>NW_026850321.1:0-456699 GCF_030869225.1 Colletotrichum abscissum
TAATGAGTGTATGACCCCCTTGTATAAGGTTACCCTTGCTAGCCTTATTCATACTTCTGGTTAAGCATGAGTCATGTCTCTTGAGGCGAAACAAGTACCGTAACGAATGTCCTGGGGCAGTCTGACAGTAAGTTATCTAAGAAGGCCCGATGGTCAGATTTAATGACACAATTCTAAAAGTTATATGACATACCTCGTCTCCGCCGATATGCTAGGCATTGGAAAGGCACTGAAGACCATCGAAGTGACAGTTGGGGCATTTGTCCCATTGGTTGTTGCCGGTGCTGCGATTTTTATAGTGATTGCAGGCACACTGAGTTCCCGCAGTGTCGATCTCTTATTCCGTCCATGAGCCGTAAGTGATGCCGTAGGGAGTCCCATTCCCGGTGCTGCCACGCTGCCTGTTCTTAACGCAGACAGCTGCGTTATGCATCTTTGCAAAAGCGCTGAAGTCGAGTTAGCGATGGGGCATGAATGATTAATTGCCTAACGGCTGTGTGTACATAAACCGTGGCAAAGACGGCAAAAGTCGCAAACGTGGAGATTTGCATCTTGACGTTTGTAAAAGAAATTGAAGTAAGATAATAGTGAGTAATGGACTAAGGGGAACACTCGTTTAACCACAAGTGAAGAATTTGATGAAGAGATTTGCTCTGAGAGTGATTTGATCTCTTTCCAGCACAACAGCAAAACCACAGGTTGAAGTATCTCTGCGGTCTGTTATCCTAGGATGAGGGAGAGTGAATGATGGTGGCTCTCCAAAGATCATGAGGTTGGAATATCGTATATCATGGTCAAATTCCCTTTCCGCCTCAGGGAGTTTGTAATCTATCAGATACTGTCTAGTGAAAGTATTACTCGCTCATCCAGCCGTTGAACTCCACGAATTTGGTCCCCAAGACGAATCGATGTGTAGATGGTTGCTTGATCTATCAGAAAGAAGCTTAGTGGTTGCGGTTTCCTTCTCGTGACGGCTGCTGAGTCGTGTTGTACTGGAAATTGCTAAACTCGATTAAGCAGGTAATTCACCTGTGTATGAGAACAGCACTCCAGCGGTAATTACACGAGACATCACGTCTTGACACCACATGGGTAGGTAAAACTCCACCTGGCCGTTAGGGCACTTAGCAACCATATGTTGGACTAGGCCTACAGGGACCATGCCTGACTAGTGACAGACGTTCGGATGAGCACAACCGCGCTCCCGTGGATTCAACGATCATGATGAGAATGCTGCCAGTAGTTCACCAGCCGATCAGAGAGTATTGCATGAGTCGGTAAGAAGAAGAATACATACCATTCCAAGAATATATATAAAGCCTCGGAATAATCCCACAAAGAGTCATTTGCTATTTCCAACTCTCCTCATGTCCTCATCTACTCGCGTGTGATACTTCTCCGTCGTTTCCCTTAAGATGGTTTCTATATGGATTCCCTTCCTCTCTGCATTGGCTGCCGCAGTCAGCGCTGCGCCAACCGCCATTGCTGACAACAATTATGGTGCCCTTAACATCACCGATACCTTAGATCGCAATCTTCGCAACGGAGAGATTGTCGTTTTTGGAACGAGTGGTCGAATCACGCAACTCAATCTGTGGTAAATAAGGCGTAATTGCCGGCCAGCAATTACGCCTTATTTACCACACAATCTGAATCGTTGATTTACCATGCTAACTTTTCAATTTGTTTTGAGGCTGCCATCATCACCCAGAACACTTGGGAACTCCTGTTGAAGGTCGAGGGTATTGAGGCCGAGACTCCAGACATTGATCATGATTTCCTTAGGTCTGGTGATGAGTTCTCGGAGATATCCGTGAACCACACCAGTCTCGCCCTTGAAAAACGTGACTGCAATAGCAACTATCAGGCCGTAGTTGATCGCACTCAGCGCTTTGTTGACTGGGATGTCCAAATGTCCCCTGTTGTCATCGGTGCTGGCAGTAAGGGTATTGACATTACCATTTCCAAGTCATACTCCATTGCGAACAGTGTCCAGGTTTGCGCTGGCATTGATCTGGGTCTCATCAAGGACCGACTCAAGACTAGCTTTGGGATCAACTACTCGCGTACTTGGACGACGGGCCGGGGCTACCTCATTCGCGGCACCGTTGATGATGGTTACACTGGTGTCGTTATCACTCGCTCCGGGACTAACCGCAAATACGGCCGCACCTTCCAGGGTTGCATTGGAAGCCTCCGACAGACTGGAACTTTTATGGCTGACAGCCACGAGGTGCGCGAATCCTTGCGTTGTAATAGTATTGACCGAGGCTAATTACTCTATCGCAGAATGGCTCCTACGAGGGCGTTACTTGGGTCGCTGGCGCCATTACTGCCTGCATCAAGAGGCAGAGCTCTATCCCATTGTCCCGGTGTAATGGTAGCGGCAACTTCCGATAATCATTTTGGTGCTGTCTTTCGGAAGAGTTACGTTCACTGAACTGGTCTGTGTCGCAGTCACTCAACCTAATGACGTCCTCCACTGTGGTCTGCGTCATGGTGCCTCAAAAAACATACTGGGAGGGATTGATAGATCGTGTCCAATGTACATACACGAAAAGTTCGGGCTGGGCCTTTCGACTTTCATTTGAATGTAACAAACACTGAATTCTGTTGGCTGTTAGTGGATAGCTACTATAATTAGTGCCAACATTGTTTGGCTGGAATGCTTCTATAAACGCACCTACCCTTTGACTAAATGACCTACTTATGATCGGGGGCTTTTAAGAGCCCGTTGTCGGAGTCAACATGGCGTAAGCAGCATTGAAATTTGTAGGGGGCTTCTATACGGCTTGCGCCATCGCGATAAGTAGCTACTCGCAACTTCCCTAACTAATCTACGTAGGTAAGTAAGCCTGGGGTACGTTTATCTGGGAGAAAATCTTGCTCTACATACTCTCGTATCTAACATAGGCAGACTATCGGACGTCTAGTATCTAGGCACTCTCGATGCGTTCATGATACCGGCCTCCTCGAGACGCAGACAAATAACATCGCCCCGGTCTTATCTGAAGCCATCCATTTCATTAAGACGCAAGTCTTAGATGAAAGATCGCGGCATCGTGACATTGTCAGCTGAGGGCGGAGCAAGGTCGAGCAGTCTCTGGTCTTACTACGTAGTTCATCGCTGCATCTTTGCGAATGCTATCAGACCCATACTTGAATCGAACCAGCATTACACCGGCAATGCCTTGTGCCGATGTCAACCGCCCAGAGCTTATCGTAGGACCATGATCGGCAAGCAGGCTGGTCTGAGTCCCGTTTCATTTTGAGGCCACGTACCAATAGCATCGCCATAGGACGCTAGAGACAGTCCATAGATGGGGAACTATCTTTCCGCGGGAAAGTTCGCCGAATGCCGGGTAAGTTGTGCGGGAAACCTTTAATCAGCACATCATCTAATGGTTTCGTCCGGAAAACTCGCACGCCTCAGGAGCCAATTACAGGGGCATGTGGAATATTACATTACAAGGTGATGAAAAAGATTGTCGGAACATGGGGCAATCATTTCGGTTTGTTACGGCAAGAGTAAGGGTGATGAATACGAAGAAATTCACACTAGTAATCTTGCGTGTTAGAGGATTCTGTCTGGCGAATTCTTTAAAAGATGCTATATAGCGGTCATAGAATTGCAACAGTCAAGCTTTCAGGGTTTCAATCTCATTGGGCTTTCTTTGAGTGGCCCTAAACTTTCCTGTCTCGTTTTGTTATTCATCCTATCACATCTTAACATGGCTAAAGCCAGTCCTGTATTTGTCACGGCTGGCTCGGGAAACAACGAGCCGAAAGATAAGTTAACCTACGAAAGCATTAGGCCTTCTCGATCCATTATATTTGATACGTCCGACGAAGAAACCGACACTAAGAAATTGGCAAGAGATTACCTCTGCGTTGGGTATGAGAACAAGTTTAATGGACCGCCCCCCGACGGCGGCGTCAAGGCCTGGACACAGGCTCTCATGGCCCATTTTGTTGTTTTCAATACTTGGGGAACAATTAACTCTTTTGGTATTTTTCAAACATTCTATCGAGATTATCTTTCTCGGTCGGCTTCTGAAATTAGCTGGATTGGTTCTATGCAAGTCTTTTTTCTTTTCGTCGTTAGTGTATTTACCGGGCGTCTCACCGATGCTGGATATTTTCGAGCAGTCTTTGCCTCAGGATCTACGCTGGTGGTACTGGGAAGCTTGACCGCATCGTTCTCGAATCAGTATTGGCAACTATTCTTATCCCAAGGGCTTTGCGTGGGACTTGGCATGGGAGGTTTGTTTTGCCCTGTTATAGCTGTGTTGTTGACATACTTCAGCAGGCGTAGAAACCTCGCTATCGGAGTTGCTATTAGTGGCTTAGCTACTAGAGGGATGATTTATCCCATTATTACACGCTAGCTTTTACCTATGATTAGATTCAGTTGGATAATGCGTGTCATAGCACTGATCTAACTTATCACTCTCTTAATTACTAACTTCTCGATACGATCTAGAATACGACCGAGGCGGTCCGGTTCGGTAATTAAGTTTTCCGCTTTTATAGAGAAGGCTTATCTTCTTTTTACGATTAGTATATTTTTTATAAGTTAATCCTAATTTAATCTTCGTGTATTACTAATATCTTTAGAACTTCTGGGGCGTCTATTTTGCGTTTTATTAGTATATTAGATAGCTAAAGCTGCTTTATCTCCTGTACCTTACTAAAGCTAACAGACTATATAGTATTAGTCTATTTAGTCGTAATAGGCTTTTATTTTCGTATAATAGTTCGATTAATATTCTTATAGTTATAAATAGGGTCGGCGCGATCGGTCGTGTGATTCCTAGCTTACTTATAGACCTCTATTTAGGGCCATTAAATGTTATTATTCCGGCCGCGGCTATTTATATAACTCTTTTATTCTATTAGATAGTAATCCAGAGTTCTACTACCTTATATACTTAGGCTATGTTTTATAGTAAGTTACCCATTCCTTTCTATGTCCACTATTTAAGGATTCTAGACAAACAATCCCCGCTTTAACAAAACTAACTATTCTTTTTACACCTCTAGGTATCTTTAGGGCTATAGTTTAGGGCCTCTTCCCAGCAGCATTGTCATTATTAACAACCGATCTTCAAAAAGCAGGCACAAGGATAGGAATGGTCTATACAATTATTAGTTTCGCAAACTTAACCGGCCCTCCACTAGCCGGACTTCTAATCAAGGCCGGTGAGGGTCGGTATATTTATACGTTTATATTTAGAGGGCTATGTCTGGCTCTAGGTACATCATTCTTAGTCGCCTCTCGTATTACTAAAGGAGGCTAGGGGTTAGCAAAAGTCTAAGTAATTAAAACCGTAGTACATTTTACATAGGGCATATTATTTTTTTATCTTTTAAGAATTTTTAAAATATATAAATCTTAAAGACCCTTTAGGGTCCGGTCCGCCTTATTAGGGGCCATTTTTACTTTTTTAAATAAGCTAGTTTGCCGTTAATCCGTAATTATAAACTTTATAAGAGGGAAAGTTTAAAAAAGTAAAAAATCTAAAAGAAAATAGTCTAACGAGACAGTAGGAGTATTCACTAATACTATGTGTTAATACTATATAGCTAATATTAAGAATCGCCCGAGCAGCTAGTAAAAGTAAAAATAAAAAACAAATAAGCTAGTTTATTAAAGTTAATATTAAGTATTTTTATTATATATTTTAATAAAACTTTATAACTAATTATAACTAGCTATAGCTATTATTAAGTAGCTATTAATACTAACTAAACTTAAAATACTAACGACCTTATTATAATATTATAAATTACTTTCTAAATAACTAATATTACCCCTTACTTTCTCTTTTTATTATATTTAATAATAACCTCTCCTTATTAATATTCCTATTTAATATACTTATTTATACTCTTTTTAAGCTCTTAATTATATTATTAAGTTTAGGCTTATTTATATTATTTTATTATATTAAAAAGGTATTAATAAAAGTAATACTTATTATAATATATTTATTTATTTTTTATAAATTGATATTATTAATATTTAATTTTATATTCTACCTTTACTAATTACTCGGGCGGTTTTCGATATTAATTATATAATATTAATATATAGTATTAATATAGTGGTTTTTTTCCAGCTTTATAAGTACAAAAGATCGACCTTAACAGGATCACGCT
Source organism: Colletotrichum abscissum (assembly GCF_030869225.1). Lineage (NCBI taxonomy): Eukaryota > Fungi > Ascomycota > Sordariomycetes > Glomerellales > Glomerellaceae > Colletotrichum > Colletotrichum abscissum. Next base: position 6,163 of record NW_026850321.1, read on the forward strand.
TTTAAAAAAAATTATACAATACAGTATACTTTTTAACTATATAATATACGTAATATATCCTTAGTACGCGCTTAACGTAATATAATAATTTCGATATAAAAACCGCTATTTAATTTAGAATAAGTAAGCTACTATAATAGCGCTAGTTAAAAAGATTAATAATAAAGGTCAGCCGTAATAATTAGCTATAATAGTTAGTTATAATAATTAAAAGCGGCCTTTTTTAATTATAAAGGTTCTAAACTTTAATAATAACATAGAGGTTTTTAAAAAAAAAAGGGCTAAATAGGTTAATATTTATTATTTTATCGTACTAAAGCTTATAAAGATTTTTTTTATCCCTATCGCTTCTAATATTACCTAAAGCTACTCTCTATTTAAACTAAATAAATTTACTAAATAAATTTACTAACTAAATCTACTAAATAAATCTACTAAATAAACTTATTAATATATTAACTACTACCTTAATAAGAACCTAAAAACACTTATTAATAAGTCTACCCCTCTTAAACTAGGCGCCCTCTTTAACTAACTTAATATTATAGCTATTATAACTAATATAAATATACTTAAGGATTAGTAAAATACTTTTTAATAATACGGAATTTAACTAAGTAATATTATAAATATTATAAATAACTAGGTTAATATAAATATTAAAATTTAATATATCGATACTAGCCTAGTTATAATAATTATAATAAACGGGCTAGAAGTATATAAAATTAAAATAATAAATTAGTATTTTAAATAGCTCTTATAAAACTCCCTAAATAATAATAATACTTATATAAAAAAATAGATTATATTAGACCTAGCTACTTATATAAGCTAGTATTAAGAGGTTTTATATATATTAAAATAAGTAAAGCTCGCCCTATAAGCGGGCGGTAAAAAGTTAGGAGTTTTAATTAGTAATTAGGTATAGAACGTATTATACCTAGTTTTTCTTAATACGTAATATACGGTACGGCCCCGGTAAATTGCTCTATCGGGGGGAATATAAGCTTTATATTAAAGTAATTATTTATAAATAGTTATGTATTTTATAATATATTAGCTAGGAGCTTAGTAATAAGGTTATACTACTTTTTAAAATTACTAATTTTATAAAATTAGCTAATATTAAGGTAATTACTTTTTAAAAAGGGAGATAATAGTAATTAGCTAAATAATAATAAGAGGCCGTAATTAATTAATAATCGCTTTTATAAAAAGGGAAGTCTTTTCATAAGGGTATTATTTTAAAATTAGCCTTAAAAAACGTTTTTAACTCTAATTATAAAAACTATTATAAATAAATATTATAAATTAAATTTCAAAGCTTAATAATATAACTTAAGTATAAAGGGAGTAAAGAAATAAAAACTTAGGATATTTTATAAGTATTTAATAGAATTTAACTATATTAATATTTTTTTAAACTAATTAAAAAATAAAATAGCAACGCCTATATAAGAGCGATGCTTATATATTAATTTATAACGCCTATATATTAATTCCCTAAAAATATTAGCGTAGTTATAAACTTTATAAAAGGGAAAGTTAAAAAAGTAAAAATTTTAAAAAAAATAGTTTATTAAGATAGTAAGAGTATTTATTAATACTATATATTAATACTATATAACCGATATTAAGAATCGCCCGAGTAGCTAGTAAAGGTAGAATATTAAAATAAATAAAAATATTAGCGGGCTTTTAATTATATTTATAAATTATTATAATTCTTTTATTTTACCTATTTATCTATTTTATTTACTTATTATTTACGTTATAATATATTTAATTTCATTCTTTTTCTTTTAAAAATATTATCATATTACTATATAACTTTCTTTTATTAAAATTTACTTATTTAATAAACATTTTCAAAATCTTTAATTATTTTAAAGACTTTTAAACCCCGAAATATTTTAAAGTTAAGATTTTAAATAAGACCGATATTAACTTATTAAAGCCTTACCCTTAAGCTATATAGAACTTTTTATCGGAATCGACTTTACCTAAAGTCGGTAATTAGGCTTTATTAAATATACTAGAAAATCACTCGTTAATATTCTAGTCGCTAGGTGAATAAGCTCAGGCAGAAAATTCCCACGTCAAGGTATTTAAAATTTCTTAAGATCAAATATACTCTTCATATATTTTATAGGAAATAATCGTCGATTAAGTAGTACAAAGTATTTAGGTCTAGACGTCCTAACGTAACACGTACTCAATATTCTTTAACTAAGTTAAAGTATAACGTAAAGGTAATGCCTAAAGAAGTTCTAAAAGTTTAAGCATTTACTTTAGCATAGAAATTGAAAATCCTGCTCTCAAATATCCGAAGCTTTTTATCTCCCTTATCAAAACAGGTTCGTCCATCTAGTTAATTAGCGAGACGGACCCCTTTAGAACCTTAAATAAATCTTTTTTTCGCTTAACGCCATAAGGTTCGTATCTCGCAGAAGAGTGCGTTATATTACAATACAATAATCGCTAAAATTTCAACACACCCATTCAAGCTTCCGTTATCGACTAGACTAGACGAGAGGTATATTATACCTCCATTACGCGGCGGAACAACAAGCTTAAACTACTAATACGCCGAGACCCCTTCTTAACGTTTATCTTCGCTCCAGATATCTTTTTACCAATACTCTCGCGGAGCCGCTTTATCGCAATAAAGCTTTTCTCACTCTCAAGCCTTCTTTTTGCAACTGTTGTGCTTCGGCCTGTTTTTTATAAAGTAAGTGTCAACTTCCCTAAGACATGACGAACACCTTAGGGAAAAGTACCCGTGCTTACGAATTGTCTTTTGCAGCTTGCGGTATGCAACCATAATGATGTGGAAGCTTCGAAGTTACTATAAGACTCACTATCTACTTAGGGCCATAGCGCGTACGATGTCACGGAAGATGGAAATAAATATTCCGTCTTTACCAATAGTTACGAGAGAGGTCGGATCGCTGTGACTAGGGTCATCATCAAGAAGCCAAAGACACTCGAGATCAAGACGGCATATAACGGCAAGGATACGACCAACTCGAAACTACACCTTAATCAAATTCTGATGGCGCTGTGGACGGAAAAGGGAGGTTTACGAGCTTCGTCTTTAAAACGCGTCAAGTTTCTTGAGGTGGCAAACGACAGTGTCAAGGCTGCCATACAAGCAGCTCGACAAGAATTAGAACTAGAGGATGTTAATAACTTCGAGTTGGACGTAGAAGACGCCAATGAGGATCTCTTGTCTAATTTCCGAAACTCTATGTTTAGTAAGGTCGTCGCCAGATTGTGTGAGGCTTCTGGGCATACACCGGAGTCTATTTCAATTAAGCACACGGCTGGCTAGGACGATATCACCTAGGATCTCGCGTAAGACTCGCCGGCTACCAGTTCTCAGACATTTTCTTTCACTAGTGGCACCTATTCATCATAGACTTTGAGGTCTTAAGTCAACAGTGAATAAATAATAGCTAAGATGCCAGCATCAATAATTTCCAACCGGCATTCAGATATTAACAGAAGCACCCTTATTCTCAAGCCAACCACATCCGTCTATAGCAATACTCAGTAATAACACAGAACTTTCTTTTCCTGTTTTCCTACCAACTACGTCTAACTACCTTCCATAATTTAAAACCTCCAGTCGACTAGCTTCTATTATGATCAAGGTAGGTATATCATATAAAGCATCAACGCAGCCGAGAACTTAGTAAAAGATATTGAACGCAGTTTTATACTTGCCTACGATTGCTCTTAACGTAGTATACAAGTAAAAGGGCCGTTTTCATAGCTTAACTACCGTACAGATTCATAAATCTTCGAACTATGCAATTAAACAGTCTTATCTATGCCATCTTCCGGTGCCAATTATTCTAAATAACGGCAGTCCGAGGGCTTTTGAATAGGCTCGGAGAAGGGCTAATAAAAGCTACCAAAGTTACATTACAGCTTCATACATTCGTTTATCTCGCGGGCGGACCCCAAAACGGACTACGTAGTAGTTTAGCTTAAAAAGTCCCCTCGTAAGTCAGATCACCTCATGTCTCGGTAATCGCTTCAGAATAAACTCCAAAAGAAAGAAAGTTCGATATATTACAGCACATAATCGTTCAAAGTGTTTAAAAAGAAATAGGACCAGTCTCAGATCTCTATAGCTCAGCTAGGGCAGACAACTCATCGGTTTCTCTTCCAATTAATTAGCTCAAGCTAGTATACTCTTTCACTCTCAATTAGAATTTCCCTAAGCATCTTATACTCATGATCCTTACTAATCGATAGAGAAAACATTCTACATCACCACATAAGTACATAGATTAAGCTAAGCAATTTAAGGATAGCTACTACGAGGGCACGACCAGTAGTACAATGCGAGGGAAAAGATAACAAGATATCACTTAAATAAGTTAAATAGCTACTTCATTTACCGTAGCAAAAGGATTTAAAATGCAATATTTATCAGTAAGTAAGCGCGTATAAAAAAGAGAGAGAAGGAAGGGCTTAATATGGGACGCGAGATCTAAAGTATAAGGTCTCAAGTCGACGATCAGTCGAGACATTAAAATACACGCACATAATAAATAGATATCACAAAAATATTTAAACTTTCCCTTTTCCTTCCCAAGAAATACGCAAGTACTTTCCCCTTAGATACCTATTTAGGACGCTCAGAAATTTCGGCAGAAAGATTAGCTAAGCAATTTAGGTAGTACGGCAGATAAGAGTCCTGCTACAGGTTGAATCATCTACTATTCCGCCTTAATTCCTCTAAAGTTATTACGAAAATCGAGTCAGCAAAGCACCGAAGAGCAATAACAACAGCGTGGCCTACAGGAATATGCACATAGTTCACGGTTAGTATACTAACTTATATACGTAACCTAGGGTCAATCTAACTATTCTTCTTACCACATCTAGTAGAAGCCTTACTCATAATAATGAACCTAGGCCATAGAGATAGATCATTGTAGACTTCGACCCAAAAAGCAGCAAGCACAATAGTCTTTCACGCCCAAAACTTCTCATAGGGCTAAATCTAGGCACAACAAGTGGCAGAGTCATGGGCTGCAGCAACCCTCCTCACAGACGGAGAATAAAGAAAGAGATAAAACTAACCAATCAGATCATCTTGATAAAGTGATAAGCCGTCATGCTATCAAACACTGCTTTAAGAAGAGATTCCAGGATGCGGTTTTGGTAGTGCTGCAAACGCTCAAAGCCATGACTGATGTTCTATGGTTTCCTCACTTTTTAGCCTCTTATCAAGCTTTGTTAGGTCGGAAAGCAGGGAATGATGGATTTGTATCTTCATTAAGATGAAAGAAACCTTATTACTCAAGTGGGCATTCATACACCGATGTGCTCTAAGTCCCTGACACTCCACATGACACCTAGCTGCAAGAGCTATTGTCATCACATCTGCAGACCTACTCTAATCAGAGATCTACTCATAGAAGTTCTCCTAAATCGTGATTGTACCTTAACGTCGGCGGTTCCTGATCTTTTGTAGCGAGATGTTTTTCGTCCCCGAGAAATGGCCATTCGCAGAATCACGAACTGGCTTCTACTTCTAGGCGTGGTATTTTTGGATTGGCATCGTAATGAGACGAAAGCCGGCATTATCGTAGTCAGAAACTCTTTTTTTTTCAGGGCGAACCGAGTCAGTAGACATTACCGGACCTCCTGGCGGTCGTGTTTCTTGGCGGTCTGAAGCAAATTGAGTTTCATAGTGTCGCTGTCAATCTCAGTAAGGTTTATCTATGCGCCAAGTGCTTTACTTCATTTAATTGACTTTCTGCTCAGACTTGTGTTCAAACTCTAATCATAACATTTCCGGATCAGCTCGGTTGACTGAAATGAAAGACGAGCGAATTTCAGCGTCTCCAATGAAAGTCTAACAAAGGCCTTTGGGGCATTTGTAAGCCTGTCGTCTCATGTCATTCCCATGTTGAAGGCGGGAAAGTTCAATCACGATCAAATCAGCTCTTGGTCGCATAGGTCCTGCAACTCCATCCGATTGTGATTAGCTTTTTGTCTCAGTCTTGGTTGTCAGCAAAATCGAAAATGGCCAAACAGACCTTTCCTAGAAGTTTCGTCACCCCGAGAGTTCGTCCCAGAACTTTGCTTTTGCTGGCTTTTGCTGGCATTGTCATTCATTTTTGCTTCAAATTGAGAAACGAATCGAGTGTGCAGCTTGTCTCCTGGCACGATGTTACACACGAACCTCCTCCCGAGGGCCTTGTCGACCAACCGCCTGTCTCCTCTATCGAGCAGCCCATTTCACCTATCGACCTGTCCAAGAACAGAGACGAAGAACTGCAACAAGAAAAGGCAAAGGCATCGGAACAAGAGGCTGAGAGCTTGAAACAAGAGGCTGAAGCATTGCAACAAGAGGCGGAGGCATTGAAGAAGGAGGAGGAAGCATTGAAAAAGGAAGAAGAAGCCCTCAAACATGAAGCAGAGGCTGTAAAGCAGACCGAAAAGAAGCAGAAACAGGAAGAAGAAGCAAGGAAGCATAAGGAGGAAGAACACGAACAGAAGCTACGGGACCAGTTTGCTAGGGAATACGACGCGGCTAAGAAGTGAGTATTGTACAAACGTCCTGCCGTCATCGTATACACACACAGAGCTGACTTGACTTTGACACTAGGCTTCCCGGTAGTGGTGCGATCTATGGCAATACCTTGAACTCCCTGGTCGACATAGACAACAGAACAGATCTACATGCGGCGCGATTACGAGAATCCAGCGAGGAAGAACAGCCATATTCAAATCATCGACCTGTCCATTTCAACCCATATCCCGATTATAACGGAGAGGATTGGAAGAAGGAGAAACATCGCCCATATGTACCATGTATCGGTGCTACTGGGGAGCTTGTGGAGGACTTACTTGTGTTCAAGGGCAGGCCTGCTAAGTTTCCGAAGCCGTCCTTTGGCAGCTTCGACATTTTCAACATGGACGGCAATCTCTGCTATGAACGCGAAAGTAGACTGGGACCTTACGGCCACACATTGCAACTCAAAGCGAACAGTCTACCAGTAAATTGGGACAGCGTCGATTGGGGTAGCCTTCAAGAAAACTGCGTCAAGCAAAACGCCGCTCGTTTTGGTACTGGAAAGCCCAATGCATTCGTTGACACCGTTTATGGAACTTCCGGGACCGCTCAGAGACGAGAGGTCAGAGCAGATGGAGGGGTCATGGAGGTCCCGAACAAACTGTCAACAACATCAGCAGGGACTGAGTCCCGAACTGCTGTTCTTCTTCGCACTTTCACTGGCAAACGATATACGGAAAACGATAAACAAGCTATCAGATCGTTGATTTCTGAGCTTTCCCTCCGTTCGGGCGGCGAGTACCAAGTCTTTCTTCTATTGCACGTTCACGACCGTTCAGTCAACCTGAAGGGCGACAAGACAGCGTATCAACATGTTCTAGATGAACACGTGCCTCGAGAGTTCCACGGAATTACCAAACTATGGAACGACCAAATCGTGTGGGACATCTATACAGCTCTCACCGAAGATGACGAGAAAAGTGTTCACCATGCGCAATGGCTATCAGTTCAGAAGTTTAGCATGGATCATCCCGAATTCGATTATATATGGAATTGGGAGATGGATGTACGGGTCGTCGGGCATAACTATGATTTCTTGGAGAGTCTGAGGGGATTCGCGAGGAAGCAACCACGAAGGGGTCTTTGGGAACGCAATGAGCGTTACTACATTCCTGATCATCACGGAACGTGGGCTGAGTTCCGCGACTATGTCGAGAAGCAAACCGCTGGTACCCAGGTTTGGGGTCCACCAAGCGTACCCTTCATCAATCCGGTCGGACCGAAGCCACCTACTGGAGATCCCCGAGATGACCAATATGACTGGGGAGTGAACGAGGAAGCAGATCTGATCACTCTCGGTCCCATTTTCAACCCGATCAATAGTAGCTGGATTTTCGCAGACCACATTTGGGGTTACAAAGATCAACAGCATCCAGCAACGTCGCTACCTCGACGATGTACTATTGTTACACAATCGCGCATATCGAAGCGTCTCCTAGATATCATGCACGTCGAAAATCTTCGTGGTAACCACATCGCCTCGGAAATGACGCCCCAAACGGTTGCACTTCTCCATGGGCTGAAAGCAGTTTTTGCTCCCCATCCCACTTGGTTTGATCGACCTTGGAACGGAAAGTTTCTTGATCATTGGTTCAACCCTGGGCCAAAAGGTGAAAGTGGTGGTCAAGGGAGTGCAATGGGGTACGGGAGAGAACGCAGATACCAAGGGATTACTTGGTACTATCGTGCTGAGCCTCCTTCTAGGTTGTACAACAATTGGATGGGGTATATAGATACCGATATTGGGGGTCGGGACTGGGAAATAACCAACGGCAGACCTTGCTTGCCGCCCATGATTTTACATCCCATCAAGGATGTCAATCCAACCAGCCCGGGGTTCGCGACTAAATTTGAGCTTTTCTACGGCTAGTAACCTCCAACAAAAGAAACCATAGTGTGATGGATCTTAATCATGAATAGAACTCAATTACGAAAGGAGACCCTAGTGCTATATGTGATGAAGAGTTGTTTCCATCCTGCGAAGAACATGGAAATTCGTGGCCGTTAAAAGACCTGTCAGACAGGAAAGGTGATCCAGTAGAAAGCACGCAGAATAAAATTAGGTTTAATATCATCACAGGCTTGACGCCGAGAATCGTAGATTCAAAGGACAGGAAGGATAGATGAAAGATAAAAGATGCTAAATCTTCACTTCCTAAAGTCATATTAGTTAGCCACGTCAAACCTTCTAGTGAGGTCTCCGCTATTTAATCCGCAACTTTTGCAGCACGAATAACCTTTTTTTAACCAGTCTCACGGCCTATGCATGTCAGGAATGTTTTGTTACGACGCTCATTTCATCGAGGAAAGTACAGGTTGACTCCAAAAGGCCATTATGTAGTCCACGGAGTATTTGCTTGGACTATAAGTATTAAAAAGTCATCACGTAATACCAGAAACAGCCGTATAAGTATTTCACACGGTCTGGACCCCAGAGGGACAAAGCCAATGACTGGTAGGTCCACTTCGAGGTCTCATGTTCTAATGCAATATTCTGCCCATGCTTGAAGTCTCAAAGTTGAGATCATTTGCCTTACCAAAATTCCCTAGCTTTATGACCACAAGTAGGAACATTGAGGGCAGATCCTTAACTGGAACTGAGACAACTACGGTAGACTATAGACATAGCACACAGTCAAATCATGAATTTGGACAGCACTCAGACTCCTTTGCACAACAAGGGCCAAGTCAGGGGTTATAGTTGAAACAGTCTTTTTGCTAATCTTCCCACTTTAGTTGTTTCAATGCAGAATCGATCTTGACCATATTGAATAAGAGAAACATCCGTGTTTCTGGTATTAAGGATTGTCATGCTCATAGTGGACGAGTCTTCCTTTGTCTCTGATTGAACGCGAAAATAATGCCCTCTACGGGCACTTCGCAGTGGCCAGCTTAGTTGACTGTTTGACGACACCATCAAGCTCTGTGATAGAGATCTCACCCTCGCCCGGGCCATCACTGCTCATGCTCAAGTAGTTATTGATAATCATAGTGAACTTGCCTCCGTTAGAGTTGCAACCAGACTGGAATTCGGTGGAAAGATTGTTGGTGAACTCGGTTGCAGCATCAATCGGTGCTTTGAAGGGCCATTCCAGGTTGATAGTTCCCCGGCTTCCTTTGAACTTGTATTGGTTCTGGTTCTTGGCCCACGCCCCTTCGGTCAATCTGACGTGTCCCTTATAGGTTCCGCTGCGAATTGTCAGTGTGTCAAACATTTCTAAAACGTTTGGCTACATAAGAGTCGCCATGTGAAGATCTTGATGCATACCTCAAAATAACCAGCTGTCTATCAGCAGCTGTCTGGATGTCGACTTCGATCTGACACTTGACCTTTACTTTGTGGTCTCCAGCCTCTGAGAGAGAGACATTCAGTGGTTAGTATAAGGCGCTTGCATTTATTCTCGAAAAACGTACTGATCGTGGTGTTCAAGGCTTCATATAGCACATCAAAGCTACCACTAGGGTCGAGATTTCCACTCAGGGACCCAACAGGACAGCCCTCTCCAGTGTATCTGATACCAGTGACGGCAAGAGTAGCATTATCTCCAGAAACCTGACGTCCTAGGACGTCACGTGGCGGACTGGCGACAGCAGCACCGGCAAGGAATGAAACTAGGATCGAAGATATATGGACCATGGTTGCGATGCAATCGAAAAATCTGGAAAGCCTAAGATAGTACAATATAGTATATCGTGAGGACACGAAAGATTTAGTCCTCATGAAACAATCGATCCCCAGGTTAGTACTTATAGCTCTTCAAAGAGCCAAGGAGAAATAATAATGTTCAAGGTGGCAGAAACTTAAGTTTCGGGAAGCCCGAATCTCAATTTCATCAAGTGGAGCTGACACGAACAGATCTACATTGGCCGGTTTTCACTTTCAACTACTCTTGCTAGATTCGGGATTTGTCTAATGAATTAACAAATCTTTATACAGATTCTATAGAACATAATGCCTCAGTGAGTTGGACGCCGGTGCGGTCTTAAACGTTTATTATAAAACTCGTATTATTTCTAATTTAGGAGCTAATCCCTAACCTAACACTCCCAAGATAAATATTTTCTCATTTTTACGCTTCTTTTAATTTTACAAAATTACTATTCTATTTTCTAAGACTTACTTTACCGTCGTATTAAGTCCATATCAGTCTTACGTATTAGTAATTTAATAATTAATTTATTAAATTAAAGAAAAACTTCTTTATATACTAACTAAGTTTAATTATAAGAGAATTCTACTTAAATTAATCTTTAAACTAAATAAATAATCTTATTATAACTTAATATAGGCTTTATACTTAAATAACTATATATATTTTTTTTATATTCTATTTTTACTAGCTAGTTAGGTAGTTCTTAATATTAATTATATAGTATAAATAACTATATTTAGATAAGAATTATAAGTATTATAGTCGTTTACGAAATAAAAGTAGGATTTTAATATGGTAGCTAGGCGGGATTTATTCGTAGTCTTTCCTAGCTAAACTAACCCAAATCCGGTGATACTCGAAGGGAGAAGAGCAACATTGATATAAGTGATTTGACCTTGTCTATGTCTCTCTCAAACTTTAATTCAAGTTGCTAAAAAGGATAGCTATAGAGCGATAAAAATATATCTTGAGCTAATGTAACTTGCACGTATCTTCCAAAGTAGTTCCGACACTCTGTGTTGAAATTATTATAATCTAGGTAGGCGTTTGGCTTGCCTGCGCGCCAGTATGTTGCAGCTTGTGCACCATCACTTCCCTCTACCCACAACCCCGAAAGTTTGTGGACTTGACTAAGTCTGCAGGTGGTATAAGGATGACGGTAAGGCACATATATTGGCATCCAGTTGATGTTCTTGCGAAAACAGCAATGTCATTCATTGAACACTTTTGTTGGGGATGCCAGGATATTAGTAAAATCCCTGTGGAGTCGAAGAAACGTCGACTCGCACTTTGAGAAAGGAAGGCAAACGAAATTGGAGCGGACTGCCGAGCCAAGGCTCTGTCAGTGATGTTTGTTTCATTGTTTAACGCCGGTTGCGCCCTTCTATCAGTGATTGCGCCAGCCCGGCGCGACTTGGCCGGTTGGGTCGTTCAGTTCATACGGTTCCGCTTGCCAAGCCATGATCAAGCTTCCCCGTATCATAGCTGTGGCACCACCTCCTACCTACCTAATACATTGATCACCTAGCCTTCGCTGCAGAGGAAATGAGTGAGCAATTATGTAGTATGAATGGCGATGACAACGCAGAGGGATGGTCACGTATTGCAGTAATAGTAGCTGCATCACCTGACGAAATATATTCCCAAAGAATTTTTTTTGAAGAAAGACAAGCTACGGGGCATGTGTGTTGGTTCATTTGAAGAGACCCCGACACAGACCAAAGACATTGCCCATGTTCGCTGATCGGTCAAGTTCGCCGCTCGGCTCGGAGGCTCGGAGATTCGGATGAAACTCCACACATTTAGATTTTAGGTTCGTAAGGTGTGGAGATACTCAATGTGCTTATAGTGAACAAAAGAAAAAGGTGGCAGCTTTCGCACCAACGATTAAATTGCTCTTCGTGTCAATTTGACAGGAGGCATACACCACTGACCAAACAATTAGCAACAGTGAAACAGGGTGAGGATTTCCAACTATTATACATGGTTAAACATCAACCTATTTCTATAATCCACACAGGGTAGTAGTGTTTATGAATCGTTGACCAACGAGTTTTGGCCGCAAAGCTCGTCAGCATGGTCTCCGCCGAGCACGAAAACGGCCACCTCGTGTTCCCGGCCATCTCTCCGATAAGTCAAAACGGCTGGTGGAAACCGTGGATCTGACTCGAATTTATCCCGACTTGACTGTGATTGCAAGGATGTGATGCTCGGTAAAGGTCGCTTATACGACAAGTTCTCCAGATCAGGAAGTCAGCCATCACTAGGTACCTCAGCAAGATTTTCCGTTCGCCTGCGAATCGAATTCTTGGCAAGGCTATCTCGGAGAAAACCCCAGCGAGCATCCTCCCGGGGCGAATTATCAGATTTTCAAGATAATGGCCAATATAGCGGGGACACGGTTAATCATATGATCTCCACGCAAGTCGTGTTGTGATGTGGTCGACTCCCTTTTTCATTCTTCACTCACGTCAACGCCCCAGAAAAGTATCGAAGTGTAGCAATGCTGAAAATAAAGACCTCCGAAATCATGTTGACCAACAAGAGATCCGTCGGAGAGAAAGTCAGAAGTGAGTTGCGTTGCGCTGCGGTGCAGAGCTTACCTTGGAATCAGTCTGACCGGAGTCTTGCAGCTTTCTTCCTTGGAGAAGGGGCCAAAACTAAGGAAGAAAGACGACTCGTACAGAAAATCGGTGAGTCGAAATCTTCCGCTCCATGCGTTCTCTGGCTGCTACTTGATATCTGACTGATTTATCAGACTTTTTTATTTTGGTATTTGCTAGGAAGCTTGCTTGCTTGACTTCGATTGCCTGCTGATCTTCCTGACAGACATACTGTTGTCTAAGTTATTTTTTCAACTTTCTAGGTACGTTCGCTTGTCAAGTCAACCATTCTTAGAGATAATCTTCCGTTGTACTTACTTGCCTACGGATCGAGCCGCCTTTGCCAACGCCTATGTAAGTCAAAGACGTCTTCCTGATCTCTCCAAGGTGTACTGAATTGTTTGACAGGTTGCCGGGCTGCGCGAGGCTCTTCACATGTCAGGACATGATTACAACACTGTTCTTTCGGTCACAACTGCTGGGTAAGTTACTTCATGACAACATGGCATTGGCGATAGCATCTGGCAGTAACTAACATTACGGAAGCATGGCGATTGGTCAAATCCCTCACGGGCTGATTATTCAAAAGGTCCCGCCAAGAATCTGGCTTCCGTCGATGGTTGTAGTTTGGGCTGCGTAAGTGACAACCTGAAGCATCTCACTCAAATTTTACACGTGGAACTTCGAAAATTAGAAGCTGATGTCAATAAAAGGTTGACCATGATCAGCGCTACAGTCAAGACCGTAACACAACTGTGTGTCGTTCGGTTTTTCCTTGGATTAGCTGAAGCTAGCACTTATGCAGGGACTATTTACATCATTGGATCATGGTATACCCCTAGCGAAATTGCAAAGAGAACGGCCATTTTCACTGCTTCTGGTCAAGTCGGGACCATGTTCGCTGGAGTTATGATGGCAGCCATCTACAAAGGCATGGGTGGACTAGGTGGCCTCGGAGGCTGGCAGTGGGTGTTCCTCATTGGTAAGATACTTCCATCAAAGTCAAAGTGAAGCTCGCTAAGTGGCTCCAAGATGGCATTATCACTCTTCCAGTCGCATTCTTCGGTTTTTACTACTTTCCTGATATTCCAGAGAACACTCAGGCATTGTACTTGAGTGACTCAGAGAAGAAGCTGGCGGTCAGCCGCCTCCCGCCTATTAAAGAAGGAGGGCATAGTATCAGTCCCATATCACTGATGAAACGATTGGCTATGTCACCCACTTTGTAAGCTTTGTAAGCGCCATTGCAATTTGAATTCAGCTGACACTGCATAAGCTGGATTCTCTTATTTTGGTCTCCAGTATGCGCCACCTTGGAAGCTTGGGCAGTTCAAAACAACTTTCTCATTTGGCTCAAGTATCAATCGTCCCACTTCTCACAGACCCAGATCAACACGTATCCTCTCGGGGTTCAAGCTGTTGGGATTGTTTCGAACATGTTTGCTGCTTGGCATATGGATGTAACTGGCACTCGCATCCCCATGGCTACTCTGGCCATCGTTCTACAGCTAGTCTGTGCCATCTTACTTATCATACCCAATATTCCTTTTGCTGGCACATTCTTTGCTTTTTATCTTTCCGGTACTGCTTATATGGTCAACCCTCTCATTTTTGGGTGGGCAAGTATCATCCTTCAGAGGAGTGGCGATGACGCTGTGCGCAGCGTCACGGTTTATTGCATGAACGTTGGGAGCTTGACTCTCTATACGTTCTGGGGCATCGTGTTTTATTCTGCCGATGAAGCACCATACTGGCGGAAAGGGTGCATAGTCATGATAGTTTGCTGCTTCGTCATGCTTGGCTACATGTGGGCAGTTTGGAAAGTGAGTTAGACTACAAAAGGCCAGAAATCTCGATACATGCTAACATATGTCTAGCTTGACAAACACACTCTCGAAAAGTTCGCCCAGCCAGTATCTCAAGACGCAGAGGCTGGGACTCCTGTGTCGGAAGTTGTGTCTGGGGTTCCAATGAGTGATAGCAAGGAAATTCAGAAGAGAATTGCCCCAGAAAAGGTACCGAGCATTTGACAACAGCGGTGGCATACTGTACGTGACATCATAGCTAGCCTAGTGAAGGTACTGCGGCTTTGGTGAAGATCATTCTCGTGTATGATTCTGAAGAAAAGAAAGCCGTGCTTCCAATCATATTATGCCAGAAGGGCGGCGTATAGAATGCAATACTCTCTCCCTTTTCAGAGCTATAGTTGGCTCAATCACATGACGTTGCTCATCTCTGCGGCACTTTGCTTGAGCTGTGTTGAACCTAGTCCCGTCTACTGTTTGTACTTATAGGTAGACTGTAGTTATTGGGATCTCAGCATGAATTCTCGACTACTCTATGAAGAAGGACACTGACTCACTTAAGTATTCCTCTACTTAGACGTGGGAAACCTGATTCCTAAACGCTGCTTTGCGAAGCTCTGAATCATGCGTGGCTGATGAGACTCTTTCAAGTGGTTGCCTCGAAAGTTATTCGACATCGAGTAGCAGAAAGGCTAGGGCGTGCAATCTTTTTCAATTTGTTTAAGCCATGAATATGAGGCTGATCTCGCCATGAGAATCCTAGAAAAGCAATATTGTTGACGACTCGTGTCCTGTAGACATGAGTTCTGGGTCAAAGTTTCGTTCATGGGTAAGGACATCGGAGGAGTAATACTATTTGATGGCAGTCTCGAATAACATTACGTTTGTCATACTATCCTAGCTGTGGCACGGGAAGCAAACCCGGGCGCATATCTCGATGTAACGTAGTAGAAAGTGGTTTGTAATCGTATCTGAATGCATGTCATTGCCAACGTGCGTGTTGGTGAAAAGCAATCACAACCCAAGTGAGGGCGGCAGCTGCACAACTGTCAGCCTCACGGCCGTCACTTGCATTCGGCTCTAAGGAACAAAAATCTCTTACATTCCGCTGTCTCACTTCACCCAGGTAGATACTACCTATGTATGCTTTCAAGCGCGGGTTCTGGATGCCATTGCTAGCGATTGGTATGTGCCTTAACCAGCGGATTACGGCGTAGTAGACCCGCATGAGAATCAGGAGGCAAAGTGTCAAAAAGTTCATCCATCAGGTAGCCATGATGCAAACGCGCGGGGCTCCCCTGTGATTGTGTCAAAGGGGGGGGGGGGGGGGGGGGGGGGGGGTTTAACCTAAAAAAAGCACCGCG
The DNA here is from genome assembly GCF_030869225.1 of Colletotrichum abscissum. NCBI lineage: Eukaryota > Fungi > Ascomycota > Sordariomycetes > Glomerellales > Glomerellaceae > Colletotrichum > Colletotrichum abscissum. The sequence goes on from NW_026850321.1 coordinate 22,192, forward strand.
CTGTGGTTGCCAAAAAAAGGGAGAAATTAAAAGTGGGTGGGGGGAGGGGGGCGAAGCGACCTTTTTTAGGGTTGGGGTGGTGGGGGGGGGGGGGGGGGGGGGGGGGGGGCAGGCAGGATTTAACCTTAAAAGCGACCATGCCTGTTGGTCTCAATCAAGTGAGAATATGTACATGGTTGGATGCAAGGGGCATGCAGAGCAGTCCCTTTATTCTGGTTCAGAGACGGGGTCATGGAGATAACGCCCATGCGAAATGGATGAAGTTCCATCCACTATTCGTAGAGAGCAAACTGAAAACCCCATGGACAGGAATCGTTCTTCGGAAGAGAAGGCTTGGCTTTCTTTTAAGAAGATGTTCATGTGTCTTTGCGCCAAGTTACTTCACCAAACAACCGCGATATGGCCTTTGTGGGCTGAAGGTGTGGGCTGAAGGAGGGGGCTGGTACGGAGTATCCATTCCCAGGACTGTACATAATCACGTGAGTGAAAAGTTCCGAGTCTTGAGGGAAACGAGGAGACAGAGAGGAGGGGGAAGGGGGTGGCGAATGGTACAGGGAAGGGAAAGAGCCACAAGCACAAGGTGAGATAGGTATTGCCAGGACTGCATAGGCGGGACTGAAGTGGAGAGCGAGATCTGAGAGTGAGATTTGGGAGTGAAATTTGAGGGTGAGACTTGAGAGTGAGACTGACAGGAACAAGAAGAGAGGAACTGTTAAGTCCATTGCACCTAAGGCGCCCAAGCTACGTACCCACCGCCACGAAGCAGAAAGGTAAGGAACGTACCTGCCTGAGAAAGGCACGGAGCACATGCCTACTCCGTACACACTCACGGTAAGGTAGGAAAGGTGACTCCAGGCTTCTCATCAGGGTGACAACGGCGGGAAGCCGCAAATTAGCCGTTGAGCGGACCTGGCCGAAATGGACCGAATTAGGGAAGCCAATGAGAAGTCGTTTTCGTCAGCAGACTGAGTGGCTCGTAACCGCCCGGACTTTGATTGGGGGAAATCCCTGCCATTAGGACCGAGAGTGGATCTTCTTGCTGTACGTACCTCGTGTAGGGGAGGTGAGAGGTGGAGAAGGACGCGTCCAGACCGCCGTGAGCCGTCATGCCACGCTGCATCATCCATGTCATTTCTTCCTGTCCACGCTATTACTACTATGGTAGCCGCCAAACAAGGCACAAGAGTCAAAGCTGCTTCGTACATACGGAGAGCCAGTAGTGAATGATACGTACAGCTACAGACTGGAGTTAGGGCTCACAGGTTACGGAAACTGAAGCACATTTTAGAAAGATGTCCATAGCCCCGACTTTTCACCGTCTATGATCTATCTAAAAGAGCACCGGCCAATACCCAAGGTAACTGCCAACTGGCGGTGGTGGTAGTGGTGGTGTTGGTGATTGATGGTGCTCCGCCCCTCGTCACAGTCTCCGGCCCTAGCCTATCCTCGAGCCCACATTCGACAAGCCCATGTCTCCGTCTATTGCTCCAGTCCAGTCCAGCCCAGTCCAATCCAGTTCAGTCCAGTCCAGTCCTGGCAACTGGTTACCGCTGAGGAAAGACACATGGAGAGGAGAGAGAGAAGGAACAAGAGAGAAGAGGAGAGGAGACTGGACTTGCAGAGGAGGCGAGGTGAGGCGAGGCGAAGCCAAGCGAGCGCAGCCAGGCTCATGCGAAAGGAGTGAGTGGGCGCTTAGCTTACGGATGCCTTAGCTTAATTACTGTACGGAGTACGTACGGGTACGAATACAGCAAGGTAATTATGGTTGCTTTGCTCTGCTCTGCTCTGCTTTGCTCTGCTCTGCTCTGCTTTGCTCTGCTCTGCTCTGCCTTTGCTTCGCCTTGCTTGAAAGAGGCTGAAAGTTGGAGCCTCCTCCACGTGTCAAACGCCATCCCGTCTCGTCTCCGCCTCCTTGGGTTTTCCCCTTACTCGCCCGCTCGCGCACCCGGCGGAAGTGTGCAGTGTGTGGACGCGGACGTGGACTGTTGGAACTGGAAGTGAGACACGATGCGGATGCCCGCCAACGCCAACGCCAACGCCAAAGCCGTCGCCGTTGCCGTCACCGTCGCAGCCGACAACCGGCCGGTCGTTGCCGCGGCTGGTGCTGCTGGTGCTGCTGTTGTTTCTTCACCCTCAGAGATTCTTCAGCCTCCTCCTGCTCCTCCGCCTCCACTTCCTCCGCCCTCAGTCCCGTCCATGTCGTTGCCGCTGGCTCGCCCGTCGCGCCATGACACCGCCCACGCTACCGGCCGCCTCGAACCTTATTCCTTCTCTGTCAACCATCCGCCGCCGCCAACCTACTACCGCCGCCTGGCTGCCGGTCCAGCTCCGGCTCCGCTGTCGGGTGTGCCTTCGGCTTCCACGCCGGGTCCTCCCGCTGCAGCCGCTGCAGCCTCCCGTCATGACGCGCTCAGATTTCCTCCATCGCCCTCGCCAACACCCTCGCATCCCGCCACCTTCGGCGTCCTCGGCGGCAGCAACCACGACAGAAATCACAGTAATTCAAGCTTCGTTAGCAATGCCAGCCATGGCTATGCCACTCTTACCCCGCGTTCCGATCCCAAGCCCAGCCGCTGTTCCGTCATGGACCTTCAGAATGTGCTGTGCGACCCGGATGACGATGTGAACATGTCTTCGTCGCGCTCGAGTCACCCCCCTACGCCCCCCCATCTTGCTGATGTACTTAACCCTCCCGCCTCGAGTTCCATGCCCGCCTCTCCAACGTCGGATTCCTTGGAGCCCCTGACATTTGTCGCTCGTCCGAATCCCTCTCACGTCGTCATGACTACGAGGCCTCAATTGCAGACCTCTCAACCCCAGCACGCGGAGCCTGGCTGCAAGACCTGTCAAATTCGTAAGATGCCTTGTGATGAGGGGCGTCCCTCATGTAAGTTTGTACCTCGCTGAATTAGTCGCGTCTATTCGTCGATCAATGGCTTTCGTGGTCCGAGTCTCCGTCTGACAAGCTCAACAGGCCAAAACTGCTCACGCATGGGCATCCATTGCTTGGGCTATATTTCTCCGAGTCATGCCAGCACCCAACAGGCGTCGGACCGTTCCGTGCCCAGCGTTAGTGCCAACGCCAGACGCCAGGATCAGGAAGAGTATCTCTTCTTCCTCCTTGATCATTACCGACACACCAAACGCCACTGCATGTGGGAACTCATCACCCTCGATTTCAATGAGCATTTTTCGTGTAACATGCGTAAGGAGGCTCTACAGATGATCAAACGCCGAAGATTGAAGGACAAGGAGTAAGTCGTTCATGATAACCATGATTTCTGTCCGGGCGCCTATATGTAGCTAATACGATTCTTAGTACTCGGGAAGCTTCACCAAATGATGTCTTGGGCAATGCGCAACGTCACAAGGTTAAGAGAGGCCGCCGACCGAAATCTAACGTCCCTTCTCTGCAGTCAAATAGGGATGGGCACGGCAGCGAGTCTGCCGCCGGGTGAGACAGCAAGACAACTCATCATTCTCGTGACGTCATCTACACTGAATGGCCTATCTCGCCTCTCCTCTTGGCCTCTATCTGCTCTGGGCCAGTCGGTCAACGCACCAATTTGAGTGGCGTATCTAGCGGTTGTCGGCCAGTCAGCTAGAACGCCCACCTATCGAATCTAGATGGGGTTCATTCCGGCATGATCTATCACAAGCCGAGCGTTTCAGAAAGAAGGCTCTCAACACCTGAAGACTGGTCTTAGCTGGATCCAAGATCAAGGTAGCAGACTAGTACAATTATCCAGTCTCTGCAAGTTCTTGTCCAGCAACCTCCGGCAACCTACCTATAAGGACTCGGTCAAGGCAGCGTGAGAGACAGATCTTGCCACTCTGTCGACTCTATTATTCGTTATCCTCCATCATCCACTTGGCTTACAATGCGTCCCACGACGCTGGCTCTCTGAGGGTGCACTGCCAGGAACAATCAGGCGGTGGCCAATTGCAGGATCAAGGGACCTCTCGAGACTGCCATGGGTGCATCGAAGCCAGTTCTGTATTCATTCGCCGAACATTCGCAATGTACGGCAATGTACGGCAATGTTTTAGAGGTGTCACCGAGACCCAAAGCCAATGTCTGCCCGTAGCTAGCTATAGGGTCTGGTCCCCATGGCTTGAGAGATCTACCCGAATGCTCCGCATCTAGAGGTTAGCAGAAGACATGATGCAGACTTGGCTTGGCATTTCTTCAACCCAAGCCGGTGTGCGTTGATTTGCGCCAAGGTTCGGAGGCGACGAGTGCGATACCGACCTCGACCGGTCACCGTAATTCACTGTCAATTCTCATACGATGCCCGCGTAGATCACGGAGGGCTACTGAGAGCACGTAGGCTCGGCTGTTTGGGGTTTTGACTGTCCATATGACATCACCAACACTCGGAAGACCTCTCACTCGCGAATCCAGCCAGCCTTGAGTCGATCACGAGGCATTCAAGGCCACTCATATCCTGCCTTCTTTCTTTGTACATCCCTGTGAGAAAACAGTCCCTCGAACGTCGCAGCCGGGTTGGCGGGCCGCCGTTCCTGCTGGCTACTGACGGGAGAAGGCAGCCTACGATTTTGAACGCCTCTTTAGTCACAGCACCTATGTATGAGATCGACAGTATGTTCTCGAGTTTCTCAAGCGGAGCTGCTTTCGCCCCCGAGACTTCTTGCACAGGGCAGGGGCCAATGGCATCGACAATGATGCCTCACCTTGGTGAACGATGATCTCCTGTCCACCTTGGCGCGAGTTTGACGCAAGGGAGTTCGGGCAACAGTAGAACCTCACACAAGAGAGCATAAATATGTAGTAATGCGATTGTGCTTAGGTGACAAACTCATCACTATGGCAGACTAGATTAGCGAGTTAAATTAGCAGCATAGATTAGCAGCTCACACCATAGTGTGCGCATTAATAAGCTTCGCTTTTGATGCGGCCATCAGGTGGTCGCCCTAGAGGAATATTACTAAACCAGAGATCATGCAGTTGTCTGTCTGTGCCGCGTGCACTTTGTTTTGCATTTTGTCAACTTTCTTGGGCGAATAATCCAAATACTCCTCTCTCTTGCTCTCGATCACGAGTGGATCTTAGTAGAAAGTAATACCTAGATAAGAGTGGCCGTTGAGAAGCACTTATTCACTTCACTTCGTCTCTTTCCTTCTTTTTTTCTTAGACTTTGTCGTTCCCTTGGTTCTATTACCAATTGAACCCATGTAAACTTACGAGAGATTCCGTTATTTTGTGGTCAATAAAAATGGCGTATTCACTTAGTCTCGCGTGCTGTAGGAGCACGATAAGCTGTTGTGTTCACACTGTTGGATATGCCGTAGCGCACCGATCAGCCATTCGGATTTAAGGTACGTCAAGCGATACCGACATTGCTTCAGCCACAAATGATGTATGCTACGATAGACCTTAAACTTGATGCGGCTGTTATATTGGGAAACTTCTAGAAATCAGCTGAGACTTTTAAGAAATACTTCGTCAAAGGGGACATGCAGTCAGTATTATCCAACAGCGCCATGCATAGGGAAGCACGACAGCTGAATCATTGATCATTTCACTTTCCACTCGCAATGAATACGACCAATCAAATTGTGCGTTCGAAAAGCGCACGAAACATTCAATATGAGCATCGCATTCAATTTACAAGCGATGATACAATTTCCAATAGATCTCATAAGTCTTTTTCAGTTTCATCCCCGAACGTGATATTTGACATTATGAGCTAGGATCATAAACGCTTGGCTACTGTCAGGCCTCGCCGGTTAAGGGATAGCTTAAGGGGCATGAGGAGGGGGACCAAGCAACAAAGGAGCAGCTCAGGCATATATAGAGCGCTGGTAGTACACCTCGAGGGAAGGGCAGATTTCAGTAATTCATCTTCTAGACCCTAACAGCAGTTGGCCTCTGTGAGCTTCTTCCCTGTGTCACACACCTATTGACAGTCTACCTACATAGGGAATCGGCTTGATGTGATACCACCCCGTACGGTTCTTATCAATGTAGCCACTGATAGTGGGTGACATAGGTCCCAGTGTACCTAGAACATGGAACCGCTCATCTCAACTCATCTCATGCAATTTTCTAGCACTTACATTTACAGGGTTCTGGTTCCGTCTATTACCTTGTGCAGAGGCATAGTCTCGATAAGAGGGGGAATCGGGGCACCCAGCACACCGGTCAACTAAGTAGGCTACCATAATTTGACGATTGGAACAAGCACTTGATCTGATACCATTGATTTATATTCTGACTACATTGTGGCCATCGCTCAGGAGCTACAGCTAGCGGCATGAGGCGACATGCAGAATACCACTTAGCCATCCACAGTCGTAGTGAAGGATCTCATACAGATCTTTAGGTCGTCTCGTGGACCTAAATTGACATGTTTCCGGCGTCCTTCGACTAATCTCCTGAAGTTCGGTAATGAGAAGGTGCGGGGTAATTATTACGGAATCGATTCACATGCGGGCGGGTGGGTTCCCTTTGTTTCCTAACGTTGGTCTCACTTAACCTCCTTTTTAAGGACTAGCCTGGCTAGCCTGGGATCTCGGGTCTCATTGAAGGAGGCGAGTGGCGTTGAGTCCCAAGAAACATCGAGCATGAAGCCGCCCAACGCAGTTTCTCCTCAAACAACTGATTTCGAGAGAAGAAGTCGCCACCTGAGCAACAATTAAGGAGACTATTCATGTCTAAGATCCCACGTATGATCTATTGTATCTCGCCTTTGCATGACTCAGCCTCAATAATGCTTCAGTTGAGCAACCTAACTCAGAATGGTATCCCGCAAGCCCCGGCCCTATCGACCTAAGATAAGAGGTCGGTACTTCTTCCAGATTCGCCGTCTTATAATACCCATCTAGCTCCTTGAAACTGATCGATATCGGCGGCAGGTTGCTACGAATGCTCGAAGCGTCGGATCAGCTGCGATCGCGCGGAGCCTGAATGTGAGAAGTGCTCCGGGAAAGGGTTAAAGTGCAGCGGTCTAGGGGTTCGACATCGATTCAGCGATGGGGCGGCATCGCGAGGCTTTTGGAGAGGCAAAACCGTTCAGCAAGCCTACGAACAGTGAGTGCAAACACGCAATGTCGTTGGCTGAGAATGTTGGGAAGTAACCACTCAAAAGACCACGAGACCACGAACGGGGCTACCATAGTGTACAAATATGGCGCACAACAAGAAAAAGGCACTTCTCCCCGACTTCAGGTCCGGTCGGCATGGCACAAGGTCTGGGACCAGTTACCGTCTACTCTGGATTATTCCCACCAGCTAATGATGTGCGAGAATTCAGCTGGGCCAGCTCACGTAGAGTCCGACGGTGCTACTATTGTGCCCTCCGAACGGCATGAAAGCACCGTTCGTAATATTATTCTCGAGAGTTTAGACAGGCCTGCTACTCTATGGTCCGAGATGGAAGCCGGTGCCACCCGCTGTTTCACTCATCAACCAACCTCAAGCAACTTGACCCCTTGGGAGACTCATTTGCTGTCGTATTGTAATGACATGATATTCTTTCTGTAACTATAACGCGCTGCTAACAATGACATCTTCAGTCTCAGCCCACATTGCGGTAGAAATGGTGGCCGCGGATGGTCACCATAACGGCTGGCGCCACCTTGTTCTACCTATCGCTCATATGGATCCCTTAGTATTGAAATCCGTGCTCGCCGTTTCTTCGTTTCATTTAAGTAATCAAAGACGTACGGCCGAGTCTGAGGGCAACACGCACCAGGTCACAAGGTCAAGGCTACACAACACGTCGGTGGTTCCGATGCAGCTATACGCAACAACAATTCATGATCTAGGAAGACGACGTGACCTCGAAGCCCATGATCGTTCAAGTAAGATTCGCACATTAGTCGTCATACTTGTCCTACTTGTTTCCGCCATGGTGACAGGATCGGATGACTTCCCGATGTTGTTTCGTCTCCTAGAATCTGCACTGGCAACTATTGGTGGAGAAGACTGTCTGGGACACGATGAGCTTTCAGCCTTTATAATGCGCCAGGTTTACAAGTAAGTGACTTAGATTCGATTATCTTGTGGTAAGGTAGGGAGACCAGGTGCTCGGTGGCACAGCCGGAAGTTTCCCTTTTGAACGGTGAACTAATTTGTGGCCTGGCAGATTACGCGTATATTCAGCTCCTCTTCTGAGCGAGGAGAGTGGCATTCTGACTCTATCTTCACGAAAGCAAGTCACTAGAGCATTCGAATGCATGAAATACTGCTCGCAGCAGCGACCAGAGCATTCGGAGACAGTATCGCGCATTATGAATCTAGTTCAGCAGTCGCACAATATCTATCTCCACAGAGCAGGTACTAATGTGATGATATCACAGTCTGCCGTAATCAGTCTTGATAATCACATGAAGAAATCTGTCGAGAGAGTGCAATTGTTTATCGAAACTTTCCAATCATTCCCCGCTGACTCACCAGGAAGAGAAGTGTTGGTTTGGGCATTCTTTGTGGCAGCTTCAGGATGCATGACGGATGAGCATAAGGACTTTTTCAGAATCACTCTACGTGAATGTCACCAGAAGAGTCGTTTTGAGAACATCTTAAAGGCTCTTAATCATCTAGAAAGAATCTGGGATCGTCAGCTCTTTGGACTTCGCTGGGCTTCTCAGCTCCCTGAAGCTCGTTTGCTCATCATGTAAGGAAGCTATTTGACTGTCTGGACAAGTCAAGTAAGGTGTGGGACGAGGCAGAGGATTGCATAGCTTGAGGTATTTTGGAGGAGGTGTATATGATGTTTGGAACTTACATTCTAAATGGGGTTTACGGCCTAGTAATACGCACAACATACACGGGAATAATGATTTTTTGGAGTATATCGATGGCTTTTTCGCGATAGGCAGTGCAAATATTGAAACTAGAATAGCTAGAAGTATACTCCTTGTTCAAGGGCTGACGCAGCTTATTCCCCGTTATCAGTAGGAGGCTAATCTCTTATTCTACTTCTGTGCGTGACTAGGTAATTTGAAAAATGCAAATACAGAGAACAAAGGCATCATTGATCTAATTTCCCGTGCCTCAGAACGCCTGATTGCACTTGTTAATACTGTTGACCCATAGCCATAGCTCATTTTCGATCGAGTAAATAGGTAGAATATTCGGTCATTTGATTCTAATGTCACTTGGATTTCATACTAAGCCCCAGAAAATCCAATGATACAAGACGCGTCGGCGAAGAAAACGATAGCTGCAGACAAGGATGTCTTCGACAGTTTAGACCAAACTCCTTCGTCAAATACGCTAACACCAGCTACATGCCATCCCGTATCATAGCATTTATGAGTTGGACATGGCGGTTGGCGTTTGTCTCACTCCACTCAGTATCGTAGTTCAGCCCATAAGGCCAAATGTGCGAACCACCACAGTTGATAACTGCTCCTGAGCCATCCCACGACCGTAGTAATGGCAGCGCAGTGGCCCAATCTCCAGCAGCGCACTTCCGATCGAACGCAGCAGTTTGACCAACTCCCAGAGTATGAGAGACCTCATGAAGGGCCGTTCTCTCATTCATATATGCTCGGTTTGAGCCAAATCTGACGTCGCCGTTGTAATTTGCCTCCGCAGTTGGTACGCCAGGAGTATAGTAAACGCGCAAGTTCTTTGTTGCGCTTCCGAGGCGAGAATGACGGGCAACAGCAAGACGCATTGCAGCTTCGATTTTGTTATAGGCGTCTGTCTGATCCGCCGTAGGGCTTGCGGCCTTCTCGAGGCTCCAAGTGATTGCGCTCTGCACAGCTGCGGCGTAAGTTGCAGCTGTCATGAGAAGAGACAGCTTCATGGTGGTAAGTTTGTGACAAAGTTTCTCTCCAATGATTGGCAGTGTATGTTGACCGATGCTCTACAAGAAGGAGGAGTGACCCCAAGTTGTGTGGTTATGAGCGCCACTCGGAAGAGTGAAAATGACATCTTCTTATACCTCTTCAGTTTTGCGGGCTCGGCTCTCATCTCGGACTTGATTGCAAGAGTCCCAGGTAGTTTTTCGTAAGGAAAAGCTGATTTGCAGATTTCGGTGCCGTGGACTGGCGACAATGCTAGCCTCGCTTCGCATCCCTGGATGGTGTGATTCGACGCACATGGGAAAGGTCCCGGATTTGAATCACCCGGCGAGTATGACACCGAGCGCCCAATAGAGATACTTGGCCCGAGAAAGGCCCCTCAATTGTGACATATTTAACCCATTTCCCCGCAGGCGTCAAGCTCAACTGCCGTTCCAAGACTATGTTTCCGGCGAGCCATCTAGGATCGTCGCCGGGCTTTAATATAACCTTATCTTCCACCAACCTGCTCTCCAAAATCGACATGGCGCTAAAACAATTCTGGCGAGCCTGTACGACAAATTGAGGATCCTGCGTAGCAGTTCGGGGGCGAAAATGGAAGGTCATAAACCCAATTTGATCCACAGACTAGTACTGATCATACCGCGGAAATTAAGAAGATAGATGATGAACAGGCTTGTTTTGTGAACGTGTACTTCTCGTCGATTGGCCTTTCTAATATCAAGTCCCAGCTCCTCTTTGTTTGTATTGCCTGGGGCTGTCTAGGTACGTATACACTCTGGGAATGTGCAAGCTTTACTCGGCGCCGGCTGTGTGATCACTTACGTAGTAGATGCCGTCATCGATGAACGATACCTTATATGTAGAGAATGACCAGCCACTAGTTTTTGCTCATCTCAATTCTAAGCTTCCCAGTTATAATCGTGGCGACGCAAAGTCTCGATCCTGGTTTTGCAGCAAGTTACAGCGTACGCTGTGCTGCTGAGAGCCTGGAAATGTGGATCTGACTCTCAAGATAGACATCATTTACATCGGGATTTGGAAGCGGTCAGATAGGGGAATCTCGAATCGCAGCCACCTCGCGCATCCTTCAAATCTGCTTGGAGTGTCTAATGGCCTTTAATAACAGATGAAAGATTGTTATACAGTTCATGACGGCCACGTAAAGTGGGACTCTCCGGCCAGCACTCTGCTTTGTCCTTAAGAACTGCAATGGTGAGTCTTTCTATGCCAATTCTCTTTTCAGATTCTAGTCAGTTTCTGTGGATCTTGTGGTCTCTGGGTTGTGCTCCATCTGAGCAATATCCCCTGCCACCCTCTTTTCCAGGCTCACGGCCAATCAGGCGTGGCAGGCCAGTAGAGCAAAGTCATGCGCATAGCGAACGACACAATCAGTATCAGCTCAAAGTGCTACAAGCTTTTCCAAGCCGATGGCAAAAGCATGAATGAATTAATATATGGGGTCTTAGTACGTTAAGGTATCTTGTACGAAATTTGTTGTGAGAGAGGGTTATTAAACCTTACAATGTCAGCTTCTCTTGGTCCATAGAGGGATTAACGAAAGCCTACTTTGTTTCTTCTGAGTCCAATCATTTGCGCCATTTCAGTCCAAAAGCCAACTGGCGGATCAACCAGGGAATCTTCATAGGCTTCGATCAAAGGCCGCTCCCAAACAAGATCGACCTCGTGAGGTCTTATGTATCTGGTCTTCTTAAAAAGCTTCCATCCACAAAACAGAACGACAGCTAGTATCTGCATAGTGTAGCTCTGGAAGAACAGCTCTACTGACCATGGGCGGAACGCGTAGTAACCGTACACCAAGAGAATGAGTAGCTGAAATCCCAAAGCAATATATGCACCGTAAGGCTGGAAATATCCATAGTAGGGTCGGGTTTTGCGGTCAACTCCCTGAGCGACACAGGCCTTATGATAGTTGATAAACGTGATCGACATGATGATGAAGCTGATCAGCCCGCCTCCCGTGATAAGCGCAGTCAGCCACGTAATAACAACGGCAGAACTGCTGCTAACTTGGAGGAAAGACAGCATCGGGAATAGCATAACAATGGCAAAACAGTAAATGGGAGTTCCATTCTTGTTACAGCGACGTAGGAAACGAGGCGCTCGTCCTTCGAGGGATAGCGAGTAGAGCGCTCTAGTGGCACAGTAGGTGTAGGTATTGCCAGCCGAGAAGATAGATGTAAGGATGAGTGCGTTAACGATGTGAGGAAGCACGCCAATGCCGAGGGTCTCCATGGCAATCACATACGGAGAAGCCGCAGCAGTACCGCCACCACCGTCCCCAAAGTAGAGATCGACTAGGGTCGGGTGATTGTACGGAACTACGATGCCAACAGCCAGTGCGCCAATGATGAAGAAGATACAGAACCGGTAGTAGACGGTAATGAATGCTGATTTGATATAGATGCTTGGGCGTTGGGCTTCAGCAGATACCATGGAGATGTACTCAGGACCGACGACGGTGAAGGAGGCACTGAAAAGTGCGGCGAGAAACCCTTCGAAACGACCCAGGTCGCCGCCCGATAGATATGTTGCAAATGAGCCGGGGTTTGTAAAGTGGCGGAAGCCGTATGCATCACGTTGAGGGTTGCCGCCGACCATAGTCACAAATGTGAAAGCGAAAAGCATGAAGATCAATATCAGCTTGCCTCCGGAAAGCCAGAACTCAGCTTCGCCATAACCCCGTACCGCTAGAACGTTGATCAACCTGTGGACAAAGGTAAGTGTTACATTGCGTTTATGTTTTCAGCAGGTCTCCCCTTCATAAAAGGGGGTAAGAGATAGAAGCAGAGGGGGCCTGCAAATTAGAACGTTTTTCTTACCCATAAAGAATGATCACAGCAGCACAAATCCCCGCTGTCGGTCCTGGTTTAACGACCTCGTCACTCCAAAACGAAATGACGATGTTGAGAGCAGTAATCTCAAAGGGAATCAAGATGGCTTCGTAGAGGAAAAAGTTCCATCCAGCAAGAAATCCAAGTGCGTCATCGACCCAATACCCAGCGAGACGGACAAAGCCACCTGCGACGGGCATATACGTGTTCATCTCAGCAACAGAATTGTTGACGAGAGCGAGAATCAGGGTGTAAATGGTGTAAGCAATCAGCAAGCTGCCGGGACCACCTTTGGCGAGACCACCGCCGATGCTAATGAAGAGTGCCGTTCCAATGGATCCACCTGCTGCGATGAGCTGGATTTGGCGATTGTTGAGCCTCCGATGCAGGTGACCCATCTTGTCTTCCGAGTCGACATTCCGGATGCTACCGAGCTCGGCGGTCATTGCGTCGCCGGAGCTCGGGTGCTTCTCTGTATGCGACTCCTTCATTGTGGTAGCACCGGATGAAAGGGAAATGAAGGCCGCAGCCGTTAAGCGGTACCACAAGAATGAACCAAGAACGGGTGGGATTAAAAGATTCAATCACAGCAGCATGTAAAGTTTGCGACACATGAAGTCTGGCAGGCTTTGCGGAACGAAGGAAAGGGGAGTGAGGAAGAAGATCAGCGTCAGGATGAGTGGGAAAGATGTCGCTTTTGTTAAACGACTAGCAACAATAGGCTTGTCGACTGTTATCGGGCTGAATGGTTGGTATCTCCAGAAACCGAGACTCCAGACACAGACTAGCTCCACACCGGCCAAGGCATACCTGTAAAGCGAAGGGAACGGCAAAGTGGGTTGGCAACGGCACAAACAGTCCAACACCGACGTTGCCTAGAAAATAGCACGGAATCCTCTTCCATGTCGTATCGCGACAGGGCCTACAGTATGTACATAGATGATAAGGGAACAGGGACCAAGATTCTTGGCCCCATACTAGTTAAATTTGGGCTTGTATAATTGGTTGCACCCCGCGTCCGGCGTTCATTTCTTGAATCATCCTAGCACTTGGCACGCTTCCCAGATAGAGTGCTACGTCAGCCCAGCTGTCTAGCCCTGGTCGATACGGATCAGCAATCAGTCGCTGTCTGAGTACCTTGTTATCGAAGAAAATAAATTCTTTGTGAGTCACAAATACGAGGATACAGTTTTGATAAAATAGTGTAGTGCTCATCCAGCACTTGAATTGATATGCTTCTTCAAGCTTGCCATGAGAGAGATGGCTGTACAATCAGTCGCTGTCAGACGACACGGATATATATATTCGTACGGAGTACGGAGTACATGCAGGTGAGCATCTGGGGCTGTTTTTGATAAGATGGCTTGCACCCCCCTGCCATAGACCCCACAACTATCAACAGGCGGAGTTACGGACGCCTGGGGTACCCGGGGGAACCATGCAGTCACGATAGGTAACTTTGTCCTTTGCGACGATGGCCGCCATCGTCCGGTCGAAGTGTCTGGGCGCCTAGGGGAAGTATTTTCCGTACGTAGTACAGGCTGGGTTACCCAAGCACGCTAACAAAGGTAGCTTCACTGCCAGGGTCTTGGTTTGATCACCTGGTCCGCCAAGCCCCTACTCTTCACAATTGGCCCCGATAAGCAAAAGTGAAGCGTCGCAATGTTGCCCGCAGGCCTATTCAGCAGGTTTTGAGCTATATGAATACGCCGTCACAAGGCCTACGGGGTCAATCAATACACAAAGACCAATAAGCAGCGGTATCGACTCGCCTTTATTAGGAAAAGAACATGACCTAGTCTCCTCTTACTTATAGTCATCCTCATAGAGTAAGATGTAGCCAACCGACTAGGCACTCGTACTATGGATATTGTCTAGATCCTATCAGTTTCAAAATTTTCCTTGATCCTCGAAGAAAGTATGTGTGCTAGCTGTCACGACTGCCTACTTATGTATGTGTCTCCTTAGCAACAGCGGATATCTTTCATAATTCTCGGTGGCTCCCAATTCACTTCAGTGCGCGTTATTCAATCAGGATAATGCTGCCCAGGTCCAGATGCTGACGCCTTTGCCGGGCTGGGCATCTATGTATCAATACAGTGCTAGACCTTTCAAGCGGCCACAGTCGAAGCCTTCAAGCATTGCTATATATACGATCGTCAGATGTATATAGGCTTCCGCATACTCATAACTCGATACCTCTTGTTCCCCAGTGGCGACGCTGGCAGTTGTATCGACGTTTTCTTGTCTTGCCAGTCATATCTGTGGCCATGGTGAATCGACACTATGTAACTTTTTTCGTGTTTTTCTGGGCTAAGACACCTGACACTGAGCTCTTCGTAGTTCTCTATTGGTCACACAGGAAGAACACGAAGTTCGTTTAGACAACCCATGCTTCTTTCCAGTAAAATTCGATGCGCGAAGGGAATCCGGAGAAAAATGCAGCCCGAACCTAGCGGATTGCGGTGCGCAAGGCTCTGAATACACATTCATGCCCATTGATACAACCTTGCTCGATTTCGGATTTTCAATTATTTTGGCTCAATCTGTAGCCCAGAAATTACAGCTACTAGAGAATTTCCCAACACAACGTCAACATACTATTCATTTTACACAGCGAAAAACGATGTAGTCCTTAGACCATCTCTGGGACAGTGTCGTCCCCTTAAATCCCCCACTGCTAAGCCGAAGGAGAGCAGGCACGACAACGGATCGCAATACCCTTTTTCTCTGGTAAGTTAGAAAAACATCAGATCGTGGGTGATTGTCCTACCATATCAGTTCCGTTGGTGTTTGAGCATTCTGCAGAGAGTGGGTAGTACTGTTGAATTGACCAGAGAGACGTGATAGGGGAATAGTTGAATAGAATCCTAGCCCGAGGCACTTCATCGCGATATAGTTGCACAATATCTATAGGTTTAGCAAGTTAGTACACGACACAATGCCTAACCCAGAGGAAAAGCAAACCCATGAGACGGCGCGTGATCACTGGCGTCGGATTCCCCCGAACCCCGAAACCAACACCCGTTCCGATCCAGTCCACACCCTTCAGTTCACCAGAAAGAAAGTCCAAGCCATCTTCAGGACCAAGAAGAACAGCTACGATCGAATTAGTGTATGGAAGCACAGTAATAGGAAAGTAGTAAACCCTTGATGTTATAGCCGGCCTTTATAATTGCTGCCATGTCTGCCCGGATGCCGGCCTCCACCTGCTTGGGGGTATATCCACTTGCTGCGACAGCAGGATGATTCCAAGGCAGACCTCTATAAAGCGATTGTGTCAGTATGTGTAGGGGAGTGACGGGGCTACAGCGTCTCTAGTTTCTGATTCTAGGTGCCTACGTGAAAATAAAATTGCGTTTGCCGCAATCTGATGAGCATCGGCCGGTGTTAGAAGAACCGGATCTTGGGGCAATTGAGGTCGTAGCGTTTGGTTTGATTGGTGAAGCCGCAATCATAGACCAGAGTCCAAATGCGATAATTGCCCAATAATTGACCATGATGTTGTTCAGTTGAGGGAAGCAGTTGGACGATGAAGTGTCCAAAGGGTGGCTAAGAATGATGAAGATGGTGACTGGTATACCCAGACCGAGGCTCCTGGTAGAGCATGATTACCGTAGCTGCAAGGCTTTTGAAACAAATGTCAATTCCTCCTTTGTCTTCACGAGGGGGAATGCTTGTAAGGCCCCCCTCCATAGTGACTTTGCACGGACGATCAAGACGAGGCGGTCGACTTTAGTTTATTTCGAAACCCCGCATCTGATAGCACGAGTCAGTTACTTTCCGGCCCTACTTTACCTTGATTAGTTACTCCTTTATATAGCGATCTAGCGGACATAGGAACATCTATTAACCCGGCTGGCTCAGCTATTTACCTCGCCTTTTATATTCTAATAATTTATTTTAAATATTTATTTTTATATATATCGCTATTAATAATCCGTAGTTAAAAACTTTATAAGAGGGAAAGTTAAAAAAGTAGAAAATCTAAAAAAATAGTTTATTAAAATAGTAGGAGTATTTATTAATACTATATATTAATACTATATAATCGATATTAAGAATTGCCTAAGTAGTTAATAAAGTTAGAAATAAAAAAAATAAAATAAATTTATTTTTATATTCTACTTTTACTAGTTATTCGGGCGGTTTTTAATATTATTTATATAAAAGTAATATATAAATTAAAAAATATACTTCTTATTTTATTTTTTAATATTATTTTCTTAATTTATTTTTATTTTTTATTTTTATTAATTACTTAGGTAGTTTTTAATATTATTTATATAATATTAATATTTATTTTTTATTTCTATTTTTACTAGCTACTCGGGCGATTTTTAATATTATTTATATAGTATTAATATACGGTATTAGTAAATACTTATACTATCTTACTAAACTATTTTTTTAAATTTTCTAACTTTTTAACTTTCCCTCTTATAAAGTTTATAACTATAGATTATTAATGATAATAATAAGCGCTATTATTTTATAAGCCCGCGTACTTAGTTAAGTTAGCTACTTTTTTAAGTAATAGTAACTTATAACGGTAGTATTAGAGATACCCTCGTCGCTATCGTTAAGAATAATACTAACTTTATAATATCTACCCTAGTACTTTTAACTTTACTCGTATATATATATATATTCGTTACTTTATTTCTTTTATCGAAGTCGAAAAACGCTGCTTCTCTCGCTGTTATTCTAAAGTTATTAAATAAGGCAGAAAGTAAGGGGTGGTTTTTGGCTATTCGGAGGGCGATTAATATGTTACGGCGGGATCGTTAGTATTCGGTAACGGCTATGGCCGGCTATTATTAGTTATAAAGTTTGTTATATAATAAAGATACTCGATATTAACCCTAATAAACTAGCTTACCCGTAAAGGCGAAGATGGCCCCTAATAAGGCGGACCGGACCCTAAAGGGATATAATATTAATATATAATATTAATATAGTTTATTAAGCCCCCCGACGGAGCAATTTACCGGGGCCGTACTATATATTACGTATTAAGGAAAACTAAGTATATTGCGCACTATACTTAACTATTAGGCGCCTATTGCTATTTATAATCCGTAGTTATAAACTTCGCAAGAGGGAAATAAGTTAGAAAATCTAAAAAAATAGTTTAGCGAGATAGTGTAAGTATTTACTAATACCGTGTATTAATACTATGTAACCGATATTGAGAATCGCCCGAGTAGCTAGCAAAGGCAGAATATTAAAACAAATACTTAACTATTAATTAAAATAGCTCCTAACCTTTTACTATATAAAGTCCTCTTAGGTTCTAGCTACTTATAGAGCGAGCTTTACTTCTTTTAATATATATAGAACCTCTTAATACTAGCTTATATAAGTAATTAAGTTTAATATAATCTCTTTTTTTATATAAATATTATTATCGTCGGGCGCCTAACGTCGCCGTTAATAATCCGTAGTTATGAACTTTATAAAAATATTAAAAAGGTAGAAAATCTAAAGAAAATAGTCTATCGAGAGAGTGGGAGTATCTATTAATACTATGTATTAATACTATATAATTAATATTAAGAATTGCCTAAGTAGCTAGTAAAAGTAGAAATAAAAAAATAAATAAATATTATTATTACCTAGGGGGTCTTATAAAAACTATTTAAAATACTAACTTATTATTTTAACTTTATATATTTTTAACCTATTTATTATAATTATTATAACTAAGTTAATATTAATATATTAGATCCTAATATTCGTATTAACCTAGCTATTTATAGTATTTATAATGTTATTTAACTAAATTCCGTACTATTAAAAAGTACTTTATTACTTTTTAAGTATATTTATATTAATTATAATAGCTATAGTATTAAACTAGCTAAAAAGGGTACCTGGCCCGAGAGGGGTAGACTTATTAATAGGTATTTTTAACTTATTAATTACTAACTATATACTAAAAGTAGAGTAAGTTCTTATTAAAGTAATAGTTTATATATTAATAAGTTTATTTAGTAGATTTATTTAGTAAATTTATTTAGTAAATTTATTTAGTTTAAATAGAGCTTTGGGCGATATTAAAAACGATAAAGATAAAAAGAATTTTTATAAGCTCTAATATAAAAAGTAATAAATATTAACCTATTTAGCCCTTTTTTAAAAAACCTCTATATTATTATTAAAGTTTAAAACCTCTATAGTTAAGGGCTATTTCTAATTATTATAGCCGATTATTATAGCTAATTATTATAACTAACTTTTATTATTAACCTTTCCGGCCGGCGCTACTATAGGGCAGCTTATTTATCCTAAATTATATAATAGCTTTTATATTAAAATTACTATATTACGTTAAGTACGTACTTAGGGCATATTATATATATTATATAATTAAAAAGTATAGTCTATTGAGATAGTGGGAGTATTTATTAATACTATATATTAATACCGTGTAATTAATATTAAGAATCGCCCGAGTAGCTAGTAAAGGCAGAAATAAAAAATAAATAATTTCTTTTAAAAGCGTAATTCCGTTAAGGTCGATTTTTTACGCTTATAAAGCCGGAAAGAAACTACTATATAGTCTATTAAAATAGTAAGAGTATAAATTAATATTATATATTAATATTATATAATCGATATTAAGAACCGCCCGAGTAGCTAGTAAAGGCAGAATATAAAAATAAATATAATATTAATATTTATTTATATTTTCTACTTTTACTAGTTACTTAGGTAGTTCTTAATATCGATTATTTACTTTTATATTTTACTTTTATTAGCTACTCGGGCAGTTCTTAATATTACTTTTATAATATTAATATCTAATATCGCCGTTAATAATCCGTGGTTATTAACTTTATAGGAGGGAAAGTTAAAAAGTTAGAAAATCTAAAAAAAATAGTCTATCGAGATAGTAGGAGTATCTATTAATACTATATATTAATATTATATAATTAATATTAAGAACTGCCCGAGTAACTAATAAAGGTAGAATAAAAAAAAACAAATAATATTAATATATAGTATTAGTAAATACTTATACTATTTTAATAAACTATTTTTTTAAATTTCTTTTTTCTTTTTTATCTTTTTTTTTATAAAGTTTATAACTACGGATTATTAATAATAATATTATCGTAATAGCTTTAACGATTTAGAACCTTATTATACGTTATATAATAGTTTTTTTCCGGCTTTATAAGCGCGAAAGATCGACCTTAATAAGATTACGCTTTTAAAAAAATCTTACGATATAGTATACTTTTTAACTATATAATATATATAATATACCCTAAGTACGTACTTAACGTAATATAATAATTTTAATATAAAAACTACTATATAATTTAGGATAAGTAAGTTACTTTATTACTTATTAATAATAAGTTAAGTAATATATTTACGTAGTAATACTAGCTAAAAAAGTTAATAATAGAGGTCGGTTATAAAAGTTAGAAGCGGCCCTTAACTATAAAGGTTCTAAACTTTAATAGCGACGTAGAGGTTTTTAAAAAAAGGCTAAAAGGGCTAATATTTAGCTACTTATACTAGAGCTTATAAATATTCTTTTTATCCTTATTACTTTTAATATTATTTAAAGCTCTATTTAAACTAAATAAATCTACTAAATAAACTTATTAAACGAACTTATTAATATATAAACTACTACTCGTTAAGAACTAAAAATACCCCTCGATAGGTCCCCCCCTCTAGGGCTTAATAAATTAGGCCCCCTCGACGCCCTAGCTATCGTAGTTAATATAAGTATACTTAAGGAGTAATATAGTACTTTTTAATAATATAAAATCTAGCTAAGTAATAATACGAATACTATAAATAGCTAGGCTAATACGGATATTAAAATCTAGTATATTAATATTAACTTAGAAATTATATTTTATAAAACTAAAAATCCTTTTAATATAAACTATATTATAAATATAAGAGAATATATCCCTTTGGGGTCCGGTCCGCCTCATTGGGGGCCATCTTTACCTTTACGGGCAAGCTAGTTTATTAGGGTTAATATCGAGTATTTTTATTATATAATAAAACTTTATAACTAACTATAGCCGGCCGCAGCCGTTACTAAATAGGACACTAACTAAACTCAAGATACTAACGACCCCGCTACCGTAATATATTAATTACCTTTTTAATAACTAAATACTAACCCTTACTTTCTCCCTTTATCTTATTTAATAATAACCTCTCCTTATTAATATTCTTATTTAATACGCTTATTTATACTCTTTTTAAGCTCTTAATTATATTATTAAGTCTAGGTTTATTTATATTACTTTATTATATTAAAAAGGTATTAATAAGAGTAATACTTATTATAATATATTTATCCGTTTTTTATAAATTAATATTATTAATATAATATTTATTAAAGTAATCTCTCTATAGCTCGGGGTTATTTAATATAATATTTATAAAATTAAATAACTTTTAATTATTAAAAAAGCCCTAAGGGTTAACGAGTTATTAATAACGTTTTAGTATTTTAATAAAGTATATTTAAAATAAATAGTTAAATAGTAATAGTAATAGTAATAGTAACGGCGAGGGAAGCGTCTTTAATTTTAATAAAAGAAACGAGGTAACGAATATATATATATATATATATAAATAAAGTTAAAATAGGGTAGATATTATACTTATAGAGGTTAGTATTATTCTTAATAATAGCAACGAGGGCATCTCTAATACTATATTATTATAAGCTATTATTACTTAAAAAAATAGCTAACTTAGCTAAGTACGTAGGCTTATAAAGTAGTAGCATCGGGTACTTAATATTACTATTAATAATTTATAGTTATAAACTTTATAAGAGGGAAAGTTAAAAAGGTAGAAAATCTAAAACAAAATAGTCTATTAAGATAGTAAGAATATTTATTAGTATTATATATTAATATTATATAATTAGTATTAAGAATCGCCCGAGTAGCTAGTAAAAGTAGAATATTAAAATAAATAAGAGAATATATAAAAGGTTTTTTAATTTTTAATAAAAAAGAATATATAATATAAGATCTAACTACTTACGTAAGCTAGTACTAAGAGGTTTTATATATATTAAAATAAGTATAGCTCGCCCTCTAAATAATTAAAACTTAGAGGACTTAACGTAGCGGAAAGTTAAGAATTATTAATAAAAAAGAGATAACGGTCGAGTTAGTTAACTACTATTTTAATTAGTAGTTAGGTATAGAGCGTAATTTACTTAGTTTTTCTTAATACGTAATATATAGTACGGCCCTAGCGGATTGCTCTATTAGGGGGTTATTATACGTTATATAACCTCGGTTATATAATTACTAAAGCCTACTTTCCTTATACCCTCTATATTAGAGCGAGCTTTATACCTATTTCTTATTTTTAATAAATAACTATTCTTTTTATTTATATTAATACCCTTATAATAACTATATAATAATTATAAACTTAGCTCTAATTTAGACCTATATACCTCTGTTAAAAAGTTATTTTCTAGGGATTATAGTTTACTATATCCTTTTTTATAATATTATTTAACCTCTATTATATTTATTAACCTTACTCCTAAACAAATTAATATTTTTTAAAAAGACTACTAATATTACTAAGTAAAAGCTTAATTACTAACGAGACTAGCTAAAATAGTACTTTATTTTATAAATTAAGGCTTGGTTAAGTAACGTCTAAGACTTATTAAACTTAAATAACCGTATTTTTTTATTAAATCTATTATTTTTTATTAAGTTTATTTCTTTAATTAAGGAGTACGTTAAGATGAAAAATAGTACTTAAAATTAAGTATATTAGGTAGCCTTAACTAGATTTTCTAGTACGTATAGCTTTAACGAGGTAATGCGGGATATTCTTTTAAAAGAATATAGAAAGTAAACATTTATATAAGAATAAGAATATATAAATATAAGGGGAAAAAGTATATATAAAAGAGGTTTATATAATAAAGAGAGTAATATAGTTAAATTATTATATAAGAAGTTACTTACTTAACGAAAGGTTAAGATAGGTGAATAGACGCTTATATATAGGTATAAAAACCACCTACTAAAATATTCCATAGCTTATTAATTATAATATAATTAATAAGCGTATATATAAGTAAAGACGTAATCGTAGTACGTAATTCCGTCTAGAGAGAATTCTAGCTTATTTAGTTACTTTTTAGTACTTTCTATTACTAACGTAAGCTTACGTAAGTAGTATTGCTTATATAATTAATACTTATAATAATTAATAGAAATTATAGATTAATATAGTATATAGTTTACTTACCCCTTTAGGGTCCGGTCCGCCTTATTAAGGGCCATTTTTACTTTTATAAATAAGCTAGTTTATTAAAATTAATATTAAGTTCTTATTACGTACTTTAATAAGACTTTATATAGTGGTTTTTTTCTAGCTTTATAAGCGCAAAAGATCGACCTTAACGGGATTACGCTTTTAAAAAAATTTATATAATATAGTATACTTTTTAATTATATAATATATATAATATACCTTAAGTACGTACTTAACGTAATATAGTAATTTCGATACGAAAACTATTATATAATTCGGGATAGGTAAGCTGCCCTCTTTAGCTATTTATTAATAATAAGCTAAGTAATATACTTACGTAATAGCGCTAACTAAAAAGGTTAATAATAAAGGTTAGCCGTAATAATTAGCCGTAATAGTTAGCTATAATAGTTAAAGGCGGCCCTTAATTATAAAGGTTCTAAACTTTAATAGTAATATAGAGGTTTTTAAAAAAAGGGCTAAATAAGTTAATATTATATTAAAGCTCGTAAAGATTCTTTTTATCCTTATCGCTTTTAATATTAGTTAAAGCTACTCTCTATTTAAACTAAATAAATTTACTAAATAAATTTACTAAATAAACTTATTAATATATAAACTACTACCTTAACGAGAACCTACTTTAAAAATACTTATTAATAAGTTTACCCCTCTTAGGCTAGGCACCCTCTTTAGCTAGCTCGACGCTATAGCTATTATAATTAATATAAGTATACTTAAGGATTAATAAAGTACTTTTTAATAATATAGAATTTAGCTAAATAATAGTATAAATATTATAAATAGCTAGACTAATATAAATATTAAGATCCGGTATATTAATATTAATTTAAAAATTATATTTTATAGAGTTAAAAATCCTTTTAATACGGGCTATATTATAAATATAACGGAATATATAAGGGGCCCCCTAACCCTTAATAAGAAGGAGTATATAATATAAGATCTAGCTACTTATATAAGCTAGTACTAAGAGGTTTTATATACGTTAAAGTAGGTATAGCTCGCCCTTTAGACGGGCGGCAAAAGCTTAGGAGCTATTTTTAATAAAAAGAAAATAACGGTTAAGTTAATTAATTACTATTTTAATTAGTAATTAAGTATAGAGCGTAATATACCTAGTTTTCCCTAATACGTAATATATAGTACGGCCCCGGCGGATTACTCCGTCGGGGGGTAATAAGACTTTATAACTAATAATAACTAGCTATAGCTAGTATAGCTATTATTAATTATTAATACTAACTAAACTTAAAATATTAATAACCCTATTATAATAATATATAAATTACTTTTTTAATAATTAAATACTACCTCTTACTTTCTCTTTTTATTTTATTTAATAATAACCTCTCTTTAATATTTCTATTTAATATACTTAACTACGCTCTTTTTAAGTTCTTAATTATATTATTAAGTTTAAGCTTATTTATATTATCTTATTATATTAAAAGGGCGTTAATAAGGGTAACGTTTATCATAATATATTTATTTATTTTCCATAAGTTAATATTATAAATATAATATTTATTAAAGTAGTCTTTTTATAACTCGGGGTCGTTTAGTATAATACTTATAGGATTAAATAACTTTTAATTATTAAAAAAGCCCTAAGGGTCGACGAGTTATTAATTATAAAAGATTAGGTTATAAGTACTTAACTAGTAAGGCTATAATATAAGTATAAGTATATTATAAAACTAAAGCTTATAGAGTCCTTTATATAAGCTCTATTTTTTTAAAAGCTCTTTTATAATACGATCCGTATACTAATTACTAAGTTATTAATATCTTCTTATTAACTATATTTCGAATTTATTATAATTACTTTCTTTTTATATAACTTTAGTCCCTAGAATTATTACGTAATATCTTTTTTTAATATTAATAATAAAATTATAAACGTCGTTATTTATAATAGATTTTTTAAAATATTAATAATATCTTTTTATATATAAGAATAAGGTATTATTCTTATTTTACTATTTAACGAATACTTTATTATTATTATTTAATAATAGTGCGCCGACCGGTTACTAAGTTAGTAATACGTATTTATAATAAATATTCCGATTATTATAATATATAAAAGCTTACTTAACCTCGTAGTTATTATTATTACTAGGTTATTTAATAAAATAAAAGATTTTTTTTATTACTAATTATGTATTTACTTTTTTTTTTCCCTTTTTATTTAGTAACCGTTTTACGAATTCTTTCTTATATAACTATACTTTTTCTTTTTATAATATTCTAATTCCGTATCGTTTCTTAATTACGATTCTCTTATTATACTATTACTAAGTATTTACTAAAATATTTACTATTTTACGTATTTAAAATATACTTAATATAGAGTATAATCCTAAAAAGGGCTTCTATAGTTTCTATAATAATACTCCTTATATATACTACTTAGTTAATATATATTATAATATTAACGAGCTTATTTATATTACTAATACTTACGTTACTAAGTATATTATTTATTAAGTTAATAAGAAGAAATATTTTATTATAAGTCGTCGAGTCCTTATTAATCCGTTATTAACGTATTAGGTTAATAATATTTTTTAAGTTCTTAAAGAGTTATATAGTACTACTTAGTTTACTTAGAATAAATACCCTTATAAAGTTTTATAATACTAAAGAGTAGGGTAACCTTAACTTTTATAAGCACGGCTACGTTTTTTATATTTTTAGTTATATTACTAATATATAAAAAAAGGTCGCTACTTATATTACTAACTTATTAGTAAGTAATAAAAGAAAAAGGGTCTATTTTGAATAAGCTACTCTTTAAGAGCTCGCTACTAACTATAAGTATTTAAACTTATTAATCTTAATTATAATAAATCGTTAATAATCGTTTAATAAATTTTTTTTTTTTACTAACTTAGATTTCTTTTCTTAAACTAGTATTACTAATATTAATAATAAGGCTAAGATTATCTCTTACTTTAGTTATTTTTAACTAGCTTATTTTTATAATAATAACTATATAATTACTTTATAAAATAACCTTAATACTTTAGCTTAATATTATAAAAAAACTCCCTAGGGTATTATTATTATATATATTTAAAAGTTTCTTAATTTTCTTATTTTTTATAAGCACGTTACTAAGTACTTAATAAATAAAATACTTATTCATATTATTATTATATATAACGTTACCTCTATTTCTTATAGTCTTAAGACTCGGACTTTTATTAAAAAGCGTACTCTTATTACTAATTATATTTTTAATAATAAAAATAAGTAGAACGATTTTAAATTTAAGTTTAATAAGTCTTAATACGAGGGTATCGAATTTAAAAAGCTTAATAACGATTTAAAAAATTCTTTTTTTTAGTATTATAATAAGCGTTATTATTTTAATATTAATAACTTATTAACTCTTACTTATACTACTCTTTTTAATATAAATAAAGGTTCCCTAGCCCTAAGTCGTATTATTTTAAATTTTAATAAAGCTAGTATTACGTTTTTTTTTTATTTTAAATAAAGTCTTTATAATAACTTAATAAAGCTATTACTTAAACTAAGGCTAAAGCTACGGATTATAATAAGTAATTTAATATTAATAAGTTTTTTATAAATATTAACGTTACTAAGGTCCCTTAGCTTAACTAGGACTATGATAGTATTATTTTAAATAATATCCCCCGTCCTTAACTTATTATTAATAATAATAATATTATACCCCCTATTTTACTTCTTATTCCGCTTTTTATTATAGCTCCTATTATATTTCTTATTATAACTCTCGTTATACTTCTTATTATAGCTCTTATTATACTTTTTATTATAGTTTTTAATAATAACTAAGTAGTAAACGCTTTATAAACTACTATTATTAATATATATAATACTCTACATAACTTTAATTACTTCCCTCTTATTTATTATAATATTAATAAGGTTAATAGCTTTATTTTAAATAGTTAGCTAAGTACGTATATAAAGCCTCCTTACTTTTTATTTATTAAGCAGACTATTATTACTAATTATTATATTTTAAAAGTATATACTAGAGCTACTATTACTATTACTAATATTATATAAGTTACTCTTTTTATATAATTAAATCTTAGTAATTTTTTAGTAATATATTACTAAGGGTTATAATACTATATTTTTTTTAAAAAAATTGCGCTAACTAGATAAAAAGGGTTTTATAAAGTATTATTAATTAATTTATTTTTAATAACTTTTTATTACGAACTTAACGTTTATTATCCTATTTTATATATACCCTTTTTTTTATAATATTCGAATTTTTTAACTACTTTTACTACCTTTTTAAAATACTTAATAAGCTTTTATATATTATATTTAATAAGCTACTTAGCCTATTTAATAAAATATTATAAGTTTCTTTTTTTATTTTACTTCGTAACGATTTTTCTAACTTTTTAAACGTATTACTTATTCTCTAACTCTAAGAGATTTATTATTTAATTATTAACTATTTAGTAATTTCTTTATAGTTTAAGTTAGGAAACTAGGAAAATATTATATATTTTTTAATATTATTCTAATAAATATACTTAATAAGCCTATTTACTTACCCTTTTAGCTATTATTATTTTAATATATCTTAGTACTAGTTTATTATTTTTAAATCGTATATTTTTCGTTAATAAGCTAACGACCTTTTTATAATTAAACCTTTTTAAAGTATATTTTTTATTATAATAAGCTACTTAGTTTTTAAAAACTTATACTTATACTTACGTAGCCTAGGCCCTAATTTTTTAAATTTTTTAGACCCTTTTTTAAACCCCTTAGACTATAGCTTTATAATTAAGTATTTATTTAAAATACTTAAAGTAGTAATTATATAATACTATATACGGGGATACTTTTATAATAGAATATTAGTTATTATTATATATAAACTCGGCCTTTTTTAACTATATTACTTACTTATTTAGCAAGCCCTTAGTATAAATCTTTAAATACTTTTTTAATATTTAATAAGTCCGCTCTTTTTAACTATTTATTTATAAATAATATATAATAAATAATTAATAACGTATTACCCGTTTTTTAGCAAACTCTTTTTAAAATACGCTTATAAAAAGCTTATTTCTATCTATAATAATACTTTTTAGTATATTAAACTTATATTTAACCCCTTAATATAAAATACTTATTATATATATTACGTTAAGTATTTTAATAATAAGTAAGAACTTTACGAACTTTATTATATAATAAATAATAACTAAGATATAATTATATTTAGCGCCGTTATTATAAGCGCTTAGTAATAGCTTTATAATAAAGTTTATAAATATTTTTTAAAATAACTATAAGAGTAGTAGTAATAACTATAGCTACTTATACAGCTTATATTTTAAGGTTATAATCCCTAAATAATACTTATAGTTCTTAATGTATTCTTAAATATTTTATTAAATATTTATTTAATAAAACTTTTTCTAAATTAGCTTAAGAGTTTTTATAATTCTTATATAACTTATTTTATAATTATTATAATATTAATAAAAGATCCCTATTTAAAAAGACTTTACTTAAAGAATAACGAGTTTTTTTTAAAAAAAATAGTATACCCTATTTATTAAGTAAATATGCTCTTAGCTCGCTATTAATAATACGAACTCTTATTAATTATAATATATAAAACTCGTTCTTAATTTATAATTCTTTAATAAGTTCTTTAGTTTTTAATAAAAAACGAGAAGTAAATACTATTTTACTTCTTATAAGCTCTTTTATAACGGGATATAAAATATACTATTTTAATATAATAACCCTAGCTCTATCTAACTCCTTTTTATTTTTATTAAACTATTAACGAGCGTTTATTAATAAATTTTTTATTTTCTTATTTTAAATTATTATAATAATAACTATTATTACTTTATTAATACGCTTTATAATATGTTATGAATATAAGAGAGAGGATTCCCTATTTTTAAAGCTAATTAATATTTAGCTAGGATTATAAAAAGAGGCCTTAATTACTTAAATATATACCTTAGTAATATTTCTTTAAGCTAATTATTTTTTACTAAACGTTAAGTAGTAGTTCGTTAATAAAACATAGTTTCTAAGCTAGTATAGGGAGGACGTTTTTATAAAACACTTCCCCTTTTATATAATTTAGCCTCTTAAATAAACCGTTTATTAAGTTTATTTTCTTTAGCTAGTGTTTTAAATAAAGGTTAATTATTAATAGTTTATATACTTATTTTACGAGCCTTTTTTAAAAGTCCCGCGTTAATATATTAATTATTTTCTTAAGTACTTAATAATCTATTAGAACTATAAATTTTTATAAAAAACCTTAGAAATAATAAGCTTAGTACTCTAGCTTTTTTATTATAATAAGTAATTCTTATTAACCTATAGCCTATTATTATTCTATATTCGAGAGCTTTTATAATTAATAAATAACGGGTTATTACTTTTTATTAACTTATTATAATAAGATTATTATAATAGTTTTAACTAAAGTATTCGTTTTTATTTATATAATATATTATAAGTTTTAAAATATAAGTACGGTTACCGAGGTAAAAGCGACCTTTAGCTAATTAAATACCTTATTTACTTCTTTAGTTTATTAAAAATCCTTTGTTTACTACTTTTTTTATTTTTAATAATATTATTATTTGTTTTTTTTTTTTTCGACCTTTGCTAGCTACTCGGGCGGTTCTTAATATCGTTTCTATAATATTACTATATAGTATTAGTAAATACTTATACTATCTTACTAGACTATTTTTTTAGATTTTCCTTAATTTCCCTCTTATAAAGTTTATAACTACGGATTATTAACGGTAATAAGTACTTAATACTACTACCTTATAAGCCCGCGCACTTAGCTAAGTTAGCTACCGTTCTAAGTATAGTAGCTTATAATAATAGTATCGGAAATGCCCTTATTACTATTATTAAATAATATTAACCTTATAATATTTACTACGCTTTTAACTTTAACTCGTATATATATATATTCGTTATCTCGTTTCTTTTATTAAAATTAAAAACGCTACTTCCTTTATTATTATTATTATTATTACTATTTAACTATTTACCTTAAGTATATTTTATTAAAATATTAAGACGCTATTAATAACTCGTCGACCCTTAGGGCTTCTTTAATAACTAGAAGTTCGATCTTATAAGTATTATACTAAACGACCCCGAGTTATAAAAAGACTATTTTAATAAATACTATATTAATAATATTAACTTATAAAAAATAAATAAATATATTATAATAAGCGTCGCTCTTATTAATACTTTTTTAATATAATAAAATAATATAAATAAGCCTAAACTTAATAATATAATTAAGAGTTTAAAAAGAGTATAAGTAAGTATATTAAATAGGAATATTAAAAAGAGGTTATTATTAAATAAGATAAAGGGAGAAAATAAGGAGTAGTATTTAGTTATTAAAAAGGCGATTAATATACTATAGTAGCGGGGTTATTAATATCTTAAGTTTAGTTAGTATTAATAGCTATAGCTAGCTATTATTAGTTATAAAGCTTATTACGTAATAAAAACTCGATATTAACCCTAATAAACTAGCTTGTCCATAAAGGCGAAGATAGCCCCTAATGAGGCGGACCGGGCCCTAAAGGGATAATATTATTATTAATATAATAATACCCGAGTATTTAGTAATAAACTTCTAATAGAAGTTATAAACCTTAAGAATACTTAAATATCTTTAATAAACTTCAGTACTTTTTAATTAGTAATCGTTTATATTTATAACGAGTTAATGTTAATTTTTTTAATATAATAATATAACTTAGGAACTCGACCCTTTTTTAATAAAATAAGTACTTTAATAGTTTAGTAAAAAGCTTATATAATTATAAATATTAGAGGACCTTCTTAATATCCTCCGTATACTATTCTTTTATTATTAAGTAAATTATTAAATTATTTATATATATTATATAATAAGTATTTAGTAAGTTAGCGAGCGCTTAGTAAATATATACTTAGAACGTTATAAGTACGTTTATTAGCTTAAAAAGTATAATAATATACTTAAAATAACCGTATTAGCTCTAGAAC
This sequence comes from Colletotrichum abscissum, assembly GCF_030869225.1. Lineage (NCBI taxonomy): Eukaryota > Fungi > Ascomycota > Sordariomycetes > Glomerellales > Glomerellaceae > Colletotrichum > Colletotrichum abscissum. Next base: position 53,202 of record NW_026850321.1, read on the forward strand.
GCTATTTTTTATCGGGTTTTTTTTTAATTTAAATATGGTAATAGGTATCCTTAATATTTATTTTTAAAATCTATTTTACTTTACGAAGCCTATTTAGGAGCTTATTAACAAGTAATAATAAGTATTAATTTATTATAATTACTTTATTTAGCTTATAGTAGTTTATATAGAGGTATAGCGTACTATCCTTTTTTAATATAAAGAGGATCGGTACCCTAGCCTTATTAATTAAAACTATAATACGACCGTTTATTAGGTTTTTGATAATATATATTTAAAGCTTATTAAGTTATTTCTTATTTAATAAATAAATAGGGCTATATAGTAGTTTAGTACTTAGAATTAAGTTAATTAAGTATTTTACCTTATTATATAACTACGGTCCCTTTACTAATTACTTATTAAACGTCTCTATTTCTAATTAAAGTTCTAATAATAGACCTCTTTATAATTTAATCTCCGTTATTTTTATAATACTTTTTATAATAGTAATATATAATATATAAGCCCTCTCGTAATTTTAATAATATTACGAGCTATTATTTTTAATTTAGTAATAAAAATAAGCTCGTATAATTATATATTCGTTATAATATTAATATGAATACCCTCTTAGCTTATTAATAATTATAATAAAAAGAGGTTTATTATTCTTTTATTTTTATTAATTATAATAAATAGTTATTAAATTTTCTTTAGCTATTTATAATAGTTAATAAAGAAGAGCGTTAATTAATAAGCTTTTCCTTAGCCTACGGCTTTATTTTAAAAATCCTTTAATAAGGGAGCTATAGTAGTAACTAGGGTTAATCCTAAGTAGGTTACGAGCTTAGTATTAATAATATTTATCTCGGAGTATATATTTATATTAACTTTTATTAGCTTTTTAATAACCTCTCGTAAGACTATTACTCTATTTTTTATAATTATTCTTTTTAGTACTTTCTTAATACTTAATATAAGTATTTGTTTTTGTTTTTTATTTCTACCTTTGCTAGCTGCTCGGGCGATTCTCGATGTCGTTTACACGGTATTAATACACAGTATCAGTGGATACTCACACTGTCTCGCTAGACTACTTAATATAAGTATATTAAGTATATTACTTATATTTATTTATTTTTTAATAAATTAACTTTTATAACTCTTAGTTTAGTAATAACTTATTAAATAGTTATTAATATTAGCTTCGATTAGGGGTATATTAGCTTATTATTCCCTTTATTTCTTAACTTATTCTTTTAGTACTTACTAAATATATAGCCTATTTTATTATATATAAAGTATTTAATATTACTATTATAACGCTTTTATAATAGCTCGGTACGAGTACTCTTATTATATAGCTTTTATAATATTATTCTTAGTAAGTTCTTAAAGCCTAGCCCTTTAGAGTTTTCCTTATTCTTTTTTTTATAAAAAGGGGATATTTAACGTAATTATTTTAATAACGGATATAGCCTCTTTTTATGATTTTTTATAACTAATTACCGCCCTTTTATTAATTTAATAACTATTTATTTTATTTTTATATTTTACCTTTACTAGCTACTCGGGCAATTCTTAATATCGTTTATATAATATCAATATATAGTATTAGTAAATACTCCCACTATCTCATTAGACTATTTTTTTTTAAACTTTCTATTTTTTTAAATTTTCCCTCTTATAAAGTTTATAATTATAGATTAATAGTAATATTAGGCGTAATATTACTACTTTATAAGCCGTTTACTTAGCTAAGTTTATAGCCCTCTAGGTAATAGTAGTTTATAATAATAGTATCGGAGATACTATCGTTACCGTTATTAAGAATAGTTAGTGCCGACTTTACGTCTGCCCTAATACTTTTAACTTCACTTACTTTATAAGCTATATTACGTACTTTTTTAATTAAAACTTTATAATAAATTAAATCGTCCTATAACTAAGATAATAGTTTAAAAAAAAAAACTAATATACTTCTACTTTTCCTTTGCGGTCCGGTCCGCCTTATTAGGGGCTATCTTCGCCTTTATAAATAAGCTAGTCTATTAAAGTTAATATTAAGTATTTTTATTACGTATTTTAATAAAACTTTATAACTAATTATAGCTAGCCGTAGCCGTTATTAATTATTAATACTAACTAAACTTAAAATATTAACGACCTTGCTATTATAGTATATTAATCGCCCTCTAAATAGCTAAAAACTACCCCCTACTTTTTGCCTTTTCTAATAGTACTAGATTTTTTTTAATCCTTCTTAATTTATTCCTATATAGCGATTTTAGAGTCTTAATAACACTTAGGAGTTAGTTAAGTATTAATAAGGGTAATACCTATATTAATATACGTATTTCGGATCTTTAAGTTAATAATATTTAATCCGTATTCCTTAAAACGACCTTATTATAGTTCGGGGTCCTCTAGTATAATATTTATAAAATCGAACTTCTAGCCCTTAAAGTATTTTTATAAATCGATAAGTTAGCGTCTTAGTATTTTAATAATATATATTTAAAGTAGATAATTTAATAGTAATAATAATAGTAATAGTAATAGTGATAGTATAATAATAATAAGTAGTAAGGGAAGTAGTATTTTTCGATTTTAATAAAGGAAACGAGGTAACGAATATATATATATATATGAGTCGAAGTTAAAAGCGTAGTAAATATTAATAAGGTTAGTATTATACTTAATAATAGTAACGAGGGTATTTCTAATATTATACTATTATGAGCTATTATTACTTAGAGAGTAGTAAACTTAGCTAAGTAAGTATAGGTTTATAAGGTAGTAGTATCGGGCGCTTAATATTATTATTAATCTATAATTATAAACTTTATAAGAAAGAAAGTTTAAAAAAATAGAAAATTAAAAAAAAATAGTCTAACGAGATAGTATAAGTATCTACTAATACTGTATATTAATACCGTATAACTGATATTAAGAATTACCTAAGCAGCTAGTAAAGGTAGAAATAAAAAATAAATACTTCTACTTTCCCTTTAGGGTCCGGTCCGCCTTATTAGGGGCCATCTTCGCCTTTATAGGTAAGCTAGTTTATTAGGGTTAATATTGAGTTTTTATTACGTACTTTAATAAGACTTTATAACTAATTATAACTAGCTATAGCCGTTATTAATAGCTATTAATACTAACTAAACTTAAGATACTAACGATCCCGCTATAATATATTAATCGCCCTCCTAATAGCTAAAACCTACCTCCTATTTTCTAACTTATTTCATAACTTTAAAATATCCTTTTTAGTTTTTCTAAACCTCTTATTCTATTACTACGAAATTAAGGTATTAATTATATTTTATAGTTAATTATATATTTCGTTAAGGCTATATTATATTAGTTAGGTATTAATAAGGGTAATACTTATTTTAATATACGTATTTCGGATTATTAAGTTAATAATATTTAATTTATATTCCTTAAGATAACTTTACTATAGTTCGGGGTCCTTTAGTATAATATTTCTAAGATCGAACTTCTAGCCCTTAAGGTATCCCTATAGATCGATAAGTTAGCGTCTTAGTATTTTAATAATATATATTTAAAATAAATAATTTAATAGTAATAGTAATAATAATAGCGTAATAATAATAAATAGTAAGGGAAGTAGCGTTTTTCGATTTTAATAAAAGAAATAAAGTAACGAATATATATATATATATATATATATATATATATATATATAAGTAAAGTTAAAATAGGGTAGACGTAAGGTCGGCGCTAGCTATTCTTAATAATAGTATTTCTAATATTATTATTATAAGTTACTATTACTTAGAGGGCTATAAACTTAGCTAAATAAACGGCTTATAAAGTAGTAGTATTGCGCTTAATATCGCCGTTAATCCGTAATTATAAACTTTATAAAAAGAAAAGTTCAAAAAAGTAAAAAATCTAAAAGACAGTTTAATGAGATAGTAAGAGTATTTATTAATACTATATATTAATACTATATAACCGATATTGAGAATTACCTGAGTAGCTAGTAATGGTAGAAATAAAAAAATAAATACTTTTATTTTCGAATTCTTTATATTTTTTATATTTAAGTTATAATAGATTACTAACTACTTAGTAAGGGACTAAGTAAGGGTTTAGCCCTTTTTTAAGTTTTTTATCCTTAGCTCTTTATAATATTCTTATTTTTAAGTCTCGGGGTCTACGTATTATTAATAAACGAATACTAAGAAGTCGTTTTAAAAAAGGGGATTTTAAAAGCTCTTTTTATAATTACGTTATTATATTTATAATAATAAGAATATTTTAAATAGGGCCTATTTAATATACTATTCTATAATACTTTCTATTTGTTTTTTATTTCTACCTTTACTAGCTGCTCGGGCGATTCTCAATATCGAATATACAGTATTAATACACAGTATCGATAGATACTCCCACTATCTCGATAGACTATTTTTTTTAAATTTTCTACCTTTTTAACTTTCCCTCCTATAAAGTTCATAACCACGGATAATACTTTCTATATAAAAATTATTACTTACCTCTATAATAATAATCTAATCTACTACTTAAGTACTTATAGACTCTTTTCTAATTAGTTTATAATAATAAAAAAAAGGCTTTTTATTTTTTTATTAACCTAAACGCGTCGCTAGCCGCTTCGTAAGTTATTAAATAAGCTTTTTATATTAACGTCGTTCTTAGTTTTGATTTTTAATTATTATTTTTATTTTTTATAAAAGTAGGTTATTATTAAGCTTATAGGGTTTATTAAACTAGCTATTTTAATACTATTTATGCCTTTATATATACTTTAACCTTATATATTTAATAATTAGTCGTTAGTAAACGCCCTATTTATAATAAATAGGGTCCTTAGGGTATTAATAAGGTAACTATCCTATAAGGGTAATTTACCCCGATTATTTTCTTTATTTAGCTTATTTATAAACGCTAGTATTTAAATAGGACTTGTTTTATAATAGGCTTATTTCCCCGGACGGAATAAAGTTAAGTAGTTAATTTTAAATAACTATAGCTTACTAATACTAATAGCTTTTTATTAATAACTAAGTATTATTTTATTAATATTCCGTTCGTTTTTATAATTTATTATTACTTATATTAGTTATTTTATAAAAATAAAAGCTTTAGAATTATAAGAAACTATACTATAAGTACTTTATTAATAAGGTTATAATATAAGTATAAGTATATTATAAAACTAAAGCTTATAAATATAAAGTCTTTTATATAGGCTTTACTTTTTAAAAAGTTTTTTTATAATACGATCCGTATACCGGTTACTAAGTTATTAGCGTCCTATTACTAGCCGCATCCCGAATTTATTATATTAATAATATCTTAGTATTTTACCCTTTAGAGTCCGGTCCGCCTCATTAGGGGTTATCTTCGCCTTTATAAACAAGCTAGTCTAGAAAGTAAGGGGCAGTATTTAGTTATTAAAAGGGTAATTAATATATTATAGTAGCGGGGTCGTAAGTATTTTAAGTTTAGTTAGTATTAATAATGAGTAATAACTACGGCTAGCTATAATTAGTTATAAAGTCTTATTAAGTACGTAATCAAAACTTAATATTAACCCTAATAAACTAGCTTAGTTATAAAAGCGAAGATAGCCCCTAATGAGGCGGACCGGACCCTAAAGGGAAATCCTATATTATATACTGTTTTTTATTAGAAGTTAGGGGACTTTTTATATATTCCTTTATATTTATAATATAGCCCGTATTAGAGGGATTTTTAGCTTTATAAAATATAATTTTTAAGTTAGTATTAATATATTAAATCTTAATGTCCGTATTAGCCTGGTTATTTATAATATTCGTATTATTATTTAATTAGATTCCGTATTATTAAAAAGTATTATATTATTTTTAAAGTATATTTATATTAATTATAATAGCTAGGGCGTCGAGGCGGCCTAAGAATTTATTAAGCCCTAGAGAGGGGGACCTATTAAAGGGCATTTTTAAAAGGTCCTAGCCCGCTAATTACTAATTATATACTAACAGTAGAGTAGGTTCTTAACGAGGTAATAGTTTATATATTAATTAGTTTATTTAATAAGTTTATTTAATAAATTTATTTAGTTTAAATAGAGCTTTAGGTAATATTTAAAGTAATAAGGATAAAAAGAATCTTTATAAGCTCTAATATAAAGAGTAGCTAAATATTAGCCCTTTGAGCCCTTTTTTTAAAAACCTCTACGTTATTATTAAAGTTTAGAACCTCTATAATTAAGGAAGGCTACTTCTAACTTTTATAGCCGACCTCTATTATTAACCTTTTTAGCCGGCGCTATTACGTAAAGGGTAGCTTATTTATCCCAAATTATATAGCGGTTTTTATATTAAAATTACTATATTATATTAAGCATATACTTAGGGTATATTACGTATATTATATAATTAAAAAGTATACTATATTATATAATTTCTTTTAAAAACGCGATCCCGTTAAGGTCGATCTTTTATGCTTATAAAGTCGGAAAAAAAACTACTATATATTTTCGTTACCTCGCTTTTTTTATTCGAACTTAGACACGCTTTTCTTACTATTTATCGTTATTATATTATTACTATCGCTATTATTATTATTATTATTATTATTATTAAATTACTTTTAATATATATTATTAAAATATTAAGACGCTAATTTATTAATTTATAAGGATGCTTTAAGAGCTAGAAGTTTAATTTTATAAATATTATACTAAAAGACCCCGAACTAGAATAAGGTCGTCTTAAGGAATATAAATTAAATATTATTAACTTAAAGATCTAAAATACGTATTTATTTTTGTTTTCTACCTTTATTAGCTACTCGGGTAGTTCTTAATATTGATTATTTGTTTTTTTTTATTCTACTTTTACTAGTTACTTAGGTAGTTCTTAATATCGATTATATAGTATTAATACATAGTATTAATAAATACTCCTACTATCTTAATAAACTAGTTTTTTTAGATTTTCTAACTTTTTAACTTTCCCTCTTATAAAGTTCATAACTACGGATTATCAACGGCGATCTAGGTAGGATATATCCTACTTTTTTTAATTAATAAGAGGATTACGCTTTTTTTAGCTAACTATAGTAAGTAATTATACTCCTCTAATTACGTAGGGGTAATTAAGTTAATTAGGTTAATTAGGTTAATTAGGTTAATTAGGTTAATTAGGTTAATTAGGTTAATCAGGTTAATTAGTAGTTCTTTTATTAAAAAGTCGTAATAACTTTACTTTTCGTAGGTAGTAATAGCGAGGTTAAAGTAAGTAAGTAGAAGTAAGTAATTAGTAATAGTAAAAAGCGGTTAGAATAATCCCTGGCCTCTTATTAATTAAATTAGGTTAGGAAAAGTAGGATATAGCCCGCCTAGCTAACTAATACAGCCCCCCTAATAGAACTCAATATAATATAAGAATTTTAATATGAGAACCGCTATTTAATTTAGGATAAGTAAGTTACCTTTTTTATTACGTAATAGCGCTAGTTAAAAAGGTTAACGATAGAGGTTAGTTATAATAGTTAATTATAACAATTAGCTATAATAGTTAAAAGCGGCCTTTTTTAACTATAGAGGTTTTAAACTTTAATAGCGGCGTTAAGGTTTTTTAAAAAAAGGGCTAAATAAGCTAATATTTATTACTTATACTAAAGCTTATCCTTTTAGGGTCTAGTCCGCCTCATTAGGGGCCATCTTCGCCTTTACGGGCAAGCTAGTCTATTAGGGTTAATATCGAGTATTTTTATTACGTAATAAACTTCATAACTAATAATAGCCAGCCGTAGCTATTATTAAATAAATACTAACGATCCTGCTATAATATATTAATTACCCTTTAAATAGCTAAAAACTACCCCCTATTTTCCGCCTTATTTAATAACTTTAAAATATCCTTTTTAGTCTTTCTTAACTTACTCCTATACTACGTTTTTAAAATATTAATAATATTTTAAAATTAGTTAGGTATTTTAAGGTTATTATATTATATAAGCTAGGTACTTATTAAAATAATAGCTATATTAATATATATTTTTCCGATTTTTAAGTTAATAATATTTAATCCGTATTCTTTAAAATAGTTATATTATAGTTCGGGGTCTTTTAGTATAATATTTATAAAATCGAACTTCTAGTTATTAAAGAAGCCCTAGGGGTTAATAATAACTACGTATCTTAGTATTTTAATAATATATATTTAAGAATAGGTAGATAATTTAATAATAATAATAATAGTAATAGTAGTAGGGTAATAGTAATAGGGCAATAGTAATAGGGTAATAGTAATAAATAGTAAGGGAAGCGTTTTTTAATTTTAATAAAAGAAACGAGGTAATGAATATATATATATATATATATACGAGTTAAAGTTAAAAGCGTATATTAGTAATAAGAAGGTCAGTATTATTCTTAATAATAATAACAAGGGTATCTCTAATATTATACTATTATAAGCTATTATTACTTAGAGGGTAGTAAACTTAGCTATGTAGGCGGCTTATAAAGTAGTAGCGTCGGGTGCTTAATATTACTATTAATAATCCGTAGTTATAAACTTTATAAAAGGGAAAGTTAAAAAGTTAAAAAATCCAAAAAAATAGTTTATTAAAATAGTAGGAGTATTTATTAATACTATATATTAATATTATATAATTAATATTAAGAACCGCCCGAGCAACTAGTAAAAATAGAATAAAAAAAACAAATACTAAAGCTTATAAGAATTCGTTTTATACTTATCGCTTTTAATATTACCTAAAGCTACTCTTTATTTAAACTAAATAAATCTATTATATAAGTTTACTAAATAAATCTACTAAATAAACTTATTAATATATAAACTGCTGCTTTAAAAATACTTATTAATAAGTTTACCCCTCTTAAGCTAAGTATACTTAGCTAACTTAACACTATAGCTATTATAACTAATATAAATATACTTAAAAAATAGTAAAGTACTTTTTAATAATATAGAATTTAGCTAAGGAATATTATTGATTTTTTATGTTCTGCCTTTACTAGCTACTTAGGCAATTCTTAGTATCGTTTATATAGTACTAATATATAATATTAGTACATACTCTTACTATTTTAAAAGACTATTCTTTTTTAAATTCTTTATTTTTCTAACTTTCCCTTTTATAAAGTTTAAAATTATTAACGGTAATACTAAGCGCCTAACGCTATTACTTATAAGAGATTAGGCTATGAGTACTTAACTAGCGAGGCTATAATATAGGTATAGGTATATTATAAGACTAAAGCTTATAAAGTCCTTCGTAAGGGCTCTACCTCTTAAAAGTTCTTTTATAATACGAACTATATACTAGTTATTAAGTTATTAACGTCCTATTACCGGCCGTATCCTAAATTTATCATAATTACTCCCTCCTTACGTAACTTTAGTCCCTAAAGTTATTACGTAATATCTTTTTTTAATATTAATAATAAAGCTATTAACGTCGTTATTTATAATAAATTCCGTAAGGCGTTAATAATATCTTTTCTTACTTAAGAATAAGGTATTGCTCCTATCTCTTTATTTAACGGATACTTTATTATTATTATTTAGTAATAGCGTACTAACTAGTTATTAAGTTAGTAATATATATTCGTAATAAAGTATTCTAATTGTTATAATATATAAGAGCTTACTTAGCCTCGTAGTTATTATTATTATTAGGCTATTAAGTATAATAAAAGATTTTTTTTTTATTACTAGTTACGTATTTACTTTTTTTTTCTCTCTTTTATTTAGTAACCGTTCTATAACTTTTTTCTTATATAACTATATTTTTCTTTTTACGATATTCTAATTCTATATTATTTCCTAGTTACGACTCTCTTATTATACTATTACTAAGTATTTACTAAAATATCTACTATTTTACGTATTTAAAACATACTTAATATAGAGTATAATCTTAAGAAGGGCTTTTACGGTTTCTATAATAGTACTCTTTATATACGCTACTTAGTTAGTATATATTACGATATTAACGAGCTCGTCTATATTACCGGCGCTTATATTATTAAGTATATTATTTATTAAATTAATAAAAAGAAGTATTCTACTATAAGTTATTAAATCTTTATTAATCCGTTATTAAAATATTAGTTAACGATATTTCTTAGGTTCTTAAGGAGCTATATAGTACTACTTAGTTTACTTAGAATACCTTTATAGAGTTTTATAATACTAAGGAATAGGATAGCCTTAATTTTTATAAGCACGGCTACGTTCTCTATACTTTTAGCTATATTACTAATATATAAAAAAAAGTTATTACTTATATTACTAACTTATTAATAAGTAATAAGATAAAAAAGGTCCACTTTAAATAAGCTACTCTCTAAGAGCTCGCTATTAACTACGAGTATTTAAACTTATTAATTTTAATTATAATAAGTCGTTAATAATCGTTTAGCGAATTTTCTTTTTATTAACTTAGATTTCTTTTTTTAAGCTAGTATCCTTAATATTAATAATAAAATTAAGATTATCTCTTACTTTAGTTATTTCTAACTAGCTTATTTTTATAATAATAGCTATATAACCGCTTTATAAAGTAATTTTAACGCTCTAATTTAGTATTATAAAGAGACTCCTAAGGGCGTTATTATTATATATATTTAAGAGTTTTTTACTTTTTTTATTTTTTATAAACGCGTTACTAAGTTCTTAATAAATAAAGTACTTACTTATATTATTATTATATATAGTACTATTTTTATTTTTTATAATCCCGAGACTCGGACTCTTACTAAGAAGTATACTCTTATTACTAACTATATTCTTAATAATAATAATAAGTAAAACGATTTTAAGTTTAAGTTTAATAAGCCCTAGCATAAGGATACTAAATTTAAAAAGCTCGGTAATAACTTAGAGAATTCTCTTTTTTAGTATTATAATAAGTACTACTACTTTAATATTAATAACTTATTAACCCCTATTTACGACGCTCTTTTTAATATAAACGAGGGTACCCTAGCCCTTAGTTATATTACTTTAGATCTTAATAAGGCTAATATTATACTCCTCTCGCTCTAAATAAAGGCTTTATAATAGCTTAATAAGGCTATTATTTATATTAAAGTTAAAGTTATAGGTCGTAATAAGTAGTTCGACGTTAATATATTCTTTATAAATATTAATATTACTAAGGTCCCTTAGTTTAATTAGGACTATGAGAGCGTTATTTTAAATAACGTCCCCCTTCTCTAACCTATTACTAATAATAATAGCGTTATACCCCCTACTTTACTTCTTACTCTTATTATACTTCCTATTATAGCTCCCGTTATACTTCTTATTATAGCTCTTATTATACTTCTTATTATAGCTCTTATTATACTTCTTATTATAGCTCTTATTATACCTCTTATTATAACCTTTAATAATAACTAAGTAGCGAACGCTCTACGAACCGCTATTATTAATATATATAATACTTTATATAATTTTAACTACCTCCCTCTTACTTATCGTAATATTAATAAGGTTAACGGCCTTATTCTAAGTAATTAACTAAGTATACGTACGAAGCCTCTTTGCTTCTTATTTATTAAGTAGACTACTATTACTAATTATTAAGTTTTAGAAATATATACTAGAGCTATTACTACTACTACTAGTCTTATATAAATTATTCCCCTTATATAGCTAAATCTTATTAATCTCTTAATAACGTATTACTAAGGGTTATAATATTATATTTTTTTCTTAAGAATTACGCTAGGTTAAATAAAAAGGGTTTTATAAAGTATTATTAATTAACTTATCTTTAGTAATTTTTTGCTACGAACTTAACGTTTATTATCCTATTTTATATATACCCTTTTTTTATAATATTCGAATTTTTTAATTACTTCTATTACCCTTTTAAAATACTTAATAAGCTTTTATATATTATACTTAGTAAGCTACTTAGCTTATTTAACGAGATATTATAAGTTTCTTCTCTTATTTTATATTATAACGATTTTTTTAACTTCTTAAACGTCTTACTTATTCTCTAACTCTAAGAGATTTACTATTTAGTTACTAACCGTTTAGTAATTTCTTTATAGTTTAAGCTAAGAAATTAGGAAAATATTATATATTTTTTAATATTACTCTAATAAATATACTTAGTAAGCCTATTTTCTTACCCTTTTAGCTATTACTATTTTAATATATCTTAGCGCTAGTTTATTATTTTTAAATTATATATTTTTTATTAATAAGCTAACGACCTCTTTATAATTAAACTCCTTTAGGGTATATCTTTTATTATAATAAGCTACTTAGCTCTTAAAGGCTTATACTTACGCTCGCGTAGCCTAAGCCCTAATCTCCTTAATTTTTTAAACCCTTTTTTAAACCCCCTAAATTATAACTTTATAATTAAGTATATATTTAACGTACTTAGAGTAATAGCTATATAGTACTATATATAAGGATACTTTTATAATAAAGTATTAGTTATTATTATATATAAACTCGGCCTTTTTTAACTACGTTACCTACTTATTTAGCGAGCTCTTAGTATAAATCCTTAAATACTTTTCTAATATTTAATAAGTCCGCTCTATTTAGCTATCTATTTATAAATAATACGTAGTAAATAGTTAATAATATATTACCCGTTCTTTAGTAAACTCTTTTTAAAATGCGCTTATAAAGAGCTTATTTCTATTTATAATAATACTTTTTAGTATATTAAACCTATATTCGACCTCTTAATATAAGATATTTATTATTTATACTACGTTAAGTATTTTAATAATAAGTAAGAACTTTACGAACTTTATTATATAATAAATAATAACTAAGATATTATTATACTTTACGTTATTATTACGAGCGCTTAGTAATAGCCCCGTAATAAAGTCTATAGATATTTTTTAAAATAGATATAAGGGTAATAGTAATAATTATAACTACCCATATAGCTTATATCTTAGGGTTATAACTCCTAAATAATATTTATAGTTCTTAATATATTCTTAGATATCTTATTAAATATCTTCTTAATAAAACTTCTTTTAAATTAGCTCGAGAGTTTTTATAGTTCTTATATAACCTACCCTATAATTATTATAATATTAATAAAAGATCTCTATTTAAAAAGACTCTACCTAAAGAATAATAAGTCTTTTTTTAAAAAATAGTATACCCTATTTATTAAGTAAATATATTTTTAGCTCGCTAGTTATAGTATAAACTCTTATTAATTATAATATATAGAACTCGTTTTTAGCTTATAATCTTTTAATAAGCTCCTTAGTTTTTAATAAAAAACGGGAAGTAAATACTATTTTACTTCTTATAAACTTTTTTATAATAAGACGTAAGATATACTATTTTAGTATAATAACCCTAGTTCTATTTAACTCCTCTTTATTTTTATAGAACTATTAACGAGCGTTCGTTAATAACTCTCTTACTTTTTTATTTCGAGTTATTATAATAATAACTATTACTATTTTATTAATACGCCCTATAGTATGCTATTAATATAAGGGAAAGGGTTTTTTATTTTTAGAATTAGCTAATATTTAGCTAGGATTATAAAAAGAGGTCTTAATTACTTAAACGTATACTTTAGTAGTATTATTTTATTTTATTAGGCTAATTATCCTTTATTAGACGTTAGGTAGTAGTTTATTAATAAGATATAGCTTTTAGGTTAGTATAGAGAGGACGTCTTTATAAAGTACTTCTCCTTTTATATAATTTAGCCTCTTAAATAGACCGTCCGCTAGGTTCGTTTTCCCTAGTTAGTATTCTAAGTTAAAATTAAATATTAATAATTTATATACCTACTTTACGAGCTTTTCCTAAAGGTCCCGTACTAATATACTAATTACTCCCTTAAGTACTTAGTAATTTATTAAAACTATAAACTTTTATAAAAGGCCTTAAAAGTAATAAGCCTAGTACTCTAGCCCTTTTATTATAATAAGTAGTTTTTATTAGCCTATAGCCTATTATTACTTTATATCCGAGAGCTTTTATAATTAATAAGTAACGGGTTACTATTTTTTATTAACTTATTATAATAAGATTATTATAATAGCTTTAATTAAAGTATCGGTTTTTACTTATATAATACGTTATAAGTTCTAGTATATAAGTACGGTTACTAAGATAAAAACGACCTTTAGCTAATTAAATACCTCGTTTACTTCTTTAGTTTACTAAAAATCCTTTATCTACCCCTTTTTTATTTTTAATAATACTATTATTAATATAACGATGCCCGAGTATTTAGTAATAAACTTCTAATAAAAGTTATAGAACCCTAGGAATACTTAGATATCCTTAATAAACTTTAGCGCTTTTTAGTTAATAATCGTTCGTACTTATAACGAGTTAATTTCGATTCTTTTTAATATAATAATATAATTTAAGAACTTAACCTTTTTTTAATAAAATAAGTATTTTAATAGTTTAGTAAAAAGCCTATATAATTATAAACGTTAGAGGACCTTTTTAATATCCTCTATATACTACTCCTTTATTATTAAGTAGATTATTAAATCGTTTATATATACTATATAATAAGTATTTAATAAATCGGCGAGCGCTTAGTAAATATATATTTAGAACGTTGCGAGTACGTTTATTAGTTTAAAAAGTATAATAATATATTTAAAGTAATTATATTAGCTCTAGAACGCTATTTTTTATTAATCTTTTTTTTTAATTTAGATATAGTAATAAGTATTCTTAATATCTATTTTTAAGATCTATTTTATTTTATAAAGCTTATTTAGGAGCTTATTAATAAGTAATAGTAAGTATTAATTCTTTATAGTTATTTTATTTAGCTCGTAATAGTTTATATAAAGGCGTAGCGTACTATCCTTTTTTAATATAAAGAGGATTAGTACCCCCGCCTTATTAACTAAAAATATAATATAACCGTTTACTAAGTTCTTAGTAATATACGTACGAAGCTTATTAAGTTATTTCTTATTTAATAAATAAATAGGACTATATAGTAGTTTAGTACTTAGAACTAGGTTAATTAAGTATTCTATCCTATTATATAGCTACGGTCTTTTTACTAATTACTTATTAAATATCTCTACTTCTAATTAAAGTTTTAGTAATAGACCCCCTTATAGTTTAGTTTCTATTACCCCTATAATACTTCCTATAATAATAATATATAGTACGTACGCCCTTTTATAATTCTTAATAATATTACGAGCTATTACTTCTAGTTTAATAACTAAGATAGGCTCGTATAACTATATATTCGTTATTATATTAATATAAATACCCTCTTAGCTTATTAATAGTTATAATAATAAGAGGTTTACTATTTTTTTATTTTTATTAATTACGGTAAATAGTTACTAAATCTTCCTTAGTTACTTATAGTAGTTAATAAAAAAAAGCGTTAATTAATAAGCTTTCCCTTAGCCTACGGTTTTATTTTAAAAGTCCCTTAATAAGGGAGCTATAGTAATAGCCGGGGTTAACCTTAAGTAGGTTACGAGCCTAGTATTAATAATATCTATCTCGGAGTATATATTTATATTAATTTTTATTAGCTTTTTAGTAATACTTCGTAGAACTATCGCCCTACCCTTCGTAATTATTCTTATTAATACTTTTTTAATACTTAGTATAAGTATATAGGGTATATTACCTATATTTACTCGTTTTTTAATAAGTTAACCTCTATAACTCTTAGCTTAGGAATAACCCGTTAAATAGTTATTAATATTAGCTTCGATTAGAAGTACGTTAGCTTATTATTACCCCTACCTCCTAACTTATTCTTTTAATACTTACTAAATATATAATCTATTTTATTATATATAAAGTACTTAATATTACTATTACGACGTTTCTATAATAGCTCGGTATGAGTACTTTTATTATATAGTTTTTATAATATTACTCCCGGTAAGTCCCTAGAGCTTAGCCCCTTAGAGCTCTCCCTACTCTTTTTTTTATAAAAGGGGGATATTTAACGCGGTTATTTTAATAATAAATATAGCCTTTTTTTACTATTTTTTTATAATTAGTTATTACTTTTTTATTAATTTAATAACTATAGTTTATTAGCCTCGTAAGCTATATTATATACTCTTTTAATTAAAACCCTATAATAAATTAAATCGTCCTATAATTAAAATAGTAGTTTAAAAAAGAATTAGTATACCTCTATTTTCGAATTTTTTATATTTTCTATACCTAGGTTATAATAAATTACTAATTATTTAGTAAGGAACTAAGTAAGGGTCTAGCCTTCTTTTAGCCTCTTTATCCTTAGCTCTTTATAATATTCCTATTCTTAAGTCTTAGGGTCTACGTATTATTAATAAATAAATACTAAGAAGTTACCCTAGGAAAGGGGATTTTAAAAGCTTTTCTTATAATTACGCTATTACGTTTATAAAAATAGGGATATTTTAAATAGGGCTTATTTAATATACTATTTTATAGTACTTTTTATATAAAGCTTATTACTTACTTTTATAATAATAATTTAGTTTACTACCTAGGTACTTATAGACTTTTTTTTAATCGGTTTATAGTTATAAAAAGGAGGTTTTTTATATTTTTATTAACTTAGATACGTTACTAGCCGCTTAGTAAGTTATTAAACGAGCTTTTTATATTAACGCCGTTCTTAGTTTTAATCTTTAATTATTATTTCTATTATTTTATAAAAATAGGTTATTATTAGGTTTATAGGGTTTATTAAACTAGCTATTCTAGTACTATTTACGCTTTTATACGCGCTTTAACCTCGTATATTTAGTAATTAGTTATTAATAAACGCCCCGTTTATAACGAATAGGGTCCTCGGGGTATTAACGGGGTAACTAGCTTATAAAAGTAATCTACCCCGATTATCTTTTTTATTTAGCTCTTTTATAAACGCTAGTATTTAAGTAGGACTTACCCTATAGTAAGCTCGTTTTCTTAAATAGAATAGGGTTAAGTAATTAATTTTAAATAGCTATAGCTCGTTAGTATTAACGGCTTTTTATTAATAGCTAAGTATCGTTTTATTAACGTTCCGTTCGTTTCCGTAATTTATTATTACTTATATTAATTATTTTATAGAAATAGAAGTTTTAAAATTATAAAAGATTAGGCTATAAGTACTTAACTAACGAGGTTATAATATAAATATAAGTATATTATAAAACTAAAGCTTATAGAGTCCTTTATAAAAGCTCTACTTCTTAGAAGTTCTTTTATAATACGAACCGTATACTAGTTACTAAGTTATTAACGTCCTATTACTAGCCGTATCCCGAATCTATTATACTACTTTATAAGCTTATTACGTACTTAGCTAAGTTTATTACCTCTTTAAGTAATAATAGCCTATAATAATATAGTATTAGAGATACCCTTATTACCGTTATTATAAATAATACTAACCTTATTAATATTTTTAACTTTACTTATATATATATATATATATTTATTACCTCGTTTCCTTTATTAAAATTAAAAAACGCTATTTCCCTTGCCGTCTATTACTATTACCCTATTACTATTACCTTATTACTATTATTAATACTACTAAACTATCTACCTACTCTTAAGAATATTTAGAATACTAAAACGCTAACTCGTTAACTTATAAGGATACCTTAAGGGCTAGTAGTTCGATTTTATTAGTATTATACTTAATAATCCCGATTTATAAAAGGATCGTTTAAAAGAGTATAAACTAACTATTATTAACTTAAAGATCTGAAAAAACGTATATATTTTTATAAGTATTACTATTATTAATACTTAGCTTATATAATATAATAACCTCGAAATACTTAACTAACTCCTAAGTATTATTAATACTCTAGTATTATTATAATAAAATAAGAAATTTAAAGAGACTAAGAAAAAGAATCTAGAGCTATTAAAAAAGGTAGAAAGTAGGGGGTAGTTTTTGGTTATTTAGAGGGTAATTAATATATTATAGTAGCGGGGTTATTAATACTTTAAGTTTAGTTAGTATTAATAGTTAATATCGGCTATAGCCGGCTATAGCTAGCTATAGTTAGTTCTGAAATCTTATTAAAGTAAATACGTAATAAAAACTTAATATTAACCCTAATAAACTAGCTTACTTATAAAGGCGAAGATGGCCCCTAATAAGGCGGACCGGACCCCAATGGGCTAAGTAATATTATAAATACTATAAATAGCCGGGTTAATACGAATATTAAGATTTAGTATATTAATACTAACGTAGCTATAATAGCTATAATAAACGGGGTAGAACTATATAGGGTTAATATAATAAATTAGTACTTTAAATAGTTTTTTAAAAACCCCTTAGGTAATAATAATACTTATATAAAAAAGAGATTATATTAGACCTAGCTATTTATATAAGCTAGTAATAAGAGGTCCTATATACGTTAAAATAAGTAAAGCTCGCCCTATAAATAGCTAGAAGCGGTAGAAGGTTAGGAGTTAATAAAAGGGAGATAATAGTTAACTTAGTTAATTCCTATTTTAGTTAGTAGTTAGGTATAGAGCGTATTATACTTAGGTTTCTTTAATACGTAATATACGGTACGGCCCTAGCGAATTGCTCCGTTGGGGGGGTTAGGTACTTAATATTATTATTAATAATCCGTAGTTATTTATTTTTATTTCTACCTCTGCTAGCTGCTCGGGCGGTTCTCGATATCGATTATATAGTATTAATATACGGTATTAGTAAATACTTATGCTGTCTCGATAGACTTTATTTTTGGATTTTCTACTTTTTTAACTTTCCCTCTTGCAAAGCTCACAACCACGACTTTACTTTTTATAATATTACTTTTATTACGAACTTTTATATAAATATTATATTAAGAGAATTAAGATATAAGCGTTATAAATTAATATATAGGCGTCGCTCTTATATAAGCATTACTATTTTACTTTTTAATTAGTTTTAAAAAAACAGTACCTCCCTATAAAAGTAATAAGGGTAGTTATATAAATATAGCTATTCTTACTATCTTTTTCAACTTAAGCTCTAATTTAAGATTTTTAACAATAAGAATACTACTATAACTTATATACTCGTTTAGAATTATTATATTATATATTTAAAATTTTTAAACTTTAAATAAGTTAGTAATGTAAGCTTTTATAAATTTTAAATAAGTAAGGCTTTTTTTTATTATATATTTAAAATATATTTATTTTTATTTTTTACCTTTACTAGCTACTCGGGCGGTTCTCAATATGGATTATATAGTATTAATATATAGTATTAATAAATACTCCTACTATCTCAATAGACTATTTTTTTAAATTCTCTACTTTTTTAACTTTCCCTTTTATAAAGTTTATAACTACGGATTATATTTAAAATATATAAAAAGTAAATTATAATAATATTTACTTAATTACCTCTTTTAACGTAGTTATAATAACTTATTATTATTATAAACTACTTTTTATTAGCTCTATTTCTTTTAAATACTAAGTTATATTGGCCGTTTATTTATATAATTCCTTATTATCCTCCTCTTATTAAAAACGCTAAACTAGCTCTTTATTTATTATTAAAATAAGCTTAATAATTAGCTTTAACTTAGCTAACTTATCTCTTTTATTAGCTTAATTAATATTAACTTATTCTTATTTTTAAATAAGTAGCCTTACTTTTTATTATTAATACCTTAGTTATTATAAGTAATATAAGCTTAATTAATTAACTAGCCTTTTTTTAAATAAGGCTAACTATAATAAAATAAGCTATATTATATTTTTTAGCTTATTATAAAAAGATATAATAATCTTAGGGTTAAGGATTTAATAATATAAATTTTAAAAAGACGTTTTTTAAAAACGTTACTAAGAGTATACTTTTTATTTATTAATAATAGCTAGATTTAGTATTTCAAAATAGATCTTATAATAATATAAAGTACTTAGTTTAATAAAATAGTATAATTTAAATTATAAAATCCGAGGGGTTTTAAAAATAGCTTCTTATTGAATAATATTATTTTTTTATAAACTAGTCTTATATCTTAATTAAAATAAAATATCCTAAGAAAGGTATTATATAAAACTTATTTAAGTACTTAAAACGAGTACTTATGTATTCTTAGTCTATCCCTCTAATAGAGTAATCTATCAGGGCCGTACCGTATATTACGTATTAAGGAAAACTAAGTATATTGCGCTCTATACTCAATTACTAATTAAAATAATTAACTAACTCGACCGTTATTTTCTTTTTATTAATAGCTCCTAACCTTCCCCCGCTTCTAACTATCTAGGGAGCGAGCTATACCTATTCTAACGTATATAAGACCTCTTAGTACTAGCCTATATAAGTAGCTAAATCCCGTATTATATACTCCTTTTTATTAAGGGTTAAGGGGCCCTTTATATATTTTTTTATATTTATAATATAACCTATATTAAAGGGATTTCTAGCTCTATAAAGTATAATTTTTTAATTAATATTAATATATTAGATTTTAATATTTATATTAGCCTAGCTATTTATAATATTTATATTATTACTTAATTAAATTTTATACTATTAAAAGGTACTTTACTAATCCTTAGGTATATTTACGTTAGTTATAATAGTTATAGTGTCGAGCTAGCCGAAAAGGGCGCCTAGCCTAAGAGGCGTAGACTTATTAACGGGTATTTTTAAATAAGCTTACTAATTACTAACTATATACTAAGAATAGCCCTTTGGGGTCTGGTCCGCCTCATTAGGGGCCATCTTCGCCTTTACGGGCAAGCTGGTCTATTAGGGTTAATATTGAGTTTTTATTACGTAATAAGCTTTATAACTAATAATAGCTAGCTATAGCCGTTACTAAATGCTAATAACCCCGCTGCCGTAGTATATTAATTACTTTCCTAATAGCTAAATACTACCCCTTACTTTCTCTTTTTATCTTATTTAATAATAACCTCTCCCTATTAATATTCTTATTTAATATACTCGCTTACGCTCTTTTTAAGCTCCTAATTATATTATTAAGTCTAAGCTTATTTATATTACTTTATTATATTAAAAGGGCGCTAATAAGGGTAATACTTATTATAATATATCTATTTATTTTTTATAAGTTAATATTATTAATATAGTATTTATTAAGGTAGTCTCTTTATAGCTCGGGGTCGTTTAGTATAATACTTATAAGATCGAACTTCTAGCTATTAAAGAAGCCCTAAGGATCGATAAGCTATTAATATTTTAATATTTTAATAAAGTATACTTAAGGTAGATAGTTAGATAGCGATAGTAATAATAATAGCGAGGGAAGTAGCGTTTTCAACTTTAATAAAAAAAACGAAGTAACGAATATATATATATATATATAGTAGATATTAGTAATAAAAAAGTTAATATTATTTAACGACGGTAACGAGGGCATTTCTAATACTACTATTATAAGCTATTATTACTTAGAAGGGTAGCTAACTTAGCTAGGTGCGCAGGCTTATAAGGTAGTGGCGTTGGGCGCCTATTACCGTCTATAATCCGTAGTTATAAACTTTATAAGAGGGAAATAAGTTAGAAAATCTAAAAAAAATAGTCTAACGAGATAGTATAAGTATTTACTAATACCGTGTATTAATACTATATAACCGATATTGAGAATCGCTTAAGTAGCTAGTAAAAGTAAAATACTAAAATAAATACTAAGAATAGAGTAGGTTCTCGTTAAGGTAGTAGTTTATATATTAATAAGTTTATTTAATAAATTTATTTAGTAAATTTATTTAGTAAATTTATTTAGTAAATTTATTTAGTTTAAATAGAGCTTTAAGTAATATTAGAAGCGATAAGGATAAAAAGAATCTTTACGAGCTCTAGTATAAAGAGTAGTAAATATTAGCCTATTTAGCCCTTTTTCTAAAAACCTCTACGTTATTATTAAAGTTTAGAACCTTTATAGTTAAAAAAGGCCGCCTCTAACTATTACGGCTAATTATTATAGCTAACTATTATAACTAACCTTTATTATTAACCTTTCTAACTAGCGCCGTTATAAAATAGCTTATTTATCCTAAATTATATAATAGTTTTTATATTAAAATTACTATATTACGTTAAGCATATACTTAGGGTATATTATATATATTATATAATTAAATAGTATACCGTATTATATAATTTCTTTTAAAAGCGTAATCCCGTTAAGATATATAGTAGTTTTTTTCCGGCTTTATAAGTATAAAAGATCGACCTTAACGGGATTATATTTTTAAAGGAAATTACGTAATATAGTATACTTTTTAACTATATAATACGCACAATATACCCTAAGTACGTGCTTAATATAATATAATAATTTTAATATAAAAACCGCTATGTAATTTAAGATAAGTAAGCTGCTCTTAACGATAGGCTAAGTAATATACTTACGTAGTAGCGCTAGTTAAAAAGGTTAATAGTAAAGGTCGGCCGTAATAATTAGCTATAATAATCGGCTATAATAGTTAGAAATAACTCTTAATTATAGAAGTTCTAAACTTTAATAATAATATAGAGGTTTTTAGAGAAAGGGCTAAATAGGCTAATATTTATTACTCTTTAGAGCTTATAAAGATTCTTTTTATTTTTATTATTTTTAATATTACTTAAAGCTACTTTCTATTTAAACTAAATAAATTTACTAAATAAATCTACTAAATAAACTTATTAATATATAAACTACTATTTAAATAACTAGTTAGATAACTAGTTAAGAGGTTAGCTAATTAAAATACTATTTTAATAAGAACCTACTCTCTTAGTATATAGTTAGTAATTAATAAGCTAAAAATACTTATTAATAAGTCTACTCCTCTTAAACTAAGCACCCTCTTTAGCTAGCTCGACGCTATAACTATTATAACTAATATAAATATACCTAAGGATTAGTAAAATACTTTTTAATAATACGGAATTTAGCTAAGTAATAATATAAACGCTATAAATAACTAAGCTAATACGGACGTTAAGATTTAATATATTAATATTAGTTTAGAAATTATATTTTATAAAACTAAAAATCTTTTTAATATAGGCTATATTATAAATATAAGGGAATATATAAGGGGCCCCTTAATTTTTAATAAAAAAGAGTATATAATATAAGATTTAGTTACTTATATAAGCTAGTACTAAGAGGTCTTATATACGTTAGAATAAGTATAGCTTGCCCTCTAGATAGGCGGGGGAAGGTCGGGAGCTATTAATAAAAAAAGATAATAGTTAAGTTAGTTAATTACTATTTTAATTAATAATTAGGTATAGAGCGCAATATACCTAGTTTTCCCTAATACGTAATACATAGTACGGCCCCGGCGGATTACTTTATTAGGGGGAAAAACTACTATATATTCTTAGTTTATAAGTGCCTCGTTTTTTATATAAACTTAATAAAAAAGTAGCTCTTAATTACTAATTATATCTTATATAACGTTAATAAGCTAATATAAATAACTAAGACTATTTAAGAAATAACTTTTAATATTATTATTATTTAACTTAGTATTAAAAATAATATAAGTACGAAAGTTTTAGTATTTTTAAATAAAATAACGGGCCTATTATATTTTTAAAAATAAGTATATTATATAGAAATACTAAAGAATTAAGTATTAGTTATTAAACTCTTTATAAAACTTAGTTTAGGCTTTTTTAAAAGTATACTTAGTCTTAGTAAAAATAATAAGCTTTTATATTATAAGGACCTTATAATATATATAAAGGGGGGGTTTATTAATAAGCGTATTAATATAAGCCTTATTTTTATTACTTTGTATAATTATTAGTTATATTAATAACTAATATCCTTTATTATTAGACCTATTATTATTATTATTATAACTCCGGTCTTTAACCTATTTTTATTAAGTTCTAAGTATAATATTAAATTTAATATAATTTATTTATTTTTTATTTCTACCTTTACTAGCTACTTAGGTAATTCTTAATATCGGTTATATAATATTAATATATAGTATTAGTAAATACTTATACTATCTCGTTAGACTATTTTTTTAAAATCTTCTACTTTTTTAAACTTCCTCTCTTATAAAGTTTATAATTACGGATTAATAGCGATATTAAGCGCCCGATATTATTATTTTATAAGCTACTTACTTAGCTAAGTTTATTGCCCTCTAGGTAATAGTAGCTTATAATAGTATAGTATTAGAGATACCCTTATCGCTATTATTAAGTATAATACCGACCTTTATAAACACTAATATTTACTTCGCTTTTAACTTTAACTCGTATATATATATATATTCGTTACTTTGTTTCTTTTATTAAAATTAAAAAACGCTACTTCCCTCGCTATTTATTATTATCGTACTATTACTATCGCTATTAAATTATTTACTTTAAATATATACTATTAAAATACTAAAATACTAACTTATCGATCTATAGGGATACTTTAAAAACTAGAAGTTCGATTTTATAAGTATTATACTAAAGGACCCCGAACTATAATAAGGTCGTCTTAAGGAATACGGATTAAATATTATTAACTTAAAAATCCGGAATATATATATTAATATAAGTATTACCCTTATTAATACTTAACTAATATAATATAATAGCCTCGAAATACCTAACTAACTCCTAAATATTATTAATACTTTAGAATTACTACGTAAGAGTAAATTAAGAAGGATTAAAAAGAAAAATCTAATATTATTAAAAAAAATAGAAAATAGGGGGTAGTTTTTAGCTATTTAAAGGGTAATTAATATACTATAATAGTAAGGTCGTTAGTATTTAGTAATAGCTACGGCCGGCTATAATTAGTTATAAAGTTTTATTAAAATACGTAATAAAAATACTCAATATTAACCTTAATAAACTAGCTTACTTATAAAGGCGAAGATAGCCCCTAATGAGGCGGACCGGACCCCAAAGGGTAAATTTAATATAATAAATATAAAGTTATTATTAAATATATAAGAACTACTTGTTTAATATAGCTTTTATTTACTTATTATAGTTTATAATAATGTCTATTGAGACAGTGGGAGTATCTATTAATACTATGTATTAATACCGTATAATCGATATTGAGAATTGCCCGAGCAGCTAGTAAAGGTAGAAATAAAAAAACAAATAGTTTATAATAATAATAATAGGGTAATAAACTAAGTATTAATTTATAAGCTAATAAATACTTACTAAGAGAAATTAAAAGCCCTTTAGTTACTTATTATTAATAAAACCGAACGTAGTATTATAAATAGATTTAAAATAGGTCTACTTAGTAACTTAAAAAAGAGGGAGCTTAAAGTAATTAGTATTATAAGTATTATTTAAATTAATTATTTTAAAAAATCGCTTTTATATTTAGAAATAATAAAGAACGGTTTAAATAAGGCTAACAAAGTAGTTTAGCTTATTATTTACTTATTTTATTATATATAAGATATTTTAGGATCCGTGGTTGTGAACTTTGCAAGAGGGAAAGTTAAAAAGTTAGAAAATCTAAAAAAAAATAGTCTATCGAGACAGTGTGAGTATCCACTGATACCGTGTATTAATACCGTATAATCGATATTGAGAATCGCCCGAGCAGCTAGTAAAGGCAGAATATTAAAATAAAAAAAAATAAGATATTTTAGTTATTAAATAGCTTAATTAATATTATAATTAGTAAGTATTTAGCTAGTTTTTCTTAGTTTATATAAGCCCTAGCGTTATAAACATTTTACTAAGTAAATAAGGACTTTAAAAACTATTTTTAAAAAATAGTATATATATTACGAGCTTAAATCCTAACTTATTAACTTATAATTTTAATAATATTCTTAACTACTTTAATAAGCTTATGATATAAAGGGTACGTAACCCCCCGACGGAGTAATCTGCTGGGGCCGTATTATGTATTACGTATTAGGGAAAACTAGGTATATTGCGCTCTATACTTAATTACTAATTAAAACTCCTAACCTTTTTTTATATAAAGTCCTCTAAGTTCTAGCCGTTTAGAGGGCGAGCTATACTTATTTTAATATATATAAGACCTCCTAATACTAGCCCGCATAGGTAGTTAGATCCTGTATTATATATTCCTTCTTATTAAGGGTTAGGGGGCTTCTTATATATTCCCTTATATTTATAATATAACTTATATTAGAGGGATTTTTAGCTCTATAAAGTATAATTTTTAAATTAGCGTTAATATACTAAATCTTAATATCTATATTAGCCTAGCTATTTATAGCGTTCGTATTATTACTTAGCTAGATTCCGTATTATTAAAAAGTACTTTACTACTTTTTAGGCGTATTTACGTTAGTTACGATAGCTATAGCGTCGAGCTAGTTAAAGAGGGTGCCTAGCCCGAGAGGGGTAGACTTATTAATAAGTATTTTTAAGTTCTTATCGAGGTAGTATTTTAACTAACTAACTTTTTAATTAGTTATCTAACTAGCTATTTAAGTAGTAGTTTATATATTAATAAGTTTATTTAGTAGATTTATTTAGTAGATTTATTTAGTTTAAATAGAGAGTAGCTTTAGGTAATATTAGAAGCGATAAGGATAAAAAGAATCTTTACGAGCTCTAAAAAGTAGTAAATATTAGCTTATTTAGCCCTTTTTTTAGAAACCTCTACGTTACTATTAAAGTTTAGAACTTTTATAGTTAAGGAAGGCCGCTTCTAATTATTATAGCTAATTATTATAGCTAATTATTATAGCCGACCTCTGCTATTAACTTTTTTAGTTAGTACTACTACGTAAAGGGTAGCTTACTTATTCTAAATTATATAGCGGTTTTTATATCGAAATTATTATATTACGTTAAGCGCGTACTTAGGGTATATTACGCGTATTATATAGTTAAAAAGTATATTATATCGTGTGATTTCCTTTAAAAGCGTAATCCCGTTAAGGTCGATCTTTTGTACTTATAAAGCCGGAAAAAAACCACTATATATAAATAGCTAGATCTTATATTATATACTCCTTTTTATTAAAAATTAGGGGGCCCTTTATATATTCCTTTATATTTATAATATAGCTTATATTAAAAAGATTTCGAATTTTATAAAATATAAAATATAATTTTTAAATTAATATTAATATACTAAATCTTAATATTTATATTAGCCTAGTTATTTATAGTATTTATACTATTACTTAGCTAAATTCCGTATTATTAAAAGGTATTTTACTACTTCTTAAGTATATTTATATTAACTACGATAGTTATACTATTGAACTAGCCGAGAGCGCCTAGCCCGAGAGGGGTAGACTTATTAACGGGTATTTTTAAAATAAGTTCTTATTAAAGTAGTATTTTAACTAGCTAACTTCTTAACTAGTTATATAACTAGCTATTTAAGTAATAGTTTATATATTAATAAGTTTATTTAGTAAATTTATTTAATAGATTTATTTAGTAGATTTATTTAGTAAATTTATTTAGTTTAAATAGAGAGTAGCTTTAGGTAATATTAAAAGCGATAAGGATAAAAAAAATCTTTACGAGCTCTAATACGTAAATATTAGCCTATTTAGCCCTTTTTTTTTAAAAAACCTCTACGTCGCTATTAGAGTTTAGAACCTCTGCGGTTAAAGGCCGCCTCTAACTATTATAGCTAACTATTATAACTAATTATTATAACTAATTATTACGGCTAATTATTATAGCTAACTTTTATTATTAACCTTTCTAATTAACACTGCTATATAACGAAGAGGGTAGCTTACTTATCTTAAATTAAATAGCGGTTTTCGTATTAAAATTATTATATTACGTTAAGTACGTATTTAGGATATATTATATATATTATATAATTAAATAGTATACTATATTATATAATTTCCCTTAATAACGTAATCCCGTTAAGGTCGATCTTTTGTACCTATAAAGCTAGAAAAAAACCACTATACATATTAAAATAATTAAGGATATTATTAAAACTATAAGCTAACGAGTTAGGATTTAGGCTCGTAATATACGTATTATTATTTAAGAGTAGTTCCTAGAGTCCTTATTTACTTAGTAAGATATTTATAATATTAGGGCTCGTATAAACCGAGAGAAACTAGTTAAATACTCGCTAATTATAGCGTTAATTAAGCTATTTAATAAGCGAGATATTTTATATATAATAAAATAAGTAGATAATAAGCTAAACTACTTTATTAACTTTATTAACTTTATTTAGACCTTTTCTTGTTATTTCTAAATATAAAAGCGATTCTTTAAAGTAATTAGCTTTAATAATATTTATAATACTAATTACTTTAAGCTCCCTCTTTTTAAAGTTACTAAGTAAACTTATTTTAGATCTATTTATAACACTACGTTCGGCCTTATTAATAACGAGAAACTAAAGGGTTTTTAGTTTTTTTTAATAAGTATTTACTAACTTATAAACTAATACTTAGTCCGTTACTTTATTATTATTATTATAAATTACGATAAGTAAATAAAAGCTATATTAAACGAGTAGTTCTTAGACGTTTAGTAATAACTTTATATTTATTATATTAATTTTAATATTATACTTAGGGCTAAGTAAAAGTAAGTTAAGGACCGTAGTTATAATAATAATAATAATAATAGGTATAATAATAAAGGATATTAGTTATTAATATAATTAATAATTATACTAAGTAATAAAAATAAGGTTTATATTAATATACTTATTAATAAGCCCCTTTTTTATATATATCATAGGGTCTTTATAATATAAAAGCTTATTATTTTTGCTAAAACTAAGTATATTTTTAAAAAGGCTTAGACTAAGCTTTATAAAAAGTTTAATAACTAATACTTAATCTTCTAATACCTCTACGTAATATACTTATTTTTAAAAGTATAATAAGCCTATTACTTTATTTAAAAATACTAAAACTTTCGTACTTATATTATTTTTAATACTAAGTTAAGTAATAATAATATTAAGAGTTATTTCTTAAATAGTCTTAATCACTTATATTAGCTTATTAATATTATATAGAATATAATTAGTAATTAATAATCCGTGGTTATGAACTTTATAGGAGGGAAAGTTAAGGAAAATCAAAAAAAATAGTCTATCGAGACAGTGGGAGTATACATTGATACTATATATTAATACCGTGTAATTAATATCGAGAATCGCCCGAGTAGCTAGTAAAGGCAGAATATAAAAATAAATAATTAGTAATTAAGAGCTATATTTTTACTAAGCTTATATAGAAAACGAGGTACTTATAAGCTAGGAGTATATAAGTACTCGCTTTAAGTACTTAAGTAAACTTTAAATAATACTTTTTTTAAAATATCTTATTTTAATTAGGATATAAGGCTAGCTTATAAAAAAAGTAATACTATTTAATAAGAGGCTATTCCTAAACCCCCTTAGATTTTATAATTTAAATTATACTATTTTAATTAAATTAAGTATTTTATATTATTATAAAATCTACTTTAAAATATTAAAATTAGTTATTTTTAATAAGTAAGAAGTATACCCTTAGTAACGTTTTTAAAAAACGTTTTTTTTAGATTTATATTATTAAATCTTTAACCCTAAGATTATTATATCCTTTTATAATAAGCTAAAGAATATAATATAGCCTATTTTATTATAATTAGCCTTATTAAAAAAAGGCTAGTTAATTAGTTAAGCTCGTACTACTTATAATAACTAAGGTACTAATAATAAGAAATAAGGCTACTTATTTAGGAATAAAAATAAGTTAATACTAACTAAGTTTATAAAAGAAATAAGTTAGCTAAGTTAAAGCTAAATATTAAGCTTATTTTAGTAATAAATAAGGAGCTAGTTTAGCGTTTTTAATAAGGGGAGAATAATAAAGAATTATATAAATAAACGGCCGATATAGCTTAGTATTTAGAAAAAATAGAGCTAATAAAAAGCGGTTTATAATAATAATAAATTATTATAATTATATTAAAAGAGGTAGTTAAGTAGACGTTATTATAATTTATTCTTTATATATTTTAAATATTTATTTTAATATTCTGCCTTTACTAGCTCCTTAAGCGATTCTCGATATTAATTATATAGTATTAATATACGGTATTAGTAGATACTCATACTATCTCGCTAAACTATTTTTTTTAAATTTTCTAACTTTTTAACTTTCCCTTTTATAAAGTTTATAACTACGGATTATTAACGGCGATATTAGGCACCTAATACTACTACTTTATAAGCTTATTACGCACTTAGCTAAGTTAGCTACTTTTCTAAGTAATAGTAGCTTATAATAATATAGAATTAGAGATACCCTCGTTACCGTTATTAAATAATATTAACCTTACGATATTTACTATACTTTTAACTTTAACTTATATATATATATATATATTCGTTACCTCGTTTCCTTTATTAAAGTTAAAAACGCTACTTTCCTCGCTATTTATTATTATTACGCTATTACTATCGTTATTACTATTTAACTATTTACCTTAAGCATACTTTATTAAAATACTAAAACGCTATTAATAACTCGTTAACCCTTAAGGCTTCCTTAATAATTAGAAGTTCGATTTTATAAGTATTATACTAAACGATCCCGAGCTATAAAAAGACCGCTTTAATAAATATTAAATCCGTAATATTAATTTATAAAAAACGGATAGATATATTATAATAAGTATTACTTTTATCGGCGCCCTTTTAATATAATAGAGTAATATAAATAAGCCTAGACTTAATAGTATAATTAAGAGCTTAAAAGGAGCGTAGTTAAGCGTATTAAATAGGAATATTAGGGAGAGGTTATTATTAAATAAGATAAAGGGAGAAAGTAAAGGGTAATATTCGGCTATTTAGAAAGCGATTAATATATTAAGTCGTTAGTAACGGTTTATTTAAGCTATATTAGCGTGTTTAGTAACGGCTGCGGCTAGCTATTATTAGTTATAAAGTCTTGTTAAAGTACGTAATAGAAACTCGATATTAACCCTAATAGACCAGCTTGCCCATAAAGGCGAAGATGGCCCCTAATGAGGCGGACCGGACCCTAAAGGGATATTTTAAATATATAATAAAAAAAAAGCCTTACTTATTTAAAGTTTATTTATTTATTTTTGTATTCTGCCTTTGCTAGCTACTCGGGCGATTCTTAATGTCGTTTACATAGTATTAATACACAGTATTAGTAAATACTTATACTATCTCGCTAGACTATTTTTTTTAGATTTTTCTTAACTTTCCCTCTTTTAAAGTTTATAATTACGGATTATTAACGGCGATAATAGGCGCTATTACTTTATAAGCCTGCCGCGTACTTAACTAAGTTAGTTACCCTTCTAAGTATAGTAATTTATAATAGTAGTATTAGAGATACCCTTATTATTATTATTAAGAATAATATCGACCTTATAATATCTACCCTAATATTTTTAACTTTAACTCGTATATATATATATATATATATATTTATTACCTCGTTTCTTTTATTAAAATTAATAACGCTTCCCTCGCTATTTATTATTATGATACTATTATTATTATTATTACTATTTAACTATCTATTTTAAATATATTTTATGAAAATACTAAGACGTTATTAATAACTTATTAACCCTTAGGGCTTTTTTAATATTTAGAAGTTATTTAATTTTATAAGTATTATACTAAATAACCCCGAGCTATAAAGAGACTACTTTAATAAATATTATATTTATAATATTAATTTATAAAAAACGGATAGATATATTATTATAAACGTTACCCTTATTAGTGCCTTTTTAATATAATAAAGTAGTATAAGTAAACCTAGATTTACTAATATAATTAAGAGTTTATAAAGAGTATAGGCGAGCGTATTAAATAGGAATAGTAATAGGGAGAGGTTATTATTAAATAAGATAAAAGGAGAAAGTAAGGGGTAGTATTTAGTTATTAAAAAAGTAATTAATATATTATAGTAGGATCGTTAGTATTTAGTTAGTAACGGCTGCGGCTAGTTATAGTTAGTTATAAAGTCTTATTAAGTACGTAATAAAAACTTAATATTAACCCTGATAGACTAGCTTACTTATAAAGGCGAAGATGGCCCCTAATGAGGCGGACCGGACCCCAAAGGGATTCGAAATTTATAAATTTTAAATAAGTAATATAGCGGTTCTAAATAAGTACGTAGGTTATAGTAGTATTTTTATTTTCAAAAATCTTAAACTAGAGCTCAAGTTAGAGTAGATAATAAAAATAGCTATATTAATATAGTTACCCTTACTGCTTTTATAAAGAGGTACTATTTTTTTAGACTAATTAAAAAGTAAAATAGCGACGCCTATATAGGAGCGACGCCCGTATATTAATTTATAACGCCCGTATATTAATTCCTATATTAATATTATATAATCGATATTGAGAACCGCCCGAGCAGCTAGTAAAGGTAGAATACTAAAATAAATAGCTATTATTCTAATTAATACTTAGTTTATATAATCTAATAACCTCGAAATACTTAACTAACTCTAGAGTATTATTAATACTTTAAAAATATAGTATAAGAGTAAATTAAGAAGGATTAAAAAGGATATTCTAAAGTTATTAAATATAATGAAAAATAGGAGGTAGTTTTTAGCTATTTAGAGGGTAATTAATATATTATAGTAGCGGGGTTATTAGTATTTAATAACGGCTACGGCTAGCTATAGTTAGTTATAAGGTTTTATTAAAGTACGTAATAAAAATACTTAATA
Organism: Colletotrichum abscissum; assembly: GCF_030869225.1. NCBI lineage: Eukaryota > Fungi > Ascomycota > Sordariomycetes > Glomerellales > Glomerellaceae > Colletotrichum > Colletotrichum abscissum. The sequence continues at coordinate 85,857 of NW_026850321.1, forward strand.
TTAACCTTAATAAACTAACTTATTTATAAAGGCGAAGATGGCCTATAATAAGGCGGACCGGACCCTAAATAGTTAAAATTATTAATAAGAATTAATAAGGATATATAACGAGTTAATACGGACGCATAGCTCTTAGGGATGCATAATATTCTCTGTTTTTAATTAGTCTAAAGATGTATTATTAGTATACTTAGATTTTATTACTTTTTTTTAAAATCCTTATCGTTTTTTATAATCTCTTTCGTATAGTAGTTTCTTTCGGCTTTATAAATATAAAAGATCGACCTTAACGGGATCACGCTTTTAAAAGAAATTATATTATATAGTATATTTCTTAATAATATAATATGCGTAATATACCTTAAGTATATACTTAACGTAGTATAATAATTTTAATATAAAAACTACTATATAATGCGGGATAAGTAAGCTGCTCTTTACGTAGTAGTACTAATTAGAAAGGTTAATAATTGAAGTTATTTATAAAAGTTAAAGGCGACCCTTGACCGTAAAGGTTCTAAACTTTAATAAGAATATAAAGGCTTTTGAAAAAAGGGCTAAGAAGGCTAATATTTAGTATACTAAAGCTTATAAAAATTCCTTTTATTCTTTTTATTTTTAGTATTACTTAAAGCTACTCTCTATTTAAACTAAATAAATTTACTAAATAAACTTATTAAACGAACATATTAATATATAAACTACTACTCTACTCTTAGTATATAATTAGTAACTAGCGGGCTAGGACTCTAAAAATGCCCCTTAATAGGTCCCTCCCTCTAGGGCTTAATAGATTTTTAAGCCCCCTCGATGCCCTAGCTATTATAATTAATATAAGTATACCTAAAGAATAGTATAGTACTTTTTAATAATATAGAATTTAGCTAAGTAATAGTATAAATACTATAAATAACTAGCCTAATATAAACGTCAAGATTTAGTATATTAATACTACTTTAGAAATTATGTAGTAGTTTTTTTTCCGGCTTTATAAGTATAAAAGATCGACCTTAATAAGATTATACTTTTAAAAGAGATTATATAATAGAGTATACTTTTCAACTATATAATACGCGCAATATATCCTAAGTACGCGCTTAATATAATATAGTAATTTTAATATAAAAACCGCTATTTAATTCGGAATAAGTAAGCTGCCCTATAGTAGCGCCGGCTAGAAAGGTTAATAGTAAAGGTCGGCTATAATAATTAGCTATAATAATTAGAGGCGGCCCTTAACTATAGAGGTTTTAAACTTTAATAGTAACATAAAGGTTTTTAAAAAAGGGCTAAATAAGCTAATATTTACTACTTTTTAAAGCTTATAAAGATTTTTTTTATCCTTATTACTTCTAATATTACCTAAAGCTACTCTCTATATAAACTAAATAAATTTATTAAATAAATCTACTAAATAAATCTATTAAATAAATCTACTAAACAAATTTACTAAATAAACCTATTAATATATAAACTACTACTTTACTCTTAGTATATAGTTAGTAATTAATAACTTAAAAATACCCGTTAATAAGTTTACCCCTCTTAGGCTAGGTACTCTCTTTAGCTAGCTTAACGCTATAGCTATCGTAGCTAACGTAAGTATACCTAAGGATTAGTAAAGTACTTTTTAATAATACGGAATTTAGCTAAGTAATAATACGAACGTTATAAATCGCTAGGCTAATATAAATATTAAAATTTAGTATATTAACACTAGTTTAGTTATAATAATTATAATAAATAAGCTAAAGGTATATAAAGTTAGGGTAATAAACCGGCGCTTTAAATAGCTCTTATAAAACCCCTTAAGTAATAATAATATTTATATAAAAAAATAGATTATACTAGACTTAGCTATTTATATAAGTTAGTATTAGGAGGTCCTATGTGCGTTAGAGTAAGTAAAGCTTACCCTATAAGTAGCTAGAACTTAAGAGGACTTTATATAATAAAAGGTTAGGAGCTATTAATAAAAGGGAGATAATAGTCGAGTTAGTTAACTACTATTTTAGTTAGTAATTAGGTATAGAGCGCATTATACCTAGTTTTCACTAATACGTAATATATAGTACGGCCCCGGCGGATTGCTCCGTCGGGGGGACTTTAGAAATTATATTTTATAAAATTAGAAATCCTTTTAATATAGGCTATATTATAGATATAAGGGAATATATAAGGGGCCCCCTAATTTTTAATAAAAAGGAGTATATAATATAAGATCTAGCTACTTATACGGGCTTATACTAAGAGGTTTTATATATATTAAAGTAAATATAGCTCGCTTTTTAAATAGGTAGTAAAAGGTCGGGAGTTAATAAAAAGAAGATAATAGTTAAGTTAGTTAATTACTATTTTAATTAGTAATTAAATATAAAGCGCAATATACTTAGTTTTCCCTAATACGTAATATATAGTACGGCCCCGGCGGATTACTCCGTTAGGGGGGTATAGGTATATTATAAAACTAAAGTTTATAAAGTCCTTTATATAAGCTTTACTTTTAAGAAGGTTCTTTTATAATACGATCTATATATTAAATACTAAGTTATTAGTATCTTATTACTAACTATATCCTAAATTTATTATAATTACTCCCCCCTTATATAACTTTAGTCCCTAAAGTTATTATATAATATTTCCTTTTAATATTAAAAATAAAGCTATTAACGTTATTATCCGTAATAAATTCCTTAAAACGTTAATAATATCCTTTTTTATTTAAAAATAAAATATTATTCTTATTTTATTATTTAACGGATACCTTATTATTATTATTTAATAATAATACACTAACTAGTTATTAAGTTAGTAATACGTATTAATAGTAAAGTATTTTAATTATTATAATATATAAGAGCCTACTTAACCTCGTAGTTATTATTATTACTAAGTTATTAAATAAAATAAAAGATTTCTTTTTATTACTAATCACGTATTTACTTTTTTTTTCCCCCTTTTATTTAATAACCGTTTTATAAATTCTTTCTTATATAACTATACCTTTTCTTTTTATAATATTCTAAATTCTATATTGTTTTTTAATTATAATTTTTTTATTATTTATTTTAATATTCTTCCTTTACTAGCTACTCGGGCAGTTCTTAATATCGTTTATATAATATTAATATATAGTATTAATAAATACTCCTACTATTTTAATAGAACTATCTTTTTAAATTTTCTATTTTTTTAACTTTCCCTCTTATAAAGTTTATAACTACGGAGCCTTAATAATAATATTAAGCGCCCGATGCTACTACTTTATAAGCTTATTACGTACCTAGCTAAGTTTACGTACTCTCTAAATAATAATAACTTATTATAGTATAGTATTAGAGATGCCCTCGTTACTATCGTTAAGAATAATACTAACCTCTATAAGTACGATATTTATCCTAATATTTTTAACTTTAACTTATATATATATATATATATATTTATTACTTCGTTTCTTTTATTAAAGTTAAAGACGTTTCCCTTGCCGTTACTATTACTATTACTATTACTATTTAACTATCTATTTTAAGTATATTTTATTAAAATACTAAGATATTAATAGCTCGTTAACCCTTAGGGCTTTTTTAATAACTAGAGGTTCGATCTTATAAATATTATACTAAATAACCCCGAGCTATAGAGAGACCGCTTTAATAAATACTATATTAATAATATTAACTTATAAAAAATAAATAGATATATTATAATAAGCGTCGCCCTTAGTAATACTTGTTTAATATAATAAAGTAATATAAATAAGCCTAAACTTAATAATATAATTAGGAGCTTAGAAAGTGTATAAGTAAGCGTATTAAATAGGAATAATAAAAAAAGGTTATTATTAAATAAGATAAAAAGAGAAAGTAAGGGGTAGTATTCGGCTATTAAAAGGGCGATTAATATATTATAGCGGGGTTATTAATATTTTAAGTTTAGTTAGTATTAATAGTTAGTAATAGCTACGGCTAGCTATAGTTACTTATAAAGTTTTATTAAAATATATAATAAACATACTTAATATTAATCCTAATAAACTAGCTTATTTATAAAGGGGAAGATAGCCCCTAATAAGGCGGACCGGACCCCAAAGGGATTATCCTATTTTATATATACCCTTTTTTTATTTGTTTTTTTTTATTTCTACCTTTACTAGCTGCTCGGGCGATTCTCGATATCGGTTATATAGTATTAATACACAATATTAGTAAATACTCCTACTATCTCGTTAGAGTATTTTTTTTAGATTTTCCACTTTTTTAAACTTTTCTTCTTATAAAGTTTACAATTACGGATTAACGGCATACCCTTTTTTTATAATATTTAAATTCTTTAACTACTTATACTACTTTTTTAAAATATTTAATAAGCTCTTACGTATTATACTCAGTAAGCTACTTAGCTTATTTAACGAGATATTATAAATTTCTTTTTTTACTTTACTTCATAATAAATCCTTTAACTTCCTAAACGTTTTACTTATTTTTAACTTTAAGAAATTTACTATTTAATTACTAACCGTTTAGTAATTTCTTTATAATTTAAACTAAGAAACTAAGAAAGTATTATATATTCTTACAATAAGCACATTTATTTACTTTTTTAACTATTACTACTTTAATATAACTTAGTATTAGTTTATTATTTTTAAATTATATATTTTTTCTTAATAAGTTAATGACCTTTTTATAATTAAACTCTTTTAAAGTATATTTTTATTATAATAAGCTACTTAGTTCTTGGAGGCTTATACCTAGGCTCGTATAGCCTAGGCCCTAATTTTTTTAATTTTCTAACCTCTTTTTTAAACCCCCTAGACTATAGTTTTATAATTAAGTATATATATTTAATATATTTAAAATAATAACTATATAGTACTATATATAGAGATATTTTTATAATAGAATATTAGGTATTATTATATATAAACTCGGCCTTTCTTAACTACGCTACTTATTTATTTAGTAAGCCCCTAGTATAGATCCTTAAATACTTTTTTAATATTTAATAAGTATACTCTATTTAGCTATTTATTTATAAGTAATATATAATAAATAGTTAGTAACGTATTACCTATTCTTTAATAAACTCTTTTTAAAATACGCTTATAAAGAGCTTATTTTTATTTATAATAATACTTTTTAATATACTAAACTTATATTTAACCTCTTAATATAAGATATTTATTATTTATATTACGTTAAGTATTTTAATAATAAGTAAGAACTTTATAAACCTTATTATATAATAAATAATAACCCTTTGGGGTCCGGTCCGCCTCATTAGCGGCTATCTTTGCCTTTATAAATAAGCTAGTTTATTAGGGTTAATATTAAGTTTTTATTACGTACTTTAATAAGATTTTAGAACTAACTATAGCCGGCCGTAGCCGTTATTAAATACTAATAATCTTATTATAAGATATTAATTACCTTCTAAATAGCCGAAACTTACTTCCTATTTTCTAAGTTATTTAATAACTTTAAAATATCCTTTTTAATCTTTTTAAACCTCTTATTTTATTATTATAATACTAAAGTATTAATTATACTTTATAATTAATTAAGTATTTTATTAAGGTTATATTATATTAATTAAGTATTAATAAGGGTAATACCTATATTAATATACGTATTTCGGATTTTTAAGTTAATAGTACTTAATCCGTATTCCTTAAGACGACCTTACTATAGTTCGGGGTCTTTTAATATAATATTAATAGGATCGAACTACTAGCCCCTGAGGTATCCCCATAGGTCGACGAGTTATTAGTATCTCGGTATTTTAATAATATATATTTAAAAATAAGTAGACGATTCGATAGTAATAGTAATAGCAATAGTAATAGTAATAATAATAATAATAGTAATAGTATAATAATAATAAATAGCAAAGGAAGTAGCGTTTTTTAATTTTAATAAAGGAAACGAGGTAACGAATATATATATATACGTAAGTAAAGTTAAAATAGGGTAGACATAAGGTTAGTACTAGCTATTCTTAATAATAATAATAATAATATTTTTAATACTACTATTATAAGCTATTATTATTTAAAGGGCCGTAAACTTAGCTAAGTAGACGGCTTATAAAGTAGTAGTATCGTACTTAATATTACTATTAATTTATAATTATAAACTTAATAAAAGGGAAAGTTTAAAAAAGTAAAAAATCTAAAGAAAAATAGTTTAACGAGATAGTAGGAGTATTTACTAATACTATATATTAATACTATATAGCTAATATTAAGAATTACCTAAGTAGCTAGTAAAGGTAGAAATAAAAAAAATAAATAATAAATAATAATTAAGATATAATTATACTTAGCGCTATTATTACGAGCGCTTAGTAATAGCCCCGTAATAAAGTTTATAAATATTTTTTAAAATAAATATAAGGGTAATATAGTGGTTTTTTTCTAGCTTTATAAGTATAAAAGATCGACCTTAATAGGATTACGCTTTTAAAGGAAATTATATAATATAGTATACTTTTTAACTATATAATATACGTAATATATCCTAAGTACGCGCTTAATATAATATAGTAATTTTAATACGAAAACTGCTATTTAATTTAGGATAAGTAAGCTGCCCTACTACTTATTAACGATAAGCTAAGTAATATACTTATATAGTAACATCGCCGTCAATGATCCGTGGTTATGAACTTTGCAGGAGGGAAAGTTGAAAAGGTAGAAAATCCAAAAAAAATAGTTTATCGAGACAGTAGGAGTATCTATTAATACTATATATTAATACCGTATAATCGATATTGAGAATCGCCCGAGCAGCTAGCAAAGGCAGAAATAAAAAAAAAAAAAATACTTATATAGCGGCGCTAGCTAAAAAGGTTAATAGTAGAGGTCGGCCGTAATAGTTAGCTATAATAGTTAGCTATAATAGTTAGAAATAGCCTTCCTTAACTACAAAGGTTCTAAACTTTAATAATAATATAGAGGTTTTTAAAAAAAAGGGCTAAATAAGCTAATATTTACTACTCTTTAGAGCTTATAAAGATTTTTTCTACCCTTATTTTTAATATTACTTAAAGCTACTCTCTATTTAAACTAAATAAATCTACTAAATAAATTTATAAAATAAACTTATTAATATATAAACTACTATTTAGATAGCTAATTAGATAACTAATTAAAAAGTTAGCTAGTTAAAATACTACTTTAATAAGAATTTAAAGATACTCGTTAATAAGTCTACCCCTCTCGAGCTAAGTACTTTTAGTTAGCTCGACGCTATAGCTATTATAATTAATATAAGTATACCTAAGGATTAGTAAAGTACTTTTTAATAATACAGAATTTAGCTAGGTAATAGTATAAATACCGTAAATAATTAAGTTAATATAAACGTTAAGATAGTCTATCGAGACAGTGGGAGTATCCATTAGTACTGTGTATTAATACCGTGTAATCGATATTGAGAATCGCCCGAGCAGCCAGTAAAGGCAGAAATAAAAAACAAATAAACGTTAAGATTTAGTATATTAATATTAATTTAAAGATTATACTTTATAAAGCTAGAAATCTTTTTAATATAGGCTATATTATAAATATAAAGGAATATATAAGGGGCCCCTTAATTTTTAATAAAAAAAAGTATATAATATAGGATTTAGCTATTTATATAGGCTAGTATTAAGAGGTTTTATATACGTTAAAGTAAGTATAGCTTGCCCTTTAGATAGTTAGAATTACGTGGGGGAAGGTTAGGAGCTATTAATAAAAGGAAAATAATAGTAGAGTCGGTTAATTACTATTTTAGTTAGTAGTTAGGTATAGAGCGTAATATACCTAGTTTTCTTTAATACGTAATATATAGTACGGCCCCGGCGGATTACTTTGTTAGGGGGGTCGGGTGCTTAATATTACTATTAATAATCCGTAGTTATAAACTTTATAAAAGGGAAAGATAAAAAGGAGGAAGGAAATTTAGAAAAAAAAATAGTTTACTAAAATAGTATAAGTATTTATTAATACGGTATATTAATATTATATAAAGGATACTAAGAACCGCCCGAGTAGCTAGTTAAGGTAGAATATTAAAATAAATATATTTACTTCGTAAGCCTTTTTTAAAAAACTTATATTAGTATACTAATTACTTTTTTAAGTACTTAGTAATCCGTTAGAATTATAAACTTTTATAAAAAGCCCTAAAATAATAAGCTTAGTACTCTAACCTTTTTATTATAATAAGTAATTTTCATTAGCCTATAGCTTATTATTACTTCATATTTAAGAGCTTTTAAAACTAATAAGTAATAAGTTATTATTTTTTATTAACTTATTATAATAAGATTATTATAATAAGATTATTATAATAGTTTTAACTAAAGTATCGGTTTTTACTTATATAATACGTTATAGGTTTTAATATATAAATATAGTTATTAGAATAAAAGCAACTTTTAACTAATTAAATATTTTATTTACTTCCTTAGTTTATTAAAATTCCTTTACTTACCCTTTTTTTTCTTTTAATAATACTATTATTAATATAATAATACCTAAGTATTTAGTAATAAATCTTTAATAAAAGTTATAAAACCTTAGAAATACTTGAATATCCTTAATAAACTCTAGTACCTTTTAGTTAGTAATCGTTCGTACTTATAATAAGTTAATTTCGATTCTTTTTAAAGTAATAATATAACTTAGAAATTCGACCCTTTCTTAATAAAACGAGTACTTTAATAGTTTAATAAAAAGCTAATATAATTATAAATATTAGAGAACTTTTTTAATATTTTTTATATACTACTCTTTTATTATTAAATAAACTATTAAATCGCTTATATATATTATATAATAAGTATTTAATAAGTTAATAAGCGTCTAATAAATATATACTTAGAACGTTATAAGTACGTTTATTAACTTAAAAAGTATAATAGTATATTTAAAGTAACTATATTAGCTCTAGAACGCTATTTTTTATTAGTTATCTTTTTAAATTTAAATATAATAATAAGTATTTAAATATTTATTTTTAAGATTTATTTCGCTTTATAAAGCTTATTTAAGAGCTTATTATTAAGTAGTAATAAGTATTAATATTTTATAATTACTTTATTTAGCCTATAGTAATTTATATAGAAATATAATATACTATCCCGTGGTTATGAACTTTACAAGAGGGAAAGTTAAGGAAAATCTAAAAAAAAATAGTTTAGCAAGATAATAGGAGTATTTACTAATACCGTATATTAATACTATATAAACGACATCGAGAATCGCCCGAGCAGCTAGTAAAGGCAGAATATAAAAATAAAATAAATAATATACTATCCTTTTCAATAGTCTATCGAGATAGTGGGAGTATCTATTGATACTATGTATTAATACCGTATAATCGATATCGAAAATCGCCCGAGCAGCTAGCAAAGGCAGAAATAAAAAATAAATACTATCCTTTTTAGTATAATAAGGATTAGTACCCTAGCCTCGCTAATTAAAAATATAATATAACCGTTCGCTAGGTTTTTAATAATATATACGTAAAGCTTATTAAGTTATTTCTTATTTATTTTATTTTTATATTTTACCTTTACTAGCTACTCAGGCGATTCTTAGTATCGTTTATATAGTATTAATATATAGTATTAGTGTATACTCTCACTATCTCGATAGACTATTTTTTTTTTTAAAAATTTTCTACCTTTTTAACTTTCCCTCCTGCAAAGTTCAAGCTGGATGTATTATTAACGGCGATACTAAGCGCTAAGTTATTTCTTATTTAATAAATAAATAGGGCTATATAATAGTTTAGTACTTAGAATTAAGTTAATCAAGTATTTCACCCCGCTATATAATTACGGTCCTTTTACTAACTACTTATTAAACGTTTTTATTTTAAATTAAAGTTTTAATAATAAACCCCTTCTTAGATTAGTTTTTATTATCTTTATAATACTTTTAATAATAATAATCTATAATACGTAAGCCTTTTTACGATTTTTAATAATATTATAAGCTATTACCTCTAGTTTAGTAGTAAAAATAAGCTTATATAATTATATATTTATTATAATATTAATATAAATACCCTTCTAGCTTATTAATAATTATAATAATAAAAAGTTTATTATTTTTTTATTTTTATTAATTATAATAAATAGTTATTAAATCTTCTTTAGCTATTTATAATAATTAATAAAGAAGAGCGTTAATTATTAAACCTTTTTTTAACTTATAATTTTACTTTAAAAATCCCTTAATAAAGGGACTATAATAATAACTAAGGTTAACTATAAGCAAGTTACGAACTTAGTATTAATAATATCTATTTCGGAGTATATATTTATATTAACTTTTATTAGCTTTTTAATAACCCCTTATAAAACTATTACCCTACTCTTTATAATTACTTTTATTAGTACTTCTTTAATACTTAATATAAGTATATTACTTATACCCCTTTAGGGTCCGGTCCGCCTCATTAGGGGCTATTTTCGCCTTCATAAGTAAGCTAGTTTATTAAGGTTAATATCGAGTGTTTTTATTATATAATAAACTTTATAATTAATAATAGCCGGCTATAGCCGTTACCGAATACTAACGATCCCGCCGTAATATATTAATTACCCTCTAAATAAAAACGAAGTAATGAATATATATATGTGTGTGCGAGTCGAAGTTAAAAGCGTACATTAGTAAGGTTAGTATTATTCTTAACGACGGCGACGAGGGTATCTCTAATACTATATTATTATAAGCTATTATTATTTAGACAGTAATAAACTTAGCTAAGTAGGCGGCTTATAAAGTAGTAGTATTAAGTACTTAATATTATTATTAATAATCCGTAGTTATAAACTTTATAAAAAGGAAAGTTAAAAAGTTAGAAAATTTTAAAAAAAATAGTTTATTAAGATAGTAAGAGTATTTATTAATACTATATATTAATATTATATAATCGATATTAAGAACCGCCCGAGCAACTAGTAAAAGCAGAATTAAAAAAAAACAAATATTACTTATACTTATTTATTTTTTAATAAGTTAATTAATATAATTCTTAGCTTCCTTTTGGGGTCCGGTCCGCCTCATTAGGGGCTATCTTCGCCCTTACGGGTAAGCTAGTCTATTAGGGTTAATATCGAGTTTTTATTACGTAATAAACTTTATAATTAATAATAGCCGGCCTTAGTTATTAATACTAACTAAACTTAAGATACTAACGACCCCGCCGTAATATATTAATCGCCTTCTTAATAGCTAAATACTACCCTTTATTTTCTCTTTTTATTTTATTTAATAATAACCTCTTCTTAATATTCTTATTTAATACGCTTAACTACGCTCTTTTTAAGCTCTTAATTATATTATTAAATCTAAGCTTATTTATATTACTTTATTATATTAAAAAAGTACTAATAAGGGCAATACTTATTATAATATATCTATTTATTTTTTATAAATCGATATTATAAATATAGTATTTATTAAAATAGTCTTTTTATAGCTCGGGGTTATTTAATATAATATTTATAAGATTAAATAACTTCTAGTTATTAAAGAAGCCCTAAGGGTTAATAAGTTATTAGTAACGTCTTAGTATTTTAATAAAGTATATTTAAGGTAAACGGTTAGATAGTAATAGTAATAATATAATAGCGATAAATAGTAAGGGAAGTAGCGTTTTTAATTTTAATAAAAAAAACGAGGTAATAAATATATATATATATATATAAGTTAAAGTTAAAAGTACTAGGGTAGATATTATAAGGTCGATATTATTTAACGATAGTAACGAGGGTATTCTTAATACTATTATTATAAGCTATTATTATTTAAAAAAGTAGTTAACTTAGTTAGGTATATAGTAGGCTTATAAAGTAGTAGCATTAGGTACTTAATATCGCTATTAATAATCCGTAGTTATGAACTTTATAAGAGGGAAAGATAAAAAGGAGGAAGGAGATTTAAAAAAAAAAATAGTTTACCTAGGTAGTATAAGTATTTATTAATACCGTATATTAATACTATATAAAGGATATTAAGAACTGCCCGAGTAGCTAGTAAAGGTAGAATACTAAAACAAATAATTCTTAGCTTAGTAATAACTTATTAAATAGTTATTAATATTAGCTTTAATTAGGGGTACGTTAGCTTATTATTACTCTTATTTCTTAACTTGTTTTTTTAATACTTATTAAATATATAGCCCATCTTATTATATATAAAGTACTTAATATTATTATTATAACGCTTTTATAATAGCTTAATACGAGTACCTTTATTATATAGTTTTTATAATATTATTTTTAATAAGTTTTTAAAACCTAGCTCCTTAAAGCTCTTCTTATTCTTTTTTTATAAACAAAGGGATATTTAATATAGTTATTTTAATAATAAATATAGCCTCTTTTTACTATCTTTTTATAATTAATTATTACTCTTTTACTAATTTAGTAATTATAATTAGTTAGCCTCGTAAGCTATATTATATACTTTTTTAATTAAGACGTTATAATAAATTAAATCGTTTTATAACTAAAATAATAGTTTAAAAAGAGCTAATATACTTTTATTTTTAAACTTTTTATATTTTTTATACTTAAGTTATGTAGTGGTTTTTTTTTAGCTTTATAAGCGCAGAAGATCGACTTTAATAGGATTACGTTTTTAAGGGAAATTATATAATATAGTATACTTTTTAATTATATAATATGCGCAATATGCCCTAAGTACGTACTTAACGTAATATAGTAATTTTAATACGAAAACTACTATATAATTCGGGATAAGTAAGTTACCCTCTTTAGTAGCGGCGCTAGCTAGAAAAGTTAATAATAGAGGTTAGCTATAATAATTAGCCGTAATAGTTAGCTATAATAGTTAGAGGTAGCCCTTAACTATAGAGGTTCTAAACTTTAATAGTAACGTAGAGGTTTTTAAAAAAAGGGCTAAATAAGCTAATATTTACTACTTATACTAAAGCTTATAAAAATTCTTTTTATTTTTATTACTTTTGATATTACTTAAAGCTGCTCTTTATTTAAACTAAATAAATTTACTAAATAAATTTACTAAATAAACTTATTAATATATAAACTACTACTTAGATAATCTGCTCCTAGTATATAGTTAGTAACTAGCGGGCTAAAGATGCCCCTCGATAGGTCCCCCCCTCTGGGGCTCGATAGATTCTTAGGCCCCCTCGACGCCCTAGCTATTATAGTTAACGTAAGTATATTTAAAGAGTAGCGTAGTACTTTTTAATAATACGGAATCTAATTAAATAATGATATAAATACTATAAATAGCCGGGCTAATATAGATATTAAAATTTAGTATATTAATATTAGTTTAGAAATTATATTTTATAAAATTAGAAATCCCTCTAATATAGGCTATATTATAAATATAAAAGAATATATAAGGGGTCCCTTAACTTTTAATAAAAAGGAGTATATAATATAGGATCTAACTACTTATATAGGTTAGTACTAAGAGGTTTTATATATATTAGAGTAGGTATAGCTCGCCCTTTAGATAGGTAATAAAAGGTCGGGAGCTATTAATAAAAAAGAGATAATAGTTAAGTTAGTTAATTACTATTTTAATTAGTAGTTAGGTATAGAGCGCAATATACCTAGTTTTCCTTAATACGTAGTATACAATACGGCCCTGGCAGATTGCTCCGTCGGGGGGGTACTTAAGTTATAATATATTACTAATTACTTAGTAAAGAACTAAGTAGGGGTCTAGCCCTTTTTTAACCTCTTTATCCTTAGCTTTTTATAATATTCTTATTTTTAAGTCTTAAGGTCTATATATTATTAATAAATAAATACTAAAAAGTCGCCCTAAGAAAAGGAATTACAAAAGTTCTTTTTATAATTATATTATTATATTTATAATAATAAAAATATTTTAAATAAGGCCTATTTAATATACTACTTTATAATACTCTTTATATAAAAATTATTACTTACTTTTATAAAAATAATTTAATTTACTATTTAAGTACTAATAAACTCTTTTTAAATTAGTTTATTTATTTTTATATTCTGCTTTTACTAGCTACTCGGGCGATTCTTAATATCGTTTATATAGTATTAATATATAGTATTAGTATATACTCTTATTATCTTAAAAAACTTTTTTTTCTTTTAGATTTTCTACTTTTCTAACTTTCTGTTTTATAAAATTTAAGATTATTAATAATAATACTAAGTACCCAACGCTACTACTTTATAAGCCTACGTACTTAGCTAAGTTTATTACCCCTCTAAGTAATAGCAGCTTATAATAGTATAATATTAAAAATACCCTCGTTATTATTATTACGAATAATACCGACCTTATTAATATTTTTAACTTTACTTATATATATATATATATATATTTATTACTTTGTTTTTTTTATTAAAATCGAAAAACGCTATTTCCCTCGCTATTTATTACTATTACCTTATTACTATTGCCTTATTATTATTACCTTATTATTATTACTATTATTACTAAACCGTTTACTTATTCTTAAGAATATTTAGCATATTAAAACGCTAACTCGTTAACTTATAGAGATACCTTAAGGACTAGTAATTCGATCTTATTAATATTATACTTAACGATCTTAATTTATAAAAAGATCGTTTAAAAGAGTATAAACTAGCTATTATTAACTTAAAAATCTAAAAAAACGTATATACCCTTATAAATATTGCTATTATTAGCGCTTAGCTTATATAATATAATAATAACTTTAAAATACCTAACTAACTCTTAAGTATTATTAATACTCTAATATTATTATAATAAAATAAGAAATTCGGAGAGATTAAAAAAAATCTAAAGCTATTAAAAAAAAATTAATAGGGGGTAGTTTTTAACTATTTAAGGGGCGATTAATATATTATAGCGGAGTTATTAATATTTAGTAATAGCTATGGCCGGCTATAATTAGTTATAAAGTTTTATTAAAATACGTAATAAAAATACTTAATATTAACCTTAATAAACTAGCTTACTTATAAAGGTAAAGATAGCCCTTAATAAAGTAAACCGGACCCTAAAGGGTTTAATTAATTTATAATTATAAAAAAGAGGCTTTTTGTATTCTTATTAACTTAAATATATTATTAATTACTTAGTAAGTTATTAAACAAGCTCTTTATATTAATACCGTTTTTAGTTTTAATTTTTAATTATTATTTTTATTATTTTATAGAAATAGGTTATTATTAAGCTTATAGGGTTTATTAAACTAGCTATTTTGATCTTATTTATATTTTTATATACGCTTAGACCTCGTATATTTAGTAATTAGTTATTAATAAACGGCCTATTTATAATAACTAAGGTCCTTAGAGTATTAATAAAGTAACTAGCCCGTAAAAATAATTTATTTTAAATATTTTTCTTATTTAGCTCTTTTATAAATCCTAATATTCCTTTAGGGTCCGGTCCGCCTTATTGGGGGCCATCTTCGCCTTTATAAGCAAGCTAGTTTATTACGGTTAATATTAAGTTTTTATTACGTACTTTAATAAAACTTTATAATTAACTATAGCTAGCCGTAGTTATTAATACTAACTAAACTTAAGATATTAATAACTCTATTATTATAGTATATTAATTACCTTTTTAATAACTAAATACTACCCCTTACTTTTTTTTTATCTTATTTAATTATAACCTCTCCTTATTAATATTCCTATTTAATATACTTATTTATACTCTTTTTAAGCTCTTAGTTATATTATTAAGTCTAGGCTTACTTATATTATTTTATTATATTAAAAGGGTATTAATAAGGGTAATACTTATTATAATATATTTATTTATTTTTTATAAGTCGATATTATAAATATAGTATTTATTAACCCTTTGGGGTCCGGCCCGCCTTATTAGGGGCCATCTTCGCCTTTATAAATAAGCTAGTCTATTAGGGTTAATATTAAGTATTTTTATTACGTACTTTAATAAAACTTTAGAATTAACTATAGCCGGCTATAGCTATTACTAATTATTAATACTAATTAAACTTAAAATACTAATAACCCTATTATTATAGTATATTAATTACTTTTTTAATAGCTAAATACTACTCCTTACTTTTTCTTTTTATCTTATTTAATAATAACCTCTTTTTATTAATATTCTTATTTAATACGCTCGCTTATACTCTTTTTAAGTTTTTAATTATATTCTTAAATCTAAGCTTATTTATATTTTATTATATTAAAAAGGCGCTAATAAGGGTAATACTTCTAATAATATATTTATCTATTTTTTATAAGTTAATATTATTAATATAATATTTATTAAAGCGGTCTTTTTATAGCTCGGGGTCGTTTAGTATAATATTTATAAAATCGAACTTCTAGTTATTAAAGAAGCCCTAAGGGTTAATAAGCTATTAGTATTTCGGTATTTTAATAAAGTATGCTTAAGAGTAAGTAAATAGTTAAATAGTAATAGTAATAATAATAATAAGGGAAGCGTTTACGACTTTAATAAAAAAAACGAGGTAATAAATATATATATATATATATATAGTAGATATTAGTAATAAGAAGGTTAATATTATTTAATAATAGTAACGAGGGCATTTTTAATACTACTATTATAAACTATTATTATTTAAAAAAGTAACTAACTTAGCTAGGTGCGTGGGCTTATAAAGTAATAGTATTAAGTACTTAATATTATTATTAATAATTTATAATTATAAACTTTATAAGAGGGAAAGTTAAAAAAGTAAAAAACTTAAAAAGAATAGTCTATTAAGATAGTAGGAGTATTTAATACTATATATAATTATTATATAATTAATATTAAGAATCGCCCGAGTAGCTAATAAAAGTAGAAATAAAAAAATAAATAAATATACGTAATATACCCTAAGTACGTGCTTAACGTAATATAATAATTTTAATATAAAAACCGCTATATAATTCGGGATAAGTAAGCTACCCTCTTTACTTACGTAATAGTGCTAATTAGAAAAGTCGATAATAGAGGTTAGCTATAAAGGTTAGAAGCGGCCCCTAACTATAGAGGTTTTAAATCTTAATAATAATATAGAGGTTTTTAAAAAAAGGTTTAAAAGGGCTAATATCTCGTTACTTATACTAGAGCTCGTAAAGATTCTTTTTATCCTTATTATTTTTAATATTACCTAAAGCTACTCTCTATTTAAACTAAATAAATTTATTAAAATAACTTATTAAATAAACTTATTAAATAAACGTATTAATATATAAACTACTACTTAAATAACTAATTAAATAACTAGTTAAGAGATTAGCTAGTTAAAATACTACCTCGTTAAGAACTTACTTTATTAAAAATACCCCTCAATAGGGCCCCCCCTCTAGGGCTCGATAGATTCTTAGGCCCCCTCGATACCCTAGCTATTATAATTAATATAAGTATACTTAAGAAGTAATATAATACTTTTTAATAATACGGAATTTAGCTAAATAATAATATAACTACTATAAATAACTAAGCTAATATAAATATTAAGATTTAATATATTAATATTAATTTAGAAATTATATTTTATAAAACTAGAAATCTTTTTAATATAGGTTATATTATAAATATAAAAGAATATATAAAGGGTCCCTTAACTTTTAATAAAAAGAAGTATATAATATAGGATCTAGTTACTTATATAGACTAGTACTAAGAGGTCTTATATACGTTAGAGTGGGTATAGCTCGCCCTGCGGTAGAAGGTTGGGAACTATTTTAATTAGTAATTAAGTATAGAGCGTAATATACCTAGTTTTCCCTAATACGTAATATATAGTATAGCCCCGGCGGATTGCTCCGTCGGGGGGATACTACTACTTTATAAGCCCACGTACTTACCAAAGTTTACTACCCCTTTAAGTAATAATAACCTATAATAATATAATATCGGAAATACCCTCGTTATTATTATTATAAATAATACCGACCTTATTAATATATACTTTTAACTTTACTTATATTTATTTTTATATTTTACTTTTATTAATTACTCGGGTAATTCTTAATATCGACTATATAATATTAATATATAGTATTAATAAATACTCTTATTATTATAATAAACTATTCTTTTTTAAATTTTTTACTTTTTAACTTTCCCTCTTATAAAGTTCATAATTACGGATTATTAATAGCTAACTTTACTTATATATATTTATATATTTATTACCTCGTTTCTTTTATAAAAATTAAAAAACGCTACTTCCCTTATTATTTATTACTATTACTCTATTATTATTACTCTATTACTATTACTATTATTACTATACCGTCTACTTATTTTTAAAATATTTAAAATACTAAAACGCTAACTCGTTAACTTATAAAAATACCTTAGAGGTTAGTAATTTAATCTTATTAATATTATATTTAATAATCTTAATTTATAACAAAATCGTTTAAAAAAGTATAAACTAATTACTATTAATTTAAAGATTTAAAAAAACGTATATACCCTTATAAATATCTCTATTATTAGTACCTAGCTTATATAATATAATAATAACTTTAAAATACTTAACTAACTCTTAAGTATTATTAATACTCTAATATTA
The DNA here is from genome assembly GCF_030869225.1 of Colletotrichum abscissum. Taxonomy (NCBI): domain Eukaryota; kingdom Fungi; phylum Ascomycota; class Sordariomycetes; order Glomerellales; family Glomerellaceae; genus Colletotrichum; species Colletotrichum abscissum. The sequence goes on from NW_026850321.1 coordinate 104,420, forward strand.
CTATAATAAAATAAGAAATTTAAAGATATTAAAAAAAAAATCTAAAGTTATTAAAAAAAGTAAAAAATAGGGAGTAGTTTTTAACTATTTAGAGGGTAATTAATATATTATAATAGGGTTATTAATATTTAATAATAGCTACGGCCGGCTATAATTAGTTATAAAGTTTTATTAAAGTATATAATAAAAATACTTAATATTAACCCTAATAAACTAGCTTATTTATAAAGGCGAAAATAGCCCTTAATAAAGCGGACTAGACCCTAAAGGGATAATTATTTATTTATTTATTTTTTATCTTAATATTTTACCTTTATTAGCTACTCGGGCGATTCTCAATATTAATTATATAGTATTAATATATAGTATTAGTAGATACTTATACTATCTCGCTAGACTACTTTTTTTAGATTTTTTAACTTTTTAACTTTCCCTCTTATAAAGTTTATAACTACGGATTATTAACGGCGATATTAAGTACCCAATACTACTATTCTATAAGCCTATTGCGTACTTAACTAAGTTAGCTACTTTTCTAAGTATAGTAGCTTATAATAGTAATATTAGAGATGCCCTCGTTACTATTATTAAGAATAATACTAACTTTATAATATTTACCCTAGCACTTTTAACTTTACTGATATATATATATATTCGTTACCTCGTTTCTTTTATTAAAGTTAAAGACGTTACTTCCCTCGCTGTTATTATCGCTGTCGCTGTTACTGTCTAACTGTCTACTTTAAGTACACTTTGTCGAAATGCCGAGACGCTATTAATAACTCGTCGACCCTTGGGGCTTTCTCGATAGTTAGAAAAAGGGATAATTATAAACTATATAAAAGGGAAAGTTAAAGAAAATCTAAAAAGAATAGTTTATTAAAGTAATAAGAGTATTTATTAATATTATATATTAATACTATATAATTATTATTAAGAACTGCCCGAGTAGTTAATAAAAGTTTAAAATAAAAATAAATAAATAATATTAAAAGCCGCCCGAGTAACTAATAAAAATAGAATATAAAAATAAATAAATATAATTAATAAATAGAATACTTATATAGTAGTTTTTTTCGATTTTATAAGTATAAAAGATCGACTTTAATAGGATTACGCTTTTAAAGGAAATTATATAATACAGTATACTTTTTAATTATATAATACGTATAATATGCCCTAAGTACGTACTTAACGTAATATAGTAATTTTAATATAAAAACTATTATATAATTCGGGATAAGTAAGCTATTTTATAGTAGTACTAGCTAAAAAAGTTAATAATAGAGGTTAGTTATAATAATTAGCTATAATAATTAGCTATAATAATTAAAAGCGGCCTTCCTTAACTATAGAGGTTCTAAATTTTAATAATTTTCTTTTTTTTTTATATTCTACTTTTACTAGCTACTCGGGCGGTTCTTAATATCCTTTATATAGTATTAATATACGGTATTAGTAAATACTTATACTACCTCGGTAGATTATTTTTTTTTAAAAATTTCTTTTTTCTTTTTTATCTTTCCTTCTTATAAAGGTTATAACTACGGATTATTAATAGTAATATTAGGCGCTACTACCTTATAAGCTTACTACGTACCTAACTAAGTTAGCTACTTTTTTAAGTAATAGTAGCTTATAACGGTAGTATCGGAGATGCCCTCGTTATTATTATTAAATAATATTAACTTTATATCCGTAGTTATAAACTTTATAAAAAGGAAAGTTAAAAAGTTAAAAAATCTAAAAAAATAGTTTATCGAGATAATAGGAGTATTTATTAATACTATATATTAATATTATATAAACGATATTAAGAATTACCTAAGTAGCTAGTAAAAGTAGAATATTAAAATAAATAAATATTAACTTTACGATATTTACCCTAGTACTTTTAACTTTAACTCGTATATATATATATATATTTATTACCTCGTTTTTTTTATTAAAGTTAAAAACGCTTCCCTCGCTATTTATTGTTATTATACTATCGCTATTACTATCTAACCGTCTACCTTAAGTATACTTTATTAAAATACCGAGACGCTACTAATAACTTATCGACCCTTAGGGCTTCTAAAATTTTAATAATAATATAGAGGTTTTTTTTTAAAAAAAAGGGCTAAATAAGCTAATATTTACTACTTAAAGCTTATAAAGATTCTTTTTATTCTTATCGCTTTTAATATTACTTAAAACTCTATTTAAACTAAATAAATTTACTAAATAAATTTACTAAATAAACCTATTAATATATAAACTACTACTTTAATAAGAACCTATTTTACTCTTAATATATAGTTAGTAATTAGTAAGTTAAAACTAAAAATACCTATTAATAAGTTTACCCTTCTTAAGCTAGGCGCCCTTTTTAGCTAGCTTAACGCTATAGCTATTATAACTAATATAAATATACCTAAAAATTAGTAAAGTACTTTTTAATAATACGGAATTTAATTAAATAATAGTATAAATTATATAAATAGCTAGGCTAATACGGACGTTAAGATTTAATATATTAATATTAATTTAAAAATTATATTTTATAAAGCTAAAAATCTTTTTAATATAAGCTATATTATAAATATAAAGAAATATATAAGGGGCTCTTTAATTTTTAATAAGAAGGAGTATATAATATAAAATTTAGTTATTTATATAAGCTAGTATTAAGAGGTTTTATATATATTAAAATAAGTATAGCTCGCTTTTTAAATAATTAAAAGCGGGGGAAGGTTAGGAGTTTTAATTAGTAATTAGGTATAGAGCGCAATATACTTAGTTTTTTTTAATACGTAATATACAATACGGCCCCGGCGGATTACTCCGTCGGGGGGAAATAGAATACTTATAGTTTATAAGTTAGTTTTATTAATTTAGTATTTTAAATTATTTGTTTTTTATTTCTACTTTTACTAACTACTTAGGCGATTCTTAATATTAATTATATAGTATTAATATATAGTATTAATAAATACTCTTACTATTTTATTAAACTATTTTTTTTAAAATTTTCTAACTTTTCAATTTTCCTTTTTATAAAGTTTATAACTATGGATTATTAATAATAATATTAGGTACTTAACGCTACTACCTTATAAGCCTATACCTACTTAGATAATTTTACTACTTTTTAGGTAATAGTAACTTATAATAGTATAATATCGGAAATACCCTCGTTATTATTATTAAGAATAATACTAACCTTATTAATATATACTTTTAACTTCGACTCGTATATATATATATATATATTTATTACTTTATTTCTTTTATTAAAATTAAAAAACGTTACTTCTCTTACTATTTATTATTATTAGCTTATTACTATTACTTTATTACTATTACTTTATTACTATTACTTTATTACTATTACTTTATTACTATTACTTTATTACTATTACTTTATTACTATTACCCTATTACTATTATTATTATTATTATTATTATTAAATCGTCTATTTTAAATATATACTATTAAAATACTAAAATATATAGTTATTATTAACCCCTAGGGCTTCTTTAATAACTAGAAGTTCGATCTTATAAGTATTATACTAAAGGACCCCGAACTATAATATAACTATTTTAAAAAATAGAAATTAAATATTATTAATTTAAAAATTAGAAAAGTATATATTAATATAAAGTCTATTGAGACAGTGGGAGTATTTATTAATACTGTGTATTAATACCGTATAATCGATATTAAGAATCGCCCGAGCAGCTAGTAAAGGCAGAAATAAAAAACAAATATATTAATATAATAATTACTTTAATAAGTACTTAGTTTATATAATATAATAGCTTTAAAATACTTAATTAATTTTAAAATATTATTAATATTTTAAAAACGTAGTATAAAAATAAGTTAAGAAAAATTAAAAAAAATATTTTAAAATTATTAAATAAAATAGAAAATAGGGAGTAGTTTTTAATTATTTAAAGAGCGATTTATATTTTATAATAAGATCGTTAATATTTAGTAATAGCTATAGCTAGTTATTATTAATTATAAAGTTTATTATATAATAAAAATACTTAATATTAACCCTAATAAACTAGCTTATTTATAAAAGCGAAAATAGCCCCTAATAAGGCGGACCGGACCCTAAAGAGGTATTTTAAATTATATTTCTAGTACTCTGAACTAATTAAATAGCCGAGCCCGCCCTTTCGGTACTATAGAAACCGGCGCACGTACTAGCCGAAGTGTGGCTGAAAGTCTGCGCGAGGTTAGTAATGAGAGTAAAAATTGTGGCTGTGCTAAGAAGTTTCCAAGCGTAAAGCCCGCCACTCAGACTAGACTGCTCATTAAGTTCTCATTCTCTTCTTTAAAACCCCTGCGCACTCCGTCAATCAGCAAACTTGATAACGCTTGTCCACTTATGAACCTCTTGCATAAACGGGCTGCGTTTGATTTGAACTTCATACGGTGCCTGACATCTGATTAAAATTTACCCAGCAGCCTAACGAGGTCGTAACTCCAGACCTAAGCGGCAACGAACATGGTGGCGACAATGCGAATCCGGTCAAGCATTGCCTGCGTGAGGTGCAGGCGATCCAAGATTAAATGCGACAACACTGGCCAGCTGGATTCTCCCTGCGAGAACTGCAAGAGAAACGGTAGCAATTGTTCCTGGCCCATTCCAGCTCCGTTGCCACCTAAAAGGCCCATGTCCCCGCTTGACGATAAGCAAGATGCAAGCGTTACAGGCTCTGGGCGGGAGAAACGACCACGAAGGGCTCGCATGGCGAAGGCGCCAAAAAGTAATTGCCACGAGGTTCTACAGGCTATTCGGTGCGTCGACCGAGGGTTGTGGGATAAGATACTGGCTACTTTCCAACAGCATTTTGCCGTTGAACTCCCCTTCATTCACGCACCGACAATCAAAAGGACAATTTATGACTTAACCACTGGGCAAGACCAGGTATCTTTTGATACTTGTCTGGTTCTTCTCGGGATCCTGGCATTGGCAGGGAGATATCACCCAGACCTATTGCCCCTCACAGAGCCCATGTTAGACGTCGGACCCGACTCCCGCAACTACGATAACACACCTCATGACCAACCGGAAGGTCACGCTCCTTCTGACTCATTTGCGAGGCTGTTGGACAATTCGCTTGGCTCTTTCCTCAAGGCAACATCTGTTGGATCGGTTGAGCGCGTCCAGGCCCTGCTTATGCTTGCACTTTATGAATGGATCTCGCCAGATCACGAAGGCCTTTCAGCCTGGATGCTCATTGGAGCAGCGGGACGCATGGCGCAAGCACTCAGGCTTGGACACGAAAGCAAGCCAAATACTACATGCGAAGAGGCAACCTGCGAACGAGAGATTAGACGCAGAACGATGTTCAGTTGTTTTATTTTCGATCGTCTCATTTCCTGCGGCAAGGAGAGACCCTTCTTCATACGTTTCGAAGATATGCACGTTTATTTGCCATGTGCCAAAGAAGATTTTGATTTGAGCCGTCAAAATCAACAACCGTTTCTCTCCAGCAATCTGTCCGAACCTGAGGCGCTCCATGATTGCAGTCTTCTCGGTTGTTTTGTGCAACTGACAAACATATGGGGTCGAATTTCCCAGTACACGAACGCGGGAGGTCGTTTCTTAGAGAAAAGCGTCCCGCCATGGAGTCATGATTCTTCGTTCTATAAATTGCGGCGAGAACTGGAGACTTTCGGCCACGGGCTCGATAGCCCGGGACTGTATCTAACGATGAGCACTGTTAACTACTTCCGTCACGAGAACACTTCGAGCACTTTCGTCCTCTTGCACCTCCTGTATTCCCTCTGCACGATAATGATCCATCGCCAGTACCTTCCATTCGTTCCTATCAAGTGCCAAAAGCCGAGCGGTCCATTAGACGAGCCAACATTTCCGCAAAACGCGGTCCCATTTGGATTCTGGGAGGAGAGTGCCAGCGAAGTGTTCAGAGCAGCAGAGACTGTTGTTTCTTTGATCCGCTTGTCAGGTGGAAGTCTTCCACACTCGCCTCTCGTCGCGTTTGTCATCTATACAGCATCATTTGTGGCAATTTATGCTAAATACTTTCTACACATGGATGCCCGGGGCTCGTTGTCCCGCAATCTAGAACTATTCAGCCAGGATCCCGGAACTCCGTCGAGTAATGTGTGTAGTAGTAACACCGCCATCATGCTTGACGCCCTGAAGAACATGGCAAAGAATTCAGGAGTGGCAGCAGCATTCGTCGCAAGATCTGGTGAAGTAGATCAATACTTTTCAGCCATGGTCCAAGATCACCATCATAATCTCAGGCACCGTACTTCACCTCAACTGCCCACGGGCGTGAGGCTTGGTGTCCGCATGGGAGGTGATACTGGAGGCCTGGAAGAATGGGTGGAAAATTCCGACAGAATGGTCAGCAATAGCTCAATCATGAAGGACGGTTATTCTAAACGAGATCTCGACCGGACGCGCCTCGAGAATCCGACTCTCGAGAAAACCACACAACAGGATGTTTCCGCCCGGCCCAGCTTGCCTACCACGCTACTCGAAATATCTCCTCTCACGGCCTCAGACTCACGAAATCAACAATCTACACTGGCCACTGAGAAAGCGTCAGGCGCCGAGGATCACATGCAGCCTCCGCCATTGAGTTTGGTACCCACACAGGTTACGAGCGAGGACCAATCCGTTTTACCGGAAAGTACATGTGCCGACGACTGGAGCTGGGCCTTCCTTCACGACATGTACCTAGGGAGTGTTTCGTTCGATTCGGAGGATATTTAGCTTAGCTCAAGTTTATTACATGGAGCATTCGGAGCACGTCCCGGAATACATATGACGGGAGTTTACAGACAACTATATGCCCCGGGACCATCAACAAGTACTTAGTTAGCTTTTCATCACAGTGAATTTGTAGAAGATGAAGGGTCAAAATCGTGAGCACGCCTCCAATCCTGTGCATGACTGTCACGCCGCCCATATCAACCACATGATGGAAAAGTCGTAAGCTATCAAGATTAACATGATTCCAAGGTCAACGCCAGGCTTTCTATACTGTTTCTGCTACCAATAAATGCAGGTGGATTATTTCGTCAATCCTCAACAAACTTTAATCCAAGCTACTTGGCCTTTCCGCAACAGCTGTTGGAGTTCTTGAAGTGCCGCAATACTGATTGTGGCGTTGACACTATGCATGGAATATAGGTCATTGGAAGTTGCTACGTCAGGGTGGTATAACACCAGCAAGCGATGGCAATGATTGGACACGCAACCTGAATCGTTCAGCGACCGCGCACTATTATTCATCTGTGAGGTACACTTAATACAAGCAAAGCACCTTCGAGTTAGGTTGATTCTCCATCCCGCAGATAATTTCCCACGACGAGAATTGATAGGACGAGAAGAGCTATCATTAATGTCCGACAGTCGAGATCCATGGGGTTCTCCAGAGCCCGTTCAACCAAAACGACCGTGGCCCGTTGAGGAGAGCCGCATGGATGGAAGGAGCCAGGCAATGGTAGAGTGTAACGTGATGACCTCATGTCTATGTAGTTGTCAATCATGTACTATGATTCGTGAACGTCCTGCGCGAGCGTTATTCCTCATCCTAAGCTTTATCAATGGCTGTCAAATGCTTCGCTACTTTCTCCACCAGAGGGAGCAGTTTGAGTCCTGAGGATTGGTCCGGAACGCTGCCATGAACGACGTGTTCAATGGCTCGGATCAGGAAGATAAGAAGAAGCGTCACTAGTACCATGATATGAATAGGACGATTATAGATCCAGTCAAGGTGAACTTGGGCTTCTCCATATCCCCTTTACGGTCAGCGTCGCGTTGCTCGTCTATCTCAATGACCTCATCGAAGATGCTGCTATGGCTGTTGGCCTGATACCAGACGTAACTTATTTGGTTTTTGATTATTTTATGCACTACGTGCGTAAACAAGCTCACCCTGTTTATTCATATTTCTACATATGATTTCCCTTTGATGGTGTATACTACTATATACATATCTCGTAAAGTTAAAAAGCATGATAGGACCCTGTAATACGCGCAGAGCTTCTGCTGGTAAAGGCACCCCTATAGGACGTCCAGCCGTACCACCAGCCACATATCCTGAAAGATTGTTAGCAAAGTGGTAGTAGGCGGGCGGGCCGCCATGAGAAGATGGCTAAGCTTTTGCTAGTAATAGCTCCCGGTAAATCACTGTAATCGCCAGAGGCCCAGACGTGAAGTATAAATGCAACAATGAGAGCAATCGAGATTGCCTGACTAATGCGGAGGACATCGGCTTGAAGAGTGCCCTCGGTAAAATTCTCGTGGCTCACCTAGATCCCAGGGAGGTTGGAAATTGTCTCGGACTTGAGGGCAGAGTATAAGGTACTTGGGATCAAGAGTCCGAAGGCAGCAACTAAAAGTAGTCCATTGCCGAACTCGGACACAATGGCATGAAACTTTTGGCATTCATGGCGGGCCCCCTCTGAGTAAAAAAAAAAAGCACGAACGAAGGCAAAGTAACAAGTTCGTCAAGATGCTCCCGAGAATCGGGGCTTGGATGATAGGGATGAGATTGTTTTCATCGCTGCTCTCTCGAGGGACGGATGTCTCGTGCTTCAGAATGGGCACAATGAACGGAATTATCTCGACAAGGAATCCAAACGTCGTCTCGTTCAATAGACCAGCTACCTGGGACATCTTCCAGGCGAAATCTTGTCCGGCAAACCCAAGGATATTCGCTAACAGCACGACAGCTACATCATAGGCAGTGGCAAACTTGGAAAGTTGCAAACCAGGCAACACAAAGGCAATCGATAAAAGAGTCCAGAATACGTTGACCAACATTGAGCCAGTACATGACCTTTGCCAAATCACATAAGGTAGAGGAAGTGGCGGATATGAAACCCGCTGGGTCCATTTTCGCCCTCATGTGCAATGCATCTTGAGATTGAGTGATGTGCGACACGAAACGCATTCGTTGAGAGAAGCGGGGTTGATTCGTGGCTGTGCTCCACGATACCTTGAGCAGGCAATGGCGAAGAACTGATTTTGTGATCGCCCGCCATCTGTAGGAGGGAATTCCCAGAGGCCCGGTCGAGTTTTGTAAAAACGAACAGCGAGGAGCAGAGGATTAGGTGTTGATTGTAGGAGATGCTCGGAGCTGTAGTTAAAATACAGACAAAAAGGAGAAGAACAAGAAGGGATGTCACGAAGCAATCTTGCTCACAACTCTTGCTTGTTATACATTGCCACGGGCCGCTAGTGTGTGACTAGTATCCATTCTTTCAAAAGCGGCGAAGGTGTCCTTCTGTGTTGATGTGCCATGGATAGTTCATGAGTGTTGTGATGTACAAGAAGGCATTGGATTCCTTCTTTACGGACCTGGACTTCCGTGAAGGCTCGACAGCAGATGGCTATATTATCGGATGAAGCAAATAGCTATCCCCTGATATTGCTGAGAACCTACTGTGTAGTTGCCAGAAGAGAAAGTCAATTAATATGATGGGGCTATCCAAGGTACACTACCGCTATATCTGAAGCTAATAGCGTTCTGCATCGCAGCTGCGTTCTATACATTCATTACTGAAGCAACGTACTTAATTGTTCGGTGGCCTCAGTTCGGTCTACAATCGCAAGTGGCACAGGCTATCTCTCTTGAAATGCTACTTATCCACAGGTAGCGCCGTCCTGTTCCTACCCCTTCGGCATCGTCTACTTATTCATTGATATCGAGTCAAGCAAATTGGTCGATTGTTTCGACACATTTGACACTTGACGGTTCCTTCGATCTAAGCCCTCCATCGCTCTTGAAAAAACATAACACGAGGAGAGGAAAGGCAGAAACATATAGCTTCTGGCCTTGCTCGCTCAGACCGTGGTGTAGCCAAATACATTGTGAGTTGAGTATTCATTGTCGTGCCAGTCGCGTTATGCATCGTACATGTAGAGTTGACAGGCCCTCACGAGAACACTCCAGTGTGCAGTCACCTAAGGTTCATCACGACTGGACCCAAAGTCATGAGCAAATACCATGCGTGACACACCTAATACCCGAGCGTTCACTTTGTTACCTTTGATCCCCCAGGTATACAGCAGAACCAGCTTGAAGAGCGGGTGCTTACGTATGGTCAAACAGGAGCCGGCGAATTTTGATAGTCTTTGCAGTGTTGCACTGACTTGAGAGCCGAGCGTCGCTCTCTGACCCCACCTAGACGCCCGCAAGCCAGGATTCTGGCCCGTCCGTCGTCTCCCCGCAAGTCCAACTGCCATAGAGCAGAAAGTCTCCCTTCCCCGCGACCATTTTGCAGCCAGATACGCCAAGATGTTTTGCCTCACTGTGCCACACAGAGACAGGGTAGGTAGGCTTCTCGTAACTCTGATAAGGCGACAAGATGTCACTAGATGAACCAGGAAGCAGTCACCTTTCAGCCTCCACGAGTTGATACCTATCAGCGAATCATACACTGCTTCGAACGTTTAGGCTTCTTCTCCATGTTTCTAATAACAGACATGAATGTTTTCGTTTTACGCTCGAAACCTTAAATGGAACCAGGGAAGTGTTGCAGTGGCGGCTACACGCGGAATGTCTTCTGTCAACATCAGACGATGTTTGATGAGGAGACAGACGCGAAACTCTGAACGGAGTCTGACCTTGTGACAGAGTGTCCCGCCTCCTGCTGTTCTATTTCTTTCATCTCCATCCCAGGTGAAGTGGCGAGATTATTCCCGTCGTTCTCTAAACTTCCCTCTGGCCCCGACACAGCTGCGCCCTCAACACTTGGCTCATACAGGTATCTCACCATACCGTCACTGGCAAGTAGTAATTATATTAAGCAGCTCTGGCTGCTTTCTGTTCGTCGCATCGATTGCTGACTCACCTCCCAGAGGCCATCCAGAAGTCACACAACCACGAGACGATTGTCACGTTCGTTTGATTCAACACTGCAAGATGTCAGAAAGTCCTACCACTGCTTCGCGCAACCAAAGAGATCCTGGTAGTCCGACTATCACGGGCATCCCGTCCATTTTGACAGTTCTTCGCGAGCCTGAATCCTTCTCGACGATCGACGACAGGCGAGGGCAACAGTACCGCCAACAATCTCCAGAGACTGCCTCGAAGCTAGCGCGCGAGACTCTCATCAGTATGTGTAAGACAATTGGTCTGGTCGGCGCACAGCTTAATAATGGGACGAATGACTCCGACTTCCAGCTCAGGCAGCTCATTCACTTGGCACGCAACATAACCAAGCGGCTTGACAGTCCTGAGCTAAACGGGCAGAACGGACACGCCGGCTCCCCTCGCTCGGACTAGATAAGAAATTCTCTGGGTGTCAGAACACGGCGAAATAGCTCGTTCGCAAGATGGAAAGCCGTCAAACTGAAAGGATCGCAGCGTTTCCGGAAGGCTTGCAGTTAAATTCATGGCACAGTCTTAGGAGAAGAGTTGCGAACTGAAAAGAGGGGGGGGGGGTCATATGGAATCATGGGGCTCCAAAGAAGAAACGACATTATATCTACATTTAGAGACCTTGACAATTTTTGCCTCGACAGATTGAACGATAGTAAGTCGCACAGCCGTGATCAATTCCCGCTGACGTCTCGTTGATATATTGAGTGCTCCCACGTATTGATGTCGACTCGCGTACAGGGTTAGCCAACTTAGTGAAAGTAGACTCGAACTCATTGCCTCGATATTCAATTCTACAGCTCGGCGACTTGTTCTTTCAGAGACTTGCTTCGCTCAGCCTCAATAACTTGGCAATCGAAGACTTTAGCAATACCCTAGAATGCAGGACGATACGTTGCTATAACAGAGACAAGAGTTTAGCGTCGTTGTTGACGTAGCATCAGCCAACGTGAGTCGAAGAGGAGTGTAATGTCTTCAGTGCCTTGCGAAGCTTACCTACCTATGCGGCGTTAGGTTCGTGGAACAATGTCATCAAGTAAGCTGCGTCGCTAATACGCTTTGCGTGACTATTTAGAAGTGCGTAAATTTAATATGGATCGTAACCTTCTTCTACTTGAGCTGTAACATCTACTACATAACTAAAGTTGCCATTCTCTCCATTTGAAGAATTAGTGCATCCAGCCAACATCTTGAGCTCTCGAACCTGTCGACGTACGCGAGGTCTTCGAATCTTGAAGAGGTCTATGGTATTTGCTCTCGAAAGTATGGCTCAATGCATTGAATCCATATCCATCAGAGGTCTATGGTATTTGCTCTCGAAAGTATGGCTCAATGCATTGAATCCATATCCATCAGAAGAATACTTTGATGCCAACTCCTTTACAATATTGACATTCGGACTGGCAGAGCTGTAGATATTTTATATAACCTCTGGCTCTTTGATCTTGTAACAGATATTTTGTTCTACTCCAGGGTGTTTATCTCTCAAGCTTCTGGTAGATATAGATAGATGACGAGGAAAGTTCACTAACGTGTGGGAAGCGTACTCCGACAAGGTGTACCTTGGGATGCTCCAGTACCTCTTTTGAAATACCAAGAACGTCATTGGCCATTATTTAGCATCATAGTCCAAGCCTTTGGATTGAATTTGCCTCTAAAAATTCACGGTAGCCCATCCCTTCAGTTGTGTTTCAAAGTTTCCATTCATATAGGTCTTGGAAATTGAAAGCCACTTGAATTGATTGGTCCAATCTGATTTCTGCTTTGTTTTCGAATATCCAGAAGACCTGTTATCTGGAAACCTCGGTCTTTGCATGCTAAAGGGGCGGCATATTTAATACGATAAGTATGCTGGCCATCCTACGTACATTTCACTTGAGCGCAAGTAAACTAGCTTAGCAGGTGCAATAACAGAGAGCTGGGATTAGCTTACAGCATTTCCTTCAACCCTGTTGTTCTACGGTTTGAATGGTGCCCTATTGCTTGACGATTCTCGTGGATACTGTGCGTCTAAGAATGCTCAGGAGCCGTTGTAGACTTCCATTATAGTCTTGACTCTTTTCTGACCAGACTTTCTCGACTACCAAATAGTGATGAGGTTCTTATACCCAGATCTCAGTCATTTCGTGTGTGTAGCAGACTACTTTTCACAAGAGGAGCGGGCTGTCAATACAACTTGCATGTTCCACCGCCAGCGTGGATGCTGCCCATCCTGCTCGCCTAAGAGCCTGAGCTGCAAAGATGTGGTTGCCTGGAAGATGGAGATGAAAAACATGTAAATATCAATCATAAGCATGTGTCTAGTCTATCCATTGGGTGTTGGCATACACGCGGCCATAGGATGCAAGTATGACGTTGCTAGAGAATAATGCTGTCAAAGCGGGCTTCATATTGAAACGCAGAATATCGAAAGGAGATAAGATTTATGCATCATGCCGGAACGAATAAAGTGAGGCGAAGAGTCAAAGCAAATGGAAAAGACGAGAACGACGCTACGCCGTCGAAGCTGAAAGCTTTGACGTTCGCTCAGCCATTCACCGTTTATCTCAGTAGGACTTTTCAGCACTGAGGTTTAATTGAGGACGAAACAAGTATAGAAACAAACGCTTCTCGGCAACGTAGATGTAACTAAGCATGGCCGAACAATGGCTCGTGTGTCCATAATCATCTGGGGCCGCTGTCATGCGTTGACTACATCTAGGAGAAAGTGAAGAGGAAGTAGGGAAGACTAAGTCGCATTGCATGTCGATCTCATGCTCACATGCACCCACCGCATTTCGTGAACCTCGCTAACGCTAGATTTGGTTGGTGGAAGGCACATTACTCAACCACATCTTGTGGATTCTGTGCATATCTCAGCTTGGATGAAGAAGAAAGCTCAGATGGCTTTCGAGGACCGATTTCAGAGCTTAGTCAGCATCACTTCGAACAAGAATAGTAGAGATTAGCTCTGGCCGATTCAGAAATGCCTACCGCTGAGAAAAGTCGGTAAAATTCGGACGAGCTGCATGAACTCGATGTGGAAGTCTTTTTGATGCACGAGAAACCCTGGGAAAGGTCGGAAAGCCAGTATCCATCTTTGGAAGTTTCATAAGTGAGTACATTCAACTCCCCTGTGGTAGGCGTATCATTTGAAAGTTATGGCTGTCGTGGGACCCATAGGTTCTGTCGGATTCTATCAAGCAGCATGTCAAATGCAGTCTTGAGTTGAAGTTTCATCTTTCGTTCATAAGCTATTAAGCCTGTATGTAAAATGGTGTGCAACATGACCAAGCTGCGGTATGCACGTCAAGAAGATGGTGGTGATCGCAATACTCGCAGGGAACTGGTGGGGAAGTCTGCAAATCTTGGACTGATAGCTGACGTTTACCCCTATGCTGCCCAAGACGTAAGATGCGGCATCTATCAGCGAGCGGAGATGCGATGAAGTTAGCCTCCTTGAATGGAAAGTCTGACTCACCGTGAAACAGTCTCACTCTGGAGTCTGGTCTACTAGTGCAAGTGCAGTAAGAGTGTAAGTCAGAATCTATGCTGAGTAACGAAATAGAGAACCACTGGAGCTTGTGGCAAGCCTTGACAACCAGCTGGCCCTTGATTGGTCGTAAGGCAGCGTGCGATGGGCATTAACAAGCATGAAGTCACTTGAATCTGCCGAAGGATAATGGAGCTGATATTCCTCAGGAAGCTTTCTAGTGAAGCAGCGAGTATCCCAGTCTCGCCGACAGCTAATAGAGTGGACTGGTGATGCAGGCAATTTATTGCCGAGTCAGCTGCTCTGGCTCGGGGAACGACTCTGAATATCGTACACAAAGAAGAGTTCAGATGGTCCTCGTCGGAGAATTTGATCAGGGTTGCCTCGAATTCTATGCCAGCCGCTTCCAGGCCCTGTCAAGCCGCGCACATCAGGATGGTCGGCGGTGCCAACAACCGGTCTCCGCCACTGGACTGTGCATCCTGACACCCACCTCATTGGTTGAATCCTTGACAAAAATTGCCTTTTTGAAGAGGCAGATAGCATAATAGCATAATAGACTTCGGGCAACACGAACTGCTCATGCTAGGTATCTTCGAAGAACGAACTGTTGGAGACGGAGCACCGGAATGACGCGATCCATTGGGGAAGGTCAAAATCAGTAGGCAGAGTGGGAAGAAACTGGTCAATCAACGGACCGTAGCTTTCGAAGATATGCAGATACGACTACTTAAAGGATGTTCTCCTTGACCTTTATCAATTGATCTATCTCCATATTCATCATCATCACTCATCTTTCATCCTTGGTCTTTCCTCGACCTAATACCTCTTAATTGCTTGTAAGACGGTCATCAACAACATATACTTATATACCGAAAGAAGATAATCCCCGAGAAACCTTGGTTTAGTTATACTGTCAGGTACACAATGCGCTTCTCCAAGTCTCTTATCATCATGGTGGCAGCGACCATGGGTGCGAATGGCGCGCCATCTAGCATCGACTCACGCGAGCAAAGGTACGTGGCGATCATAAACTCGTTGACCTAGGATATCAAGCTAATATGACGTAGCGCTATTATTCAGCCAGCCCTTGTGACTCGACAGGCTCCTCCAGCTGTTCCAGCTGCTGTTCCAGCTGCTGCTCCTCCTGCTTCTTCTCCCGTCACGCAGGGAGAAGGCGACAAGAAGGGGGAAGACAAGAAGAAGGGCGATGGCGAGGGAGACCGCAATGGGGCGGACCGTGACGGAGACCGTAACGGTGGTGACCGTGGCGGACGTGACGGAGATCGCGACGGCGACCGAGACTGCCGTGCAGAAGATCGTGGGCGTGACAGAGACGGAAGATCGTGTTGTGTGCGAGGAGGACGTGGAGGAGGGCGCGATGGTGACCGCGAGGGCGATCGTAAGGTGGCTCGCGAGGACCGCAATGGAGATCGTAACGGAGATCGCGATGGTGACCGCAGCGGCGGTGATCGAGGTGGACGGGATGGTGACCGCAATGGTGACCGTGAGTGCTTCCGGGATGGTGATCGCGGTGGTCGCGGTGGCGATGGTGAGAGACGTCCTCCTCCTCCTCCTCCCCCGGCCGGTCCTCCGGGCTTCCCCGCTCCGTTCCCCGCCCCGGTCCAACCCCGCCCCGGTTTCCCCGGCGCCTACCCCCCTGGCTTCCCTGGCGCGTTCCCTCCTGGACCTCCTCCTCGTGGCCCTGATGGAGATCGAGATGAGGACAAGAAAAAGCCTGCCGAGGACAAGAAGCCTATCCCAGCATAAATCATTATTCCCTGTGATTGTCGACTGACTGGTTGTACTCACTTCCTGTTTAAGGGTATTTTGATTCTTGAAGGAAGATGTTGACGGTGCAGTATTACAAGGTCCCACCCATTGAGTGCAAACTCAATGTACAACAGGGTGCGATTGGAATTGAAGAATACGAAGACAGTAGTTAATCATTGTTTAGTTGTTTAGTTTAGTATGAAATACGATGCGTACAAGCTGATCACATATAAACTCTGCTTTAGTTACTTTAACTAATCAAACCCTTGTCCAGACATGCTTGCAACGTCGGATACACCAAAGTCGAGTCTCGTGGTGCTTCGATCTGTTCACATGGGGAAAGAAGTTTCTATTCGGAGGTTCTGAAGAAGAGGAGGAGGACCTAGGTGGCAGGTTTTACACGAGACGTATTGCTCCCAGGTTATTCTTTAGGTAGATAGTAAAAATCATCGAATTGCTGCCGGATTGTTGAGGGCGACAAATGATCTGATAAAGTACAGCCTGGCTCCATCAACGAATGGCTGCCGGTAGCGTCATGCATAACCCTAGTCTAGTCCTCCCGCCTGAGGGGAAAGAGACCCCAAGCAACTGCCCATCGAGACAAAAGGGCAAGTCGTTCATCTTGAATCTGAGTCAGTTAGAGTCAGAGCTGGCAAGCGTTACGGTGGGTAGTAAGTAAACACACACAAGAGGGGGTTTGATAAGGAACCAACATCGCACACTCCCATCGGTATAGAAATGATATTCTGGGTCGCAAGGTTTGTACATGCCCCTCAGCACGTGTGGAGCTATAATATGAACAAGAATATAACAGCCATCATCCACCGCAACCCTTACTTCCTTCCGTATTTAAGGATATACCTAGACAGAAGGCCAGCCGCCGGACCACGAGATGACATTCCAGCCAAATAGAGTTTGAGAATCGGCATATCCAACGTCGGTGTTCACTAAAATAGTTAGACTTGATAGCGCATTGAAGCCAGAATTGACTACTCACTATAGTGATAGTAGAGGACCGCACCACGCTTGGGGTCAACCAAGACGCCTTGGCCACCGGGAGCATAGATTTTGTTATGAGATGGAAGAAGAAGGGTGCCACCGCCGGCCAGGCAGCTCTTGCCGCTCTTGTCGGTGTAGGGGCCATTGACAGAAGAGGCACGACAAACGAAAATCTTATACTCGTTTCCGGGGGTCGGGCGGTTAGCGTCGAGACCGCAGCAGGAGCCTGAGCTGAAGAAGGCCCAGAAGGTGCCGCTGCGCTCGTAGACGAAGGCACCCTCGACAGGCTGAGGGGCAGTGGTGTTCAGAATGATGTTGTATGGATTACCGTTGGCTTTGGTTGCAGCCGCATTCAGAGGCACTTGGAAAATGTCCTGCCAAAAGGAGCCAAAATTCAGGAAGTAGTTGCTACCGGACTTGACGAGCTGAGCATCGATGGCATTGTAGCGGCTGCCGGCTGAAGAAGCGACCCCGGTGGCGCCATGATCAGTCCAGGAGCCAAACTCCATGGTGGTGGAGGTAGCATAACCGATGGCCGAGTTTTGAACGCCGAAAGAGGAGACGGTGTAGTACAGAATGTACTGATCGCCAACTTTGTTCACATCAGGAGCCTATCCGAGACAAGATCATGAGTGTGTGCTCTAAAGGGCCGACAGTTTTTCCATTCTCGTCGATTCTGACCCCGTTTATTGATGGCTAGACGGAAGATCGAACCCTTCAACCGGAAGGCCGAGAAAAGTGAAGGCACCAAAGGGAGACAAGGAAGGCTGGACCAGACATACCCAGAGATCATCATTGCCCTTGAGATTGATCTTGCTACCCGATGGCAAGGCAGCTCCTTGGTAGGTCCAGGGGCCTACCAAATCGGGAGCCTTCCAAATACCGATCTTGCTGCCAGTTTCGAAACGAAAATAGGTGCCATCATCGCGACGGACAACGGAAGGGTCGTGACTCCAGCACTGGCCGGAGCAGGCTCCCGGATTACCGTAAGCCTGAACGGTGGCGCTCAGCAGCGCAGCTGCGAGTGAAAAGATGGAACCGAAGCGCATGATAGAGACCAAATTGTTCGACACAGGCAGAGGAACAGTTGACGCTATGCACTGCTGGAAGAGAGTGACTAGCAGAGAGATAGCTTGGGATTGCTTGAAGAGAAGAGGTTCGCGAGGAACATAATAAGAGAAACTTTAAAGTAGGACGGGAACCGGGAACCGGTTGCCATCTCTGGAAGGAACCGAGATCTCGCCATCCGAACTCCATCACGGAGGGTGATACCGGTACACGATAGTGTACATCGTTCCAGGCTGGGGGAGCTCGACTGGCCCTGGGTAATAATGTGCCCTTCGGCTTGATTGGCGGAATTCGAGCTCGCTGTCTGCGGCAGGCCCTTGTGGGCGGCGTGAAGATAAAGACGGGCAATATACTTGGAGCAGAGCCTAAGATTGACCCGGCCAAAGAGATGAAGGGGTGGTTCAAGGTGGTGCGGTGGACCGATACCTATTGCATGGCCAGACGGCGTCTTCGGCGGGCTGACCATTGACTTAAGTCACCAACAAGCTGCCTACGAACATACGAAGTGTCCGTATCTGATGGGATCGGGGCAAATAAGCAACGAGGGATGGACAAATGAAAGGATAATTAGGCTATGACGGCTTTAAGCGAGTAAGAAACTGCCATGCGTGCCGTCGTCTGTGGGTAGCAAAGTTCAGATTAACGGAAACCTTGGAGAGTGGGAAGACCGTAAACGAGCTGGCCAGACAAGGTACAGTAGTGTATTGGTTTGTCGAAAACTGGCTCTCCGAATGGTGCGCATGGGAAGATGAGACCGGTTGACAAGGGAATTTCGAGTCTTGAAGGGTAAATTTGGGGCTGGTGAGTGCCGGCCGTATGCAGCCTGCAACCCTCTGCATGAGAAGGGCCGTCTAAAGAGCAGACGAACCCGGCGATTCAAGTCCCGTCACGATGGAACTCGCGCGGAATCTTTCCCCTATTGTGTTCAAGTAACTGTACAGATAGGCTCTATGCGTCGAAGAGTCTATCACTGCAGAGCATCCAAACATCCATAGACTGTGTTCGTGAACAGATAGACGACCGCAACAAGCGCTCACATCAAACGGAAGTATCCGCATCGAAGGAGAGATTGATCGTGATGAAATCACTGGAAATTGGAAGGGTTGAACTCTTGTGCATTGAAACTCCTCCAAGAAGCCTCATTACCCTTGCGATGGTTTGTTGTCCGAAGCTCTCTGACCAAGACCTTGTCTTTATGCAGGGATAAGACGGAATTCGCCATCGTCAAGCAAATGGGTGAAGAAAATAGGGGAGTTCTGCCCGCCATGGTGGCATTACATCTGGAGCCGAAGGGGGTCCGAAGCGAGCGGCCCAGAGAAAAGGGGGCTTGGATTGTGCCCAAGTCTCCAGGTTCAGGTCGCCTACCTCCCTTGTATTGTTTTCTTTTTATTTCGCACTCCCCTTTCATCCTAGGTCTGGTCGTCGTACGCAGTATGTGCCTGTGTCAGAATTAAGCTTCATTTTTGGGCTTGATATCCGTGTGCAATGATGCATCCATATCCATATCCATATCCATATCGAGAGGCTTAATCTGTATCCGTAGACTGTACGCATACCTATTCGCCGTCTGCTCCATGTCTCGGTTGTTCGTCCGGATCAACGCGATCAACACGATCAGCGGTGTCCCTGTGGGCGAGGGAAACAACGTGTTTGCCGTGCTCGGCAGAAAAACCTACGTACTATGTATGTTATTCAGTGGAGTTTGGTAACGTGATGGGCAGAACCCCAGTTCACACGGGCCATGGCAGGGAGTAAGAAAGTCTCCGTTGGCCGTCACCTTGGCCTTTGTCGGAGGCTCGGAGGCTCGGAGGCTGGGGCCAATCAGCCCCGATCTACTCCGCAGAGTCAGATTATCAAAAGCAAAAAACCAATATCCGTACGGTGTCCTCATGATCAATTTAAGCGGCTACAAAGAAGGCAACTGACTTTGGCTTCCAGGCGATGAGAGCCTACTTGACCACACATGAAGGCGACTTGTGGCTAAACTTCGGGAATGGTGTCGATGTGTTGATCAATCACTGATACCGACCACCTCATCGTCGGGCTTTGGCATCCAGCTTGGACTCGGAGGATCGGGAAATAGTTTGGCGCTGTGAATTTTGGCTCATGGGTGGGCGAAACTGTGGGCGACGATTGGGAATAAGATGGACACCGCGTGGGTTTAGAGGAGGGCAATATTCCGAGCAGCGTCTCCCATAAGATGATGGCTCCACTCCTTGTCAATAGTGTACGGGGTACGGATACGGGATACATATATGGTACGAGTATCTGTGTTATGGTGTTCATAACTTCATATCCATTTTCAACAAAAGCAGCATCACGCTGAAGCCGCCTTGAGCGCCGTGCGCGGGCCCGCCCGCTCCCTTTTTCACTAAATCTTCGCCCTAATGAACGGACAAAAAAAGGGAGGGGAGGAACCGGATCTATTTACTCCGTAAAGGGGACATTCGGGTGTCAGAACCGGAGAGCTCAAGCGGACTGCGGTGGATTGTCCCGCTCAATCGGCGGACAGCCCGAGGCTGTCCATTCTAGATGTCATCAGCCATTCCCGAATCACCCAGATCTTGCGGCGTGTCAGCCGGAGCTCGACGGACAAAGGGCCGGTGTCTAGCCACCATTGTCCATGTTGGCCCTCCTTCGTGTTGGCCCCAGCCAACACATCCATCTCGAAGCTGCGATGTCACGGCCGCCAAGGGATCATCATTGCGTAGTGGCGGCCATTTCATCATGTGTTCACATCTCCGATCTGTACGTATATTAGGTTGGTCCCTTTGCGAGCCAACTGAGCCTGCTACGGACATGGCTTTGAGGGATACTTATGCCGTCAAAAACCACAGCTCCCACTCGAGGGCTGACTCTTGACCCCTCCAGTTCAGATCCTATACCTATGTGTGGATGGTTCAGAGCTAGAGGGCGTGGCTTGGTTGATTAAGAAAGTGTATGGCAACGAGCTTCTTGTTACGGGCTTACCGGGGCCCTGCTGCCTCGTTGGTCTGACGGATCCCTGGCTACAGTAGGCTTCGAATGCTCGCAGTCTGGATAGCCGCAAAGGAAAAAAAAAGGGGGGGGGGAGGGGGGGCTTTCTGGCGTTGCAGGAATGTGATGGGGATGCAGCCCGGCGGAGGTTACAGTTTGAGGCACGCCCGGTGGTTGAATCCTCATGTTCGTACGAATATGGCGTCGCAATCACAGGTTCATACCTAGTGGTTTTGATTCTGTATCTGTACCAAGTTCTATTGTAGCTTGACTGCGCGTGCAGCCTTGCAAAATGCACATGCACCAGTGCCACCAGACATCAAGCTGTATGTTGAAAGACATGTAGGTCAGGAACGCGTAAGTCGTGGCACAAACTAAACTCTACACATAATAATCCTACTCGCCTACCTACCAGGTGAGAAGTGTCACGGCTCACCTGCGAGCAGGGTCCACACGCCAGACCCACTGGTTCGAGGTCAGGGCGGAGGGGGCAGGGCTGCTACCGTCGATGGATGCCATGTGGCCATGACTGATCGGCAAAGAGTCACGGACGCACGCAGTAGTTTGTTAGTTTAGGGTCCAAGACTCCAAGGGCCCAGGGCCCAGGGGAGGAAGGGGGCGGGGGGAGAGGAGGGGAGGGACTTGGGACATGAGGAACCCGGCGCTCTGGATCTGTTACGTTACCAAGAGCCGTCAAAACTAACATCTGCAAACTCATCGTGTACCCATATCTTCAAGCTTCTTCCCCCATTGTAAAATCGCTGTTTCCAATGGCTCCTACGCCATATCTATCGGTTATCCATGATCCTGGGGGCTTCAACTTTTGGCAATCCTTTAAACCAATTCCGCTCGGACTTGTTCCTGGCACAATCAAACCAGGAGCTATATGCTGTACGTTAGGGTGAACAGTCTGACGGAATACCTACGCCCGCCGCTTTCGCGCGACGGCGTTTGGAGGGTGATTTGGGCTTGCCTTGTTAGTGCTGACCAGGACGTGCCGCCCATCTCATGATGGCTGGGACGAAAGCACGGCACAAAGAAACGTTCATCGGGAGGAGTAGACTTTCAAGAAGTCCAGGAGCCACTTGATCAACTATGTTGAGTTAACGTTGGGATTTCCAGCTGTCTAACCTTTGCTGGCCTTCCACGGTAAACAATAGGGGTGACAGCCTGACCGGGTCCTGCGAACTGGTGACGACAGGGTTTCCGGCCGAGAGTTGGGGTGCAGCTCACAAACTCCCACATGGTGAGATGCTGTAGTGCAGCTGACACGGAGGACACAATGCAAGAGATGCGGCCCTTGAGAACCTTGGGCGATATCGAGAGGACGTCTGCGCCTTGCGTCCAATAGACAGCGGGCTGCGCCAGTCTCCCCTGGATGGATGGAGGGCTGGTAGGCTATCTGATGTTGCGTTTGTACTCCATATGGATAGAACATGAAGACTGGTACACAACCAACCCAACCGAGGCGAACCGCGAATATTGGGCTAAGTTCCAGAATTGCGTCCGGCAGCTTCTAGATGAGGACAAAGAAGCGATGCAGTGTGAAATTTGACATGGGGGATGCCATTAGTTGTCGTGGCTGTCTATACCTACGACCTACTCCGTACACTGCAGGCTACCAGTCTCTGGACCTTGAGGGACTGAGCATCACATATATCAAGTCAATCTCTGGCCTTGGGAAGCTGAACAGTCACAGGTTTCCACGGTTCATATCAGGAAGCTGAGCAGCGATCGCGCGCCTTGGAGATTCGGACCAAGTACGGATAGTTGTCCTTATCCGTATGTACTACGTACCCCATACACCCAAGAATCAAGATGGATACTCAGCATGACGGCCAAATTTGCCTGCATTAGTGCAATTGCGACTGCAAGGGGCATGTCCTTTGTGATCGCTGATAAGGGGCCAAGGGCGTCGGGCTTGCAACGGTTTCTGTTAATGAGGACCTTCTCTGCAGCGTTGGTACTTTTGACTTTTCTGTGTTTTCATTTCTTTTATTTCCGCACAAGATGGGAAAAGGCGGTTGAAGAATGAGGCATAGCGCGTGTGGAAATACAACCTGGAAACAGCAGGCCAAGCTTGCGTAGTGGTACATAGGTATCCGTATATAGAGGGGATTTACCCCTAGATTGTGACGCTCGTTGCCATTCTCACTAGCTCTCTTGTGTTTGCTATTTGCCTGCATGGGTGTCGTGATTATGCTTCGGCTGATTATCTGGATGAGTGGATGGGCAACAATCATTGTTGGGTCTCTGTGCCTTGTGCCCTGAATATATGTAGCGCTCCGTATCCGTACATTGCGCAGTACGACCACGACGGCGACAAATGCTTACACTGCGAAGCAAATTGGACAACATGGCTCGCCGCGAGTCGACGACAAGGGTGTGGCCGGCGTCGCCATGTTGCATCCTCGGCGACGGCGACACAGTCCCTTGAGGAATCAGAATGCGACCCAAAGACTTGGGTTCAATGGAATATGGGCGGATTCCTGGAGCCCTGCCCTCGAGGAACCATGCATATTGAAACATTGCAGTCTCAACTCGGGGGTTGGGTGGGCATGAAGGTGGATGGCTCATCCGATGGGAACCTCGGATGGACGGATGCATCGCAGTTGGGGGCCCATCTCGGAGCAAAAAGAGGAGTCGACGAGCAGTTCTCTCTATCCGTCTGTACGGAATATTCGTCCATGCGTTGGACATCTTGGTAACTTCTTTCCCAAGAGTGAGCCTCCGTCAGCAGAGTTCATGGTGATATTGACATGTAATTACCAGTACTCGATAATTGTCACCTGCATGGCAAAGTTAGAAACAGGACGCGACGATCCATGCCATGCCATGCCATGCCATGCCAAAAGTCCATGGCATGCAAAGGGCCCCATGCCGTGATGATCTGGACTCTGGAGTGACAATCTAGCGTTGTTCGTGCCTATGGATACCTCCTGATAGACACAACAAGCGGCGTCTCTGTTGAAAAATTGCAGAGTTTCTCCTTCCCAATCTAACATGTCATATCAGTCAGTCAGTCAGTCAATCAAATCAATCAGCGAGGCACAATCAATCGGACTGGGAGACCAGGGCCTGGATCCTTCTGGTCGCCGAGCGTGGTGCACTCTTTGCATGCTGAGCCGTCTTACTATGTACTTCGTACAGCGTCGGGCTCTTGGCAGCAATCACCCTTGTTCCTGGGCTTTACCAGGGCCCCTTGCGGGACAAAATCACCAATGGTTCCAGTCTAAGTACCTTGTTATCGAAGAAAGTTAATTCTTTCTAAGTTATAAGTACAAGAATATAGTTTTAATAAAACAGTATAGTACCTACCTAGTACTTAAATTAAAATACTTTTTTAAGCTTATTATAAAAAAAAAATAATTATATTATTAACTACTTATTATCGAGGTCTATAAGTAGTATTATAACTTTAACCGTAATAGTTTTATTTATAATAAATAAAAAGTCTAATTATAAGTCCTTTAAAAACCTCTAATTAAGAGCTATAAGAGCCTCTAAATTAAGTTAAAATACTTATTAAAATATTAATAACTAAATTAACTTTACGATAATAATCTTAATAAAATACTTAGTAAATAATATTAAAATCCTTATTAACGTTAAGTACGATTTATAAAGCGTAATAATATAATTATAAAGTATTACTAATATATCTTATACTAAAAAGGGTATTATTAGTACTAATAAAATAAATAAGGCCGTATTAATATAGTACTTCGGCTTTTTTTTATAGCTTAAAGATAATTACTTTAAATAGTATTAAAAATTTATTAAAAAGCTCTTTTAAGTACTCCGGTATATTTATTATTATTTCTATAATAATAAGACTTTTAATACTTACGTATAAGAATAGGTTACTTATTTTTAAATAATAATACTAACTTATTAATAAGCTATCGAAACTACGATTTTAATAATCCCTTAACGAGAGAGAGGGTAAAATAGAAGAAAGGATAGGTAAGAAAAGGGTTAAGGTTAAATAGTACGGAATTCGAGGGCAGGGTAGCGTTTATATATACTACGGCAATCCTCTAGTAATGCAAAACGATGGAGTTAAACAGTGAATAGTTCCAGTCCATACCGAAGAAGACTGACTATCAGCATCACTTCGGGTACAGAGTGCAAGGAAAGAAGAAGCTTGCAAAGACTTCTTCTGGGGTCGACCGCTGGCGTTGGCTCTTTGTCACAGCCGGGGCGTCCCCCACGAATCTAGCTTGCTACGAGTGTGCAGCACTGCAGATGCCGACGGACGGGACGGAGGACGAGGACAAGGACGGCGTTGGACGCTCGGTTCAGCAAGGGCTGTATCCGTATGGCCGGCTCCTAGCCAAGGCAAGCAAGGCCATGTAAGGCCGAGCAGGGCAAGGTACATGTCAACGGGCGTTTTTCAGGTTGGCCCAGCTGCAGAAGAGACAAGCCGCGAAGGTGACGGACGCGAAGGCTGGAGTCTGAAGCAGGCATGACTTGGATATCTGGGGGATATGCCCCCTTCCTTCTCATTCTGCGAGCTCGTCTCATTGACAGTGTCAGTGTCAGCTTACCTTGGTCCGCGTGTGACCCGGTGTCTTGCTTTACTTCTGCTGCTTTGTTTCTAGTTTGTTATTGTGTTTCCCTCTTTGCAGGTTCACCATCTTACCTTACGACTGGATCAGCCACGCGCGGACTCGACGAAGCTGTCCGGGAACCGAGTGATTCCCATACTTCACCGGGCCGGCCGAACGACAACTAGCTGCGTACAAACGGGCGTTCTCGACGCAATCGCTACGACACTACGGATGTTAAGGGATCCTTCGAGCAGAATCCGAAACTTGAGCGGTGGCGCGAATCCCACACAGAAACAGCGATACTCTGTTGACTCTGGATCGGGTTTCTCGGCTCCTACATATAAATCGAGTACGCAGCACGTCTGCTTGGCATCGTTCGGTCGTCGAAAAAGAATTGAATTGAATGGATGCTGCTGCTGCAAAGAGGTCTGTTTTGTGATCTTGGCATGCATCCTTCTTTCCATCCACGCTGCTCTCATCCGACCATTTTCATCTCACCAAAACGCATCGAGTACCTACCTGACCGGGGCCTTTCATGATCCACAAACTGTTTTTGAGCGTACGTGAGGAGTCATTCTCTTTGGTGCCCGAAGCCAATTTCCTCTTTCCGCTCTGCCCTCTGAACCATGCTGATGAGTGACTGCCTTTAGTCCCGTCGTCCGAGGTCTCATTCATTCATCTGAAGCGGAACACACAGAGCGAAGGAAGACGACTCGTTCCTAGATACACAACCTGCAGAAAGAGAAGATCCGACGGGCGAAGATCAAAACGAAACAGACGATAGAGAAGAGGGAGAAAAGACAAGGTGGAAAAGAAAAAAAAAACGTAGAAGGGAAAACTCGGCCGCATCCGCCCATCTCAGCGGGCGCAATAGACGCACCACAAACGCCCAAGACACCCTAAAACGGACCGTCATTTGGGGAACGACACGCCACAGGAGCAGCGCCATTGCCCCCCCCCCCCCCGGGCCGGGAACCTTCTACCCCAAATCGGCTGGGCTCCCCGCTGTCCGTACCCCAGTGCTCACCAACTCACTCTCACTCTCACTCTCACCCTCACTCTCACCTTCACCCTCACCATCACACTCGCTCTCTTCACCACCTCTCTCATCTGCGTGACTGGGCTCACCTCACCAGGCTCATCTCAGGGAGCACCCGACTGCAGCAACAAATCCTTACCTGTCCCGTACCTTACGGAGTACCTACCTTACGTTGGTTACCTCGGTACCTTATCAGAGTTAGCTCCCTCATTCCATGCTCATTTCGACTCCCTACCAGGTCCCCCCAAAGGTACCTTATCTACCCATCCAAAGCACCAATCAGGGCAATTTGTACCTGAGGTTCCCTGTACCAATTACATTCGGTACTTAGGTACATTACGGAGTAAGGTACTCTGCAGCAGTGTACCCTAGGTACAGTAAGCCACCTAAGGCAGGCACTTGCCAGGTTAGGTCTTTTAGGGGACTTTTGAGTCGTCTTATCTTATCTCGACTCACTCTGGGGGTGGGCTGCCATTCACTCACCTCTGTCTGTTTGTCTGTCTGTCGTCTCTGTCCCCCTCTGTCTCTCTCAATTTTATCACTTCCTCTTCCTCTACGGAGATCCTTTGTGCAGCTCTTCTCACGTCTTGAATATCGACGTTCGCGACAGCTGCAGTCGCTACAGCATCCTTTCCACACCAAACTCCTGGGATAACCTGTAACTCGTTCAGACCGAGACTGGCCCATCCACAGCGCGTGAGCGGCTCTTCGTGAGCAACGCCTCTTTACCGGCAGAATCACCCGTCAACATGTCCGGCCGAAGCGCCTATGTGCGCAAGAAGATCACTCAAGCCGAGAAGGAAAAGGCGAGGGCAAGATCAAATACCGGCGGCATAATAGGAGAATATGAAGACCTCACCATCCCCGAGTTTCCGCTTCCCCAGACCGGCGCATCTTTACCCGTTGGCACCGGCATCGGCACTACAAATGCACGCTTCCTCAAGTTCTCAGAGCCTCCACGCGACATCAAGCCAGGCACACCCAGCATAGGCAGTGGCAGTGGAAGCAGTGAGGGCGGCCGTCGTGACGGGAGCTCCGGCCCCCTAGACGACTTCGCCTATGCCCGCGCCCGGAGACCTACCATCAAGACGGAAGACGTCTCGGGCATTGAGAAGTCGGGTTTGCGAAGCAGGCTGGACAAGAAGAGCGAGGATGTAAGGAGAGGCCTGGCCAAGACTTTCACCTTCAAGCGCAAAGACAAGGAACTCGACTTCCGTCCTGAATCCGTCGCTACTGTACGCCCGGGTCAACATCAGAATCCCGCCCCAATGTCTCCCACGGAGCTCGACTACACCTATGAACAGTTCAACATGGATACGATGCAGCAGATGCACATACAGCGGCAGATGCACATGCAACACCAACAGCAGCAGCAGCAGCAGCAGCAGCAGCACCAACACCACATGCACCACATGCAGCACATGAATCAACAAATGCGACATCAGGATATGGATCTGCCTACATCACCACCCCCGGCATCGAAGCTGCCTCCTGTGCCGACCACGCCGCCCATCAAGCGATGGATCGGCGCTGGAAGACCTGTTCAAAGGTGGAATAAGCTACGCAAAGACCCCGAACTGTGGGATCCGAATGGTGATGTTCTCGTCTTCTTCGGGCACAAGGGCCAAGCCCCACGGCCGAACCCATCCTTCAGACTATCCTCACACATAATCGAAGCGACCGAATCGAGGTATCTCATCACGTTGCTTCGGGAGGGCACAACCGAGGAGGACATCTACATGCCCCCATCTCCACAGGGTGCGCCACCCATGCTTCGGCCACACATGCGCGGTGGGCAACCGACACCGCCCATCTCGGAGGATCTCGGCGAAGCTGATGGGCAAATTTCATACGAAATGTACTTCCCGACTCCTGCAAACATGACCAAGACAGAACAACTCAGAAGCCATATTACAACAAGAAACGTCTTTGCCTTGCTCTATCACGCATCTCTGGTCGGGTTGACGCTCCACCAGGCTCTCTCCGACCTGCACATGCGATTGGATGCCTACATGCCACCGGACGCGGACAACGTCGGCATGATCTTGAACTATCTGTCAGCCCGGGGAATAGATGACGTGCGCAACGACCCGGAAACGGCTGTCAGCTTGCTGGCGTGGTCTGAAGGGTCAGCTGTGCGATGGGAGGAGGGCTGGCGGGAGAGTTTTCTACACTGCGCCGGCATGTACAGCCAGCTGGAGACATGCGCCGACTTCAAAGACCTCACGCCCATCACCCGCGCGCTCCTGGAGCGGGCATGTCTCGAGACGCAGCTCCGCGTCCAGGCGGCCGAAGAAAGACTCGTGGAGTTCCAGTATGGCGACCTGTGGCCGGCAGGTGTTGGTGGTCAGGCAAAGGCGGCTGCAGACCGTTTACAAAAGTTCTTCTTGAACCACTACCTTCACTCACAAGGAGCGTGGCCGCCGGCTCAGACAACCGGTCTCCCAGACTCCGACGGCGAGGACATGTGGCTTACAAGGAGCGTGGCACAATCATTGCAAAAGGACTTTGGGGCGCTGTATGACTACCTCGTCAACCGCGATATTGTCTGGGACATGTCCGAGGCGCGATCAGGGCGCAAATGGATGATGCAGAGCGAAAAGGACAAGGGATTTGATGCCGACATCGACATTCCCATCACAGACATCCTCGTTGAGTTCGACAATAAGTTGCGGTTTCCACATATCCCTCATCCATACCCCATGGTACCCGAATCCATTCCGCCAGCGCCGTCAAAGGAGAGCTCCATGTTCAAGAAGAAGACTGGCGCAGGTGCCAACAACGGTGGCCGAGCGGGTGCTCTGGAACGACGAGTTCAGTTGGCATACACCGAGGCCACTAACATTTATATCCTTGGTTCTGACTTTACACAATCGGACCTAATTGACGCCTTTGTGAAATTCGAAAAGAGCGACAGTGTCACTGAGGTCGATCCGGCCGTAGCCCGACGGGGACGTTGGGTTCTGATCTACGGCATTCTACAGACGCTGGCGAGTGTGTCGGTGGACGCCCCCAATGTGCGATACCGCGACGGAGTGCCGTATCATCTGTCTCCGCGCCTCAGGGGCACAAGAGTCCCTCCGTGGAAGGGCTCCAGCACGACAGACGAAGCCTCGCACGAGCTATCTCACTGTTGGATAGTACAGCTCAGCTGGAACACGCCGAACAACGGCGGCGCTGAGAGTTCGGGCGGATCGGGCAATACCAGTCCAGTGCAAAACCTCGCCCGCCCATTTGCGTACCCGCGCGCCCCGGCTTCGACGACATCGCGAGGGTCTGGGTATCAGACGACCGGGACCCGGTCCATCCACTCGACGGGTTCGGCGCCTCATTTCAGCTCGGCGTACAGCGTCGTTAGCGAAAGCGACACAGCCAGCAGCATCCGTACACCAGCATCCAGTCGACCTGGTACCAACATGAAGAGAGCGCAGTCGCGAGATAATGTCAAGGGCCTGGGCGGCGGACCGGGAAGTATGCGCAGTGCCGCCACGTTTGGCGGCACCGGCGCCGGCGGCGTAGAGCGAGGAGAGGCAATGGAACTGCCCATTCGAAGGCGTGACTTGAGCGCCTTCTTGGATAATAACGGCTCCCACGGCAATTATGCGCGATCCAGCAGCGCCTCGCAGCACGAGCAGCAGTCGCTCCCCTTGCCAAGCAACATCACGGGATCAGGAGGCTTCCTTGCATTCGACGACACGTTGGATAGGAAGAGCGCGCGGGGTGGGTATAATCATGGACGAGTGAAGCGCGAGGGGTCTGAGACGGACAGCATGGCGCCACGAATTCGGGACTTTGATTTGGATGTGATTGATGATCATGAGCCATGAGGTGGACGAGGCTAGGGCAGCCAAGCCATTTTGGAGATGGAGCTGGCGTGATGGGACGAAATAATTTTTGTATATATTCCTGAGCTGATGCCAGGTGGCCAGCTGTAGATATCTTGGGCTGGCTTTGAGTTTTCTCTTTACTTGGAGGTGGACATAAAAGTTGGAGATGGGATAGTTTAGTTAGTACCTTGCTTGTGTTGATTGAGTGATACCCGCCAATTTGCTCGTACTGTTTTTTGGTCGAATGAGATACGAATCACTACCTGATTGTCACCAGTCTGACCCTTGGAATAGATACATGTGATAGCATTAGAAAGGGAGGTGTGGGTGAGGTGTGATTTTGGATAGACTGTAGCTTGTCTGGACGCTTGTCAAGATGGTTTGGCCCAGACTGGTTAATTGGGTCAAGGATCCTTAGCTAAATGGCCCCCTTCTACTTGGGTTGGAGGTCAGAATAGGGATGATTAGGATCACGAGGATCGTGGCACAGGAAAAGGCGCAATTCAGAGACATTTGTTGGTCGTCAGAATCGACGGCGGCGGTGACGTGGTGTACCCACCTAGTAGCTTCTCGTTACTATTGTCCCATTCTCGTAGTCTTGAGACTCCACTTGGGCCGAATCAGGGCCGTGTTGCTGCCGTGATGTTTGAAGCCGTCGCCGGCGATGCGGAGTGCAAGCGTGAAAGGAACCATACTCTGTGCACGCACGTACGGATGCACTCCGTAAGGTACACTACGGGTCTACATACTTGGTATGAAGGCGCGAGGATGGAGAGACGATGTCGCGATGGGATTTTGAGTGGGAGGGATGGGTCGAGGCCAGCGGCCCAGCGCAAGCCCAGCCCCAGACCCCAGCCACCTCATCATCTCCACTCTTTTATTTTATTTTTCTTTCCCCCGGCGGCCATGGTGGATGATGATGACCAGCCCCGCCGATTTTAGGTTGGAGTGGTTCCTCGTGCAACAGTGCCGGGGGTCTTGAAAAGACACAGGATTGGCCGAGATGATTGCAAAACTCCACGTTGGATGAGTTGTTTGCCGTTGGACGGTTGGGGACTTGGGGTCTGCCTGTCTGACCCTGACGCTGCGAGTGTCTGGACCATGAGTCTATGGCTTTTTGCTGGCCGGAAAACCAAGGTCTCGTAAGATGTATGTGGCCGTACCAAGTTGTGTTACCTCGACTGAGATACCTCAACGGCTTCTGATCCCGGATCGAATGAGTGAGTCCGGGCACCAGTAATGGTGTGGATAGACAATGCGATTGGCAGAATTGACAGGGCAAGAAATCAGCCATCAAAAATGAGCGCATCGCCCGGTTGCTTTCCTCTCCATTCTGCAGCACCTTTGATTGGAGAGACTGGACAGCCTAATCTGTAAGATGACGGCCATGTATGCGTATAGATGCCGGCGAGAGAGTCGCGAAGAAAGATGGTGTTTTTGTGAGGTACCTTGCAGAGTAGGTTCCTTGCAGTGCAGGTAAGGTGCCATGATACTTGGTGGACAGACACGACAGAGTACCTTACCTCGCAGTAGGTAGGTAGATGTGTACACAGCAAGGTACCTATGGAAGCAAGTGCAGGGTGGAAGGAAAGTGCAAGGGAAGGAACTGGGCAGGCCGCAGATGGCACCTCAGGCCTCGGCCAAAAGGGGACAGAGAGGAGGCCGATCGCCGACGTCATTTCTGGTGATGCACCTCACCTCACCACAGCTCACTTCAACCAGGCTTCATCAGCAAACACCTCTCTCTTACCTCACAGTCCTCACATTACTTGCCCTTTACCCTCTACCGAGTTTTCGGGCTAGATCTTACCTTACCAATTGAAGTCAGACATCCTTGGTCATTCGTACCGGGTGCAGAGTGCAGAGTACATTACATAGTACGGGGCGGACACTCGAGAGAGAAATCAAGGGTGCTCGGGCTCCCGCTCTGCGACATGCTTGTCTGCAGTCCGTGTCATTGTTTGACGGCCGTTTGCTCGTCCCTGGCCCTTGGAGACAGCCATCAAGCAAGGCCGTGCAACAATAGCCATACCCAACAAGCCATGTCTGCCTGTCTATATGCATATCCAAGGTGCGAGAGAGAGCGCGAACCGCTGCACCGAGCTGCGCAGCCGGAACCCTCTTTCTTCCACCATAGTGATTCCCGGACCCATGTGAATCTGTCACTTTATGAGATTGTGAGGCCTTCATCCCCGTTCCTACCTATTCCGTCCCATCGCACACCTGCCTCTCCACCTCATGGTTGATCCAATCCACACGAGTGCGAGATTGAAATTTACAGACAAGAGTGAGAGTGAGAGTGAGAGTGAGAGCAAAATATGGTAGATACGACAGGAAATGACAAAAAGGCGGGAAACGGGCAGGGTATCCGGCATCTTGGATGTTACATTGGCCTTCCTTACCTTACCTTTTTGCTGCCTCACCATCCATGAATGAAATGCTCGACCATTCTCCTTTCACCTTGCACTACACCTTGACATCTCCATCATCCTTGGCCCATGCAATCCTTGACTGGCAACCCGCGATCCAGCCCAACCTCCCCCATTCGAGTACCACACACCAACGAATTGCACCTGTTTACCACCACGACGAAATAAACCTGGCCTTGCGCATTGCGACTTACCTTGCTTTTTTATTTCTCCTCTCTCTCTCTCTCTATCTACGCACACACACCTACACCCACGCGCATACTCCCTCGCCCACCCCCCGGTCTAATTTTGCTATTGCTGCCCACCCCGGATGGGCTTGTCCCAACTTGCAACTTGCAACTTGCAACTTGCAAGGCTTGCTGACCCAAACCCAAACCCGACCTGCATTGGCTCTGTTTCTGGCTCACACACGCAAGTCACGCCTTGTTTATTTAATCACCCTTCCCACCCCATCCCAACCACCCGCCCGTTCATCTGAAAGGGCTCTATTAAAAACAAAACACGAGCGACAGAAACCCCCCTCCCCCCGAGCTCGCGGGACTTTGATTTTTTGCTTTCTCACTTACCTGCTCTACCTACCTTGGCAGCTCCCCTTCATCGATAGCCTTTGTCTTTGTCGATCTCAAGACTCTTTGAATCCGTAGTCGCCTGTCGCAAGCGCAATAACAATAATAACACCACCGCTACCGCCGGCGCATCTTGTCGCAGCTTGTCGCATCTTTTCCACACAGCAACCGGTAGCTTCTTGCCTGGCCGTTTGGGCTCCCAACCGCCCGCCATGTTGTTCGCCGTCATGTTCGCGGCGACGCGATTCCTCCAAATCGTCACCTTGGTACGTTTTCTCCCTCGTCGATACGTTACCTCGACTACTCAGTTTTCTTATTCTTTATTTTTTTGTAAAGAAAATTTCAAGTGTTGTTTCAACTAACACAATGTCACAGATCCCAACCATGGGCATGCTCGCCTGGTTCGTCGATGGCTTCGTAAAGCGCAACGTTATCGTCCCCGACTCTATCCTTGTCCTCTTCATCGTCTCCGTCCTCGCCCTCGCCTGGGCTATCTTCACCCTCTTCAGCTATCACCGCAGCAGCACAAATGCACTCTTCGTCGCAGTCATCGACCTTGGTTTCGTTGGTGCCTTCATTGCCGCCGTCTGGTACCTTCGCGGCATCAACTATGTCGACTGCACAAACCTCGCACGCGACGGCCGCTGGTCTGCAAACTTCCCCGGCCTCGTCACCATCTCTGGGCCCCGCTTCAACCTCTTCACCGATAAGCCCTGTGCCATGCTCAAGGCATCTTGGGTCTTTGGCATCATCAACACCATCCTCTTCTTCTTCACCGCCGTTCTCGCCTGGATGCACGGTGACCGCCTGTCCTCCAGCTACGAGCGCAAGTCCTACCACCACGGCCGTCACCGCCGTCACCGCTCCCACAGCCACCGCTCCCACAGCCGTCGCAGCTCCCACTCTCACCGTCGCGTCTACGTTTAACATCTCTTCAACCGAGATTGACGATAATTGCAATGCATTTCTTTTTTTTTTTTTTGGGGGGGGGGGGGGGGGTGGGAGGGGTAGGGAGGGATTTGACGACTTGTACAAGAACGAGAAAAACAAGAAGACAAGATAAGATACCATGACATGATACGATAGGATGTGGAGAGCATATGACCGATGCTCAGGGATGGTTCATGTAATTCCAGCGACCCGGCGCATGTAGTGGACGACATACTCGTTTATGATGACGAATCTAACGGCATTAATTCACGACATCTTTTTTCTGCCGTGCTTTGCCTTTGCACAGGCCATTATCGTTTGCCTGTATCCGGCTTGGTGATTGTCTTGTACTTTCTCCTCATCCTTACCACACTCAGAACGACTGCTTGGCTTGGCCGAACGACTGGCCGTGAGGTGATCTGCGGTGGGTGTGCAGGCCAAATCGCACTTTCAGAACACGGCAGCAATGGCATGTCAAATCACGATGGGAAAATTGGTATCTTGAGGTTCTCACTAGTAGTCTATGTGTATGTGTGTTTTTGGTACCCTGCCTTGCGCCGATTCAATATAACCCGTCAGTCGTCACTCTTATTCATGCCCTGCCAGCGTCCTCGCCAACCGTATAACCCCGCGCAACACCGCTCCGGCCCTCCTCGACGACGGTGCTGCTCTCCTCGTCGTAGTCCGTTCCGAGACCCTGCCACGTCCGTTGCGAACGCAAGTACTCGGCACCGGGGCTTAGCACGCCGTTGATGGTGGCCACCTCGCCCATTGCTCTTTTCACCAAAGCCGACTCACCAGGCTTTTTGCTGCTGCTGCTTTCCTCCCCGTTGTCGCCGCCGGTCTTGGATTCGCTGTTGGCCGACCGTATCGGCATTCTCATCGGCCGACTGGCCACCAGCTTGCCGGTGCGCAAGTCGTATTCTGGCGGCGCCGACTCGTCCTCATCCAGCTCCTCCTCCTGCCTGACCGCGTCGTGATCCATCTTCTCAATACCACCCCACCACTCGAGGCCCCATACGCGCTCGCTCTCAGGCTTCAGCGCCACCTCCATCTCAAAGGGTGTGATGACGGGCTTGAAGAACCCGGCGTCCTCTTCCACTAGGCCGCTCTCCCAACACCCTACGACGACCCAGCCGTCGACCTCGGCAAAGTTGGCCAGCTTCGCGGCATTCAGCTTGCCCACCACGACCGTGTAGCTCTTTTTACCAGCTTCGGCGATACGCCGGCGCAGGAGGTCGATGCTTCCGAGGTAGTTGGACACGGAGAGCGTGTTGACGAGGATGCCCACTACACCGGCCGTGGCCAGGGTTAGCACGCGGGCGAAGCGCCGACGGAGGAGGGCATTTGTTGTTCGTGTTGGATCGTCGGTCGACAGGCTCGGCGTCGAGAGAACATGGAGAGAGGCCATGCGGGTCTGGAGCGCGAGGAGGAGCGCTGGGGGCGGTGTTGAAATGTGGAAGAGAGAGTGCTCGGACAAGTCGGTAGTTGGGGGGGCGTCCGATGAGGAAGAGTCGACGATCTTACGGTTTGGGATCGTGCCGGTCGGGTCATGTGTCACTTCGGTCTGCAGCAACGCTGTGTATCCCGCGGAGCGCAATTTCGTTGTGAGGGGAGCGACGTGGTCCTGATATGTGACGTCGGCCACCACAACCACCTTGTGCTGCTTGTCGTGGAATTCTTTAGTAAAGGCCTCGACTGCTTGGTCAATGTCGAGGGTGTGCCGCGTAAAGACGTAAATGACGGGCAGCCTCGACGTCGGTGATAGGCATGAGCGGCCGTAGTGTACGACAATCTGGGCGTCGGCGTGCTCGGCCGCGATCTCGTCGACGCAGCAGGCGCTGTAGGACGTGTCGGCAAGGATGTACACGCGATAGGTTTCGCTGCCGCCCAGAGCTTCCGTTAGCGCCTCTGCGACCCACGAGGCGTCACGTAGCATGGCGTCAGGGAACTGGAGGGCGACGCGGTTCCAACCGCCCTCCTTGATCTCGCGCGCCGTACGCTCAATCTCGTAGACGGAAGCGAGCTCAACATGGTTGCGCTCGGCGGTCGATGGAGGTGGGGGCGTCGGTGTCGGGTCTTCAAAGGTGTGTTCGGCGGGCGTCGAGAGGACGGGCGCCGCTGATAGTTCTGTCATGGCCGTCGGCTGTTTGCGAAGGCCAAGAAAAAACTTTTTCTTTCTGGTAAACGGGTTGAGGAAGAGGAATCAGTCGATGGAGGGGTCACGCTAATGGCGGGGTACTAAAAATCAAGGTCAGGCTCAGGTTCACCTTGTCGGTGAGCTCGGTGTAGATATGATGATTAAGTGATACCCACTTTGAATTGGAAACTCTTGTAAGTCGATTGGTCAACGATCTTCTCTACTAAGCACACCGTGGGAGGCAGTGGGCGGCTCTCGTCTTTCACTGGTAAAGCACACAATCCTAATATTGCAATGTCCATTGGAATTGTTCGTTAAAAGAGATAGCATGATTATTTTGGGGGAAATCACGACCGATTTCATAACCGGTTTCTCTGCTTATAAGCTGGTACTGGTGCTTCTACGGATGTTCTTCCTTAATGTTGATCATTATCGTGAAAAATGGTATTAGTTTGGGACTGAGTTTGCCTATTCTATGACATCTCCTCGTTTCAGAGCTTATAGGTACCTAGAACAGGCCAAAACAATTGGCGTAATAGGTGACAGTGGCACTCCAGTCCGAAAAGATGCTCAAGACGCCAACGTCTTGGGCAAGCACGTGGAGCAGGTTATAGACATCGCCGTCATTGTTCGTGACGTTGGCGATGGAAGTGTAGTAGTAACCGCCCTTGGTGTCGTCTCCGAGGAAGCCAGAACGCTCCAAAGACCATGAGATGATCTTGAGACCCAGCTCCTTGGCTCTGATCGCATACGAACTGGGCACAATCCTGCCATCTTCGACGGTGACGAGGTAGTACAAAGGAGGGGCCATGATCTTGACACCAGCAGCAGCAAACTGGGTCAGGTTGGCAACGGCTCCCGGGTAGGTCTCGGGGGTATCTCCACTCTCGTCCAAGAGAACGCCCTGCTTGCCGAAGTCGGGCTCGGCCTTGAGCCAGTACAGGATATCAGGGTAGAAGAACGACTGAGGCCAGACCCGCTCAGGGGCAATGCCGGCTTCCTTGTACTCATCAATCAGCTGTTGCGCGTACTGTTCTTGCGTGTAGTCTCCCTCGAAAGGCATCTTAACCTCGGGAACCTTGAGCTCGGGAGTGAATTGAAGACCCAGGTCGTTGGTCATGGCGATGTGTTCCTTATGGGTCATAACGGTGCCGCAGGTAGAGTACAGGTCGGTGCGGTATCTCGGGGTACCAAGCAAGAAGTCGTTGGGGTTGACGGCCGAGGCATTGAAGCCATCCATCTTGCTGCAGAGAGTCTTGAACTCGGCGACGGTGATGTCCGAGGTGCAACACTTGGCGGTCGCGGCCGTACCGTTGCCGGCGGGGGTGAAGGGAATAGTGCACTTGGCGTTGAGGTCGGGTATGGTAACGATGTTGGTCGTCGTGTGAAGATCGCACTGGGAGTGACGGCAGACTAGTTGACGGTCCTTGGTGAAGGCAACATCGCACTCGAGAACACCAGCACCCATACGCGCACCGGCAAGGTTTGATTCGACTGACTCTTCGGGGATCATCAGAGTACCGCCGCCACGGTGCCCAATGCTCCAGCTGGAGGGCTTGATGGGCTGCTCTGAACACGACTGCAGTTTTTCCTTAAGAGGGCCCTCGTCCATGTCGTTGACCAGCCAGTAGGGTCTCGGCCCCAATTGAATGCTGGTGATGGGCTTGTAGACAGGAGCTGGCTTGGGACAAGGGACAGCATTGACTTGGCGGGAAGCAACAGCCACGAGGCCCGAGACGACGATGGAGTTGAAATGCATCTTGACTGGCGGTCGATGATGATTTGTCGATGTCTCGCGCAACGGAGGGACACAGCGATCAACAGAGGACTCGCCGAGAGCAACGCCGAGGGAGGAAGGACTGCTAGAGCTGGAGCGGGAGCTGAAGATGAGAGAGACGGAGAGAGGGGGAAGCGGCCGGTCGCTTGAGCGGACGCGAGTCGAGGTAACCCGGTCTTATGTAGGTCGGTCTCCAGGAGCCTGAAGAGCGTGGTGGTTGTTCTGCCAAGACAACCAGCAGCTGCAATGACGGATAGCTCTGATGAGGGCCCCCGGGGTAGAATACGTGGTTTACGATGACCAACGCATTGCTAGTCTCTCAACGTGATGCTGAGCAGTTCGTGAAAGGCTGCAGATTGGATAGGCCCTGGCAAAATGCCGGGCCACATGCTTGCATTCGGTATAGCCGTCTGATGTCTTCCCTGTGATGATTTAGTAGCGCATGTGTATGTTTCCGTCCCATGTATGGAGTAGGTCCTTGAAAGACAGGGGCAAGGTCAGCACCACCCACAGCATTCGCAGCGTGGAATAAGATGAATGG
Organism: Colletotrichum abscissum; assembly: GCF_030869225.1. Lineage (NCBI taxonomy): Eukaryota > Fungi > Ascomycota > Sordariomycetes > Glomerellales > Glomerellaceae > Colletotrichum > Colletotrichum abscissum. The sequence goes on from NW_026850321.1 coordinate 143,385, forward strand.
GGGGGGGGGGGGGGGGTTTACACGGTTGGCCGCAGAATGCGCTGGGTATCAGCACGTGTCAACGGAAGGATCATGTCCCTGGAAAGAATTGAAGATATTGCGCAGTAGTACTGTAGAGTCGTCCGTCCGTGTAGATACCATCTATGGAGGAATAGTAGCCTCCTCAAGTTTGTTTGCTTCCCAGGACTATTACCCTACCTTAGGTACTCCGTACTATGAGTGTGTACCTACTGAAGGTTGTAAGAGAGGGCAAGAGTGAGGGGTCAACGGCGGCACGGCCCCACTAGATGTCCTTGGCGGCCCCGCATCTGCTATGGAGCAGAGCTGCGTGCCAGAAGGACGCCCCCTCATTCGCCAATTGGGCCATCCCAAGCTCCGATCCCACCCACCTCACCTCGGGGCTGATAAGGAAGGAAGGTTGCCATCCCGCGTCTTCCATTCATCCCAATGAAATGCCCTACCGCTGCTGCATACCTTAGGGAAGGTAAGGTACCTCAAGGTAAGGTAAGGTACTCAAGTACTCAGGTCACTGGTTGCATCTGATGCACGTGCCCGACCTGCAGACACACCGAGGTGAATTCTTGACCGACGATACCGGACTCTTGGCCGACCGGGCAGTTCCACGGCGGGGGCTTGCCAACAGCTGTTGCTCACCTCACCGTTCAAACCCGACAGCTGTCTGTTGCCGCCGAGCCCATCATCGGCGGCCGGCGTCTCCGGTGCCAAAAAACCGTATCGCCGCCTGGCGCAATCTAACTACCTTACCTGGTAGTCTCCCGTACCACGGTATCGCAACCAGAGCGGATCACCGCCAAGACGCCATTATCAACCCCACGAGTCATTGGCGGCGAGCGAGCCCCCCCCCCCCCCTCTCTCTCTCCCGGTACCCAGATAAGGCTCGAAAGCTTCGAACATCTTCATCATCCGTACGAATTCTTCATCTGTCTGGCAGGCTGGGATAATGGGGATATCGCAAAGTACCAGAGGACACTCGCCTCCTCACTAGTCCGTAGACATCACACTTCAAGACCCCGACGTAGAAGCCTCTCGTTTGAATATTGTATATACAAAATGCTAAAGTCATCAGGAACCGCCCTCGGACTCTAGGAACGGAAACAAAGATGACCCGCAGCTCCATGTTGAACATCATTCGTCAGTTTCACATTTCCGAAATTTGACGGGATATATCAAATAGGCACCTGGTGACTATACACTCTTTTTCTATGAAAGCACAAAGCAATTCAACAAGGTGAATATTGTTCAACGCACGGAACAATACCTTAGTATCAGATATCACGCTTGGATGAGGTGGCTAATAAATGTGATAGTTACAAGCCTGAATTTTATTCAGTTATATAAGCTACTATTCTAGCAGGAAATGTTGAGCCATACGAACTAGATGCAGGTGGGTTTCAGATAACATCAGCAGTGACAGCGGTGGGCATCCAAAACTTTTCACATGCTTCACGGATTGACAGATGGGATTGGGGTTTTCGCGTAGCATGATTCATATTATTAGGGTATCGATAGTGATCAAGATTTATGTTGATCTGGAACCTCACACACCCAGACTGTAAACGCAAACCGTAACACCAACTCAGAACGGTGGATAAATACACCAGGAAAAACAAAGCCCATAACTCCGTTTCATACTTCGGGGTATTTTCACGTCATCCAGAGGCCATCCAAAATCAACCCGAAATGTATAGCGTTCATTATGGATTTTGATCGTTTAAGCACCGGGGTAGGCGTGGTTGTGCTTGGTGGCATGCCCGCGCGAGCGCATGGCCTCGAGAGTGTCGAGAACAGTGAGGAACATGAAGATGGCCCAGATGAAGAAGGCAAAGGCGACAGCAGCCTGGGCGGAGCCGCAGTACGTGTTGGCGCCGCAGTGAGGAGCTCCGACAAAGACAGCCAGGGCGATGGCGCCGGCGAACCAGAAGATGGTGGTAATGACAAGCAGCGCGAGGGAAACGAGCTTGTGGAAGAGTCGGGTCATGTACAGAGGGGTTAGGCCGACGTAGGCGAGAACGAGCAGCGACCAGACGGAGTTGAAGATGAGGAAGTTGACAATATCGGGAGAGCGAGACCACCAACCGCTCCAGCCGTTGTAGCCATTGTAGCCGCTGGCAACTGTGATGGTGTAAGTTTATGTATCGATGCAAGGCCGGGCTGGGGAGAGAGAGGAGTAAACATACCATATGAAGTAAGGCCGAGCTCGATGATGGAGAAGACGGCTGCCACAATGTGGGCAATGGGCACGAAGGAGACCATGTTGAGGGTGTGAATGGTGCCTCTGATAGTAATGTAGACTGATGGAGATGTCGCAGATTTGGGAGAGGATCAAGAGCTGGCTGGGCTGATGGGGTTGGTTGAAGGGATAGAGACGAAAGTATTTTACGAGCAACTGGCAGAGGCAATGGTATTGAATAAGTAGTGGGCAAGAGGTGACAGAAGCTGGGCGAGTTTTCCCTGTTGAACCACGAATTGCTAGTTGACAGAATGTCGTCAGATGGGGGGGGGCGTGGAAGAATAGCAACAAAAGGAAAGATGGACGCACCGCACAGGAATTGGCTGCCGCGGCTTTCACGCGCCGTGCAAAAGCAGACAGAGAGCCGTTGAATCGGGCTTGGTGAAGGTCACCACTACGTAGTCATCAGGCGAGAAAGGTCTAAGGCAGTATGGTACCTACTTACCTACCTGCCTGCGTGAGGACATTGGATGGAGTTGACGATGCGTAATGGGAGGGGTGTACGAGTGCCGTGCGAGCCTGTGAGGTGAGGTGGAGGGAGGGGCGTGTAGTGATGTGGAGGGTCGAGAATGACGTGGTTCCAGCTGTGGGCATGACCTCATCGTCGACCTTGGGATGCCTCCACCAGGGCTGACAGGCCATTCTCGCCAGTAAGATACAGGCGCTAACGGTGAGTCGCCGCTAATCCTCAGCCACTCCAGGCCACTCACCGTGGCGGATGACACTCGCTTAGCGTGCTGAGCTGGTGCTCTCCGCTGATTCACCCCGGCTTTTCTGCGTAGGTACCTCGAACCACGATATACCCAGGTAGGGCACCCAAGGTAAGTACTGTAAGGTACCTACCAAGATGTGCCTCGCACCTTCCATCATCTGCAATCCCAGTGAAAATCTTGTCGAACCTCCACTGCCTGGAAGCGAACAACCTACAAGTAAGGTACTTACTGTACGCAGTGCCTTAGGTAACACTTCATCCAGTGGAGAACATGAAAATGTCCAAGACTCGGGCGTGCCATGTCATGTTCCAGTCACGTCAAAGTGTCTCTGCAATCTCCAGGAATGCGTCCAGACTTCCATCTCCCTACCTCACCCAAGGTATGTAGTGTATGTAAGCCGCACTTTGTACTTCCTCCATGGGCCATAGGTACCTACGGCTTGCTAGGTATATTCTGGACCGGAACGCCCTTGCCGACCCTTTGATGCCCGTTGATGTTTCCTCGCTTGACGTGATTCTACCTTGTCTTACGGTACTCTCTGGGTAGAAGAGGTCTTGTAAATAATACATGGAATCAAAAAGATACGGAAGAAAGAAGCTGCCCACTTGGGCATTTCCACGATGAACCTTGGGGTTCCGTTTCCATTTAACTCCTACCTCAGGTATACATGTCTCGTCTGCACAGCTTCACACATTCCTACATTCCCCAGATCGACTCGGCTTGAGAGACATACGGTGAAACCATCCATCAAGTCTCAATCAAATCATCCTGATGCTGCCCAAGCCCAGGGCAGCCACTGACAACCTCACGGTTGACCGCACCTCTTCGCGACCCTGCATTCTGCAGTCTTTTGGCCCGTAATGCATGGATGACGGACCCGTGCATCATCAGGCACTACACCATGTACACACGCCCTTTCCGCACTCCCAACCAACTACCGGTGCTAGCCAAGCCTAAAAGATAAAATTCAAAAAAGCATTCCCAGCGCATCCATCTGAGCTGCACAGGCACACAAACTCGAAGCTCGACGACCGCTCGGGCCAAAGGTCAACTGCCGCCAGCCCTAATCGAGGCAGGCGCATACGAAGCCAACGCCGGCAAAGAGCGGGTCTCCCACCCCGGTCTCGGCTCCGGCACGAAGATATCCGTCACCCGCCGAGGACGGGATTTCTACTGTATGTACAGACTACGTAGACATTCCAAGGATTAGGTTCCAAGGGCCCAGAGTTGAGGTTGGGAAGAATTTGATCCCTGATGACGTGAGTCCACAGGCCTTCGTGTCCAACTTACAACCAACCACCCACCCAGTGCCACACTGCAGTGCCAAAGGCCAACAGCCTCTCTCTCTCAGACCGCCAGGTGCCTTCATCGCCCTCCGCTCTCACTCACCTCGCCTCGCCTCGCCTTCCACTTCAAGCTTCATTCAGCCCCTTGCCTCAGCCAACCCGTTACAGTCACTTACGCGTCCTCTTGCTCTCGCCGTCTCGCCCTCTCGCCCTCTCGTCTCTCAGTCTTGCCCTAGTCTCTTGTACAGCAACCACCAATCCTCGTCTTCCAAGCCTTTTGTGGTGGATCCTGTTGAACCCCATTAACCCTTGGACCCTGTCAATTCCTTCTTTCCACTTCCTCATCTCTATGTATAGTGTATCCGCGCTCGAATCTGATGCCTGGCCTTGATACTTCACTCCACGGACCATGAAATTCTCTACGGCTGAAGATCAACGACGGTGCCTCTTCTCCGGATTCGCAGCGACAATCATTCCACATGGCACAGCAGAACGCCATTACGTCGAGGCAAGTTTTTTGTCCAAGACATGTGGATGAGACATGCATCTCACTAGATCGCTGAGCAACCCTATTGCCCACTAGAGTCTAGAGCCAACTTACCAGCCCCCTGCGCGAATGCTGGTAGATGAAGCTAGTGTCGGGTCAGAGACACTACATACTTAGGTACCTAATTAGGTATCTAGGTTGAACACCAGCTTCAGAGATGCAAGTCCGCGTGCAGATTAGATACCTACCCACGACCTATATTTACACGTATCTACCCACACGACCTCCAATCCTACGGAATCTGGATACAGCTAGGTAGCTATAGACGCCATCATCCGCCTCGGCATCCACATGGCCAGCCAGCTTGTGAGCCTTACAACAAGGGAACTGTCAAGAGCGATAACCCATTTTATGCATACCGGACGCAGTGTACAGGCACAGCCGCAGAGAACCAAACTTGCCAGTCGCAGAGTCTTGAATCAACTGCAGTTTTATAGGGTCTTCACCACAGCGGGCAGGCGTAGGTCACCAATCGACGTCGTAATTTTCAACATTACCATCGTCGACCACACTCCAATAACCTCATACAAGCCCAGAATTATAGACCGAGATTCATCAGTCAGCGTCCTCAATTGACGTGCTATGGTGCACGATTGGCACTATGCGCAACCCAGCAGTGAGTCTGATTGTTCACATAACCACAAAAAAAAAACGAAGAAAAAAAAACGGTAAAGCTTCGCTGGCTCTGTCAGGGGTCACCTACAGCTCATCAGCCTCGTGAGGGCCAGGCCCCCAAGGAAAGCTTCCTCTGCCCCTGCGCTCCGCCAGGCCTTTGTTGACCGCCTTGAGGTTGTTATACTCGGGGCCGTCTTCGCCCAGGCCCCAAGCGAATACGCCACCGAGTCTCTTTTCGTCGACAAGGGCGGGGAATTTGCGAAGGATCGCGTCGGGGGTATCGTATGTCCAGAAACGCTTCTCGGCCCTGTCAAGGTAGTAGTAGCCTCCGCCCTCCTTGTCATACTTGCCCTCTTTTTGAGCTCTCTCGAAAGAAGCCCTTACATCTTCTTGGACCCCGTCGTTCCAGCTGAAGCCTCCTGTCTGGCCTAGATCTCCACCCGTAACGGGATCCTCCATAAGCGGTGTCGGGCACCCAACCTCCTTCCCCTCTGGACAATCCGTCGTCTTGAACCACTTGGTGTAAAAGGCAAAGCCGAGATTGATCTTGTGAGCCGGGACTCCTCTGGCCATGTAGTTGTCGACGGCAATTCTGGACAGTTCCATGCCTGTGTGATGCTTGGTCACATTATCGCGGCGATTCATCATATCGTACGTCATGACATTGACAAAGTCGAGGCTGCGGACAATACGAGGGACCGTTTCCTTGGTGAAGGCAATCATGTCGCGCTCGAGACCCGGAGTCGCGGCCGAGATGAGCTTGCCCTTTGGGAGCTGTCTGCGAACCTCCTCAAGCAGCAAGGGATATGCCTCTATCTCCCACTTCTTTTCCTCGTTGGTGCTGTTCTTGACCTTGTAGTCCTCGCCATTGCCACTAGACTAGGGTTTAGTAAATGTCTCTGCTGCGGCCCTTCGTAGTGGCCGCAATTGTAGGTAGTCGGGTGATTGAAGCTCACCCGGGGTATTCCCAATCCATATCAATACCGTCTGCACCTGTTGCCTTGACCATGTCGGCAACATTCTGGGCCCACTTCCTCCGCGACTCCGGGGTGCGAGCGGCGGTGTCGAAGCCCTTGGTGTCGCTCCAACCGCCAATGGCGACCATGACTTTGGTGCCAGGCATGAACTGTGTGCGGACCTTGTCGACGGTGGTGAAGAGGGGCCACTCGGCCACGTCCTTATTGAAGGTATCCGAGTTCATGAAAGCCAGTTCCACGTGGGTGATGTGAGACACAAGTTCTCTAGAAGGGACGTTGGGGTGTTGGCTGTGGCTTGGGTTAGCGGTTCATATCCGTTTGCCTTAGCTACCTACCGAAGCCGCCATGTGATGAGCTTTAGCGGAAGCTATTCACTCACCCAGTGAGATACATGACGCATTTGAGATCTGATGCAGCCTTTCCGGCGGTCTCTTGGGCGGAGGTCATTGCGGCGGACTGCAGAAGTACGAGCAGACCGCCCAGAGCGGTGAACAGTAGCCTCATGTCTGTGCCGACGTGGTAAGGGAGGATGGCTTCGAGTTGTGGAAGCTCTCGCAGGGCGCGGGCATGAGCTTGGAGATGAAGAATGGGAGCGAGAGGTGCAAGAGGGCAACGAGGTCAGGGAGAGACAGCCAGGAAACGGAAAGCAGACTTGAACAAAGGAAAAGACTAGAAGTAAAGGCGGGCGGTACAGAAGAGACCGGGAAGGAGAAACAACAGGTGAATCAGCTGCCGGGTGTCCGATGTTTCCTCAACTTCCTCTTTTCGCCGGGATCTTCTCGGTGCAGGAACCCCGCTGTGGCGGATGCGCCCCAAGGTACCTTACCTTTAGTAGGTACCTCAGTTTCCTACCTACCGGGCGATGGAATGGAGGTACCTCACCTCAAGACGGTGCTCCCGTGATGTTTGGCGGCATTGGCGCAACTGCTTGCCGGGGGGGGGGGGGGGACCCCGCAGCAATTAACCTTAAGGCAACGAGACGTTGCTTCCAAGGCGGACAGATACGAATATTCGGGAATATCTCAACCCAATGCAAGGCATCTTGAAGACAATGGAACAGAATACGTTAGGTACTTACCTTAGGTAGGTAAGATAAGGTACATCCCAAAGAAAATGAGGGACTCGGTATTACTCATCCCAATGCCGGAAACCTCAAGCAAAGTAAGTGTTCTCAAAACCGAAAAGAGGTACAGCAATTGGAGTACAATACGTGTCAACAATCCTCATTGTATCCGCGCCCGAGGTGTCTGCTCTAGGTCAATTGACAACTCTGCCGATGGGACAATTTTGAAGTCGCCGGTTCACGCGGGGCAATGACCGACCGCCCGGATGGAGTGTTGCAGCGAAGGAAACGTGACCATGGAGCTTGAATGTAACTTTGATGCAGAGGGACGAACCTGGAAAGCTCAAGGTAGGTATTCCAAGTTCCCATCGATACAGTCCCTTGTTTGTGCGGAATCGGCAACATTCAACAAAGAGACATGAAACCGAACGCTCGGGTGTTCTGCGTTTTGTGGCTTCCAGACTTTGTACGGAGTACGGAGGACGGATACCTACAGTACATCCAAGTGCATGTCGACCAGGTCCTCCCCCGGCCCGTTCTTCACCTTGACCAGAAGCAGCCTAGTGCCGTATCTGCGCTTCGGTGAGAGCTCTGGTGGGGTCCCCTAACCTTCGGTGAGTCCTTCACCTCGAAAAATTCATCCCGCCTGCGCGTGTCTAAGTCACTCAGCCTTCTTCCTGCTTTGACCTATAATCCGCCTCGACTTGTTTTTTTTTTCCCCCACGGCCTCCTTCTCACATTGCCACAGCTGGTTACTCCAACAGAGATTCTCCTGCTCAATTGATGCAGCAATCATGTTTGAGAACCTCTGCACCCTCCCCCTCTCCGCTGAGGTCTTCACCCAGGTCCTCCATCCTACCGAGCCGCTACTGACCGTTGGCTTGTCTACCGGCCATGTTGAAACCTTCCGCCTCCCTTCCTCGGGCGACAACGAATCTGAAGCATCCGATGACCCAGATACGAGTATAACATCGACCGGTCGGGGGGCCATCGATAGCGTCTGGCGTACAAGGCGTCACAAGGGAAGCTGCAGAGCCCTGGCCTACAGCCACGATGGTTCTGGTAAGTAGCTATGCTCCTAATGCGCTGCAGACATCACTGGACTCACCTCCCGAAACCGTGGCTGACTTCTGTTTTTTTTTTTTTGGAATCGCTAGCCCTCTACTCCGCCGGTACCGATGGCTTGATCAAGCATTTCTCCCCCACGACTGGCAAGGTCATCTCCAAAGTCATCATTCCCTCCTCGAACAAGCAGATCGACGCTCCGACTCTCATGCACGTCCTGAGCCCTCAAAGCCTCCTTCTCGGCTGCGACTCCGGAGCAATGCACATCTTTGATCTGCGAGACGGCGTCCCCTCGGCTAAGCCTGCGCAGACACACTTTCCTCACTCCGACTACGTCTCTGCTATCGTCCCGCTGCCTCCATCCGCCGAGAGCACCTCTGGCTTCTCCAAGCAATGGGTGTCTATCGGCGGCACGACGCTCGCTGTGACAGATGTGCGCAGGGGTGTTCTTGTCCGCTCCGACGACCAAGAAGACGAGCTTCTATCTGCTGCCTACGTCCCCGGTCTCGGCCCCAAGAATAATAGAAACAACGGTATTGTCGCCGTCGGCTCCGGTTCCGGAGTAGTCACGGTCTGGGACAAGGGTGCATGGGATGATCAACAAGAGCGCATCATTGTTGACGGCGGAAAGAGCGGCGGCGAGAGTCTGGACGCACTGGCATTGGTTCCTGAAGAGCTCGGGCTGGGGAAGAAGCTCGTCGTCGGCCTCGGTGACGGAAGCCTCCGGGTGGTTGACTTGGTCACCAGAGAAGTCGACAAGTCCCTGAATCTCCGACACGATGACGTTGAAGGTGTCATCTCCGTTGCATTCGACTCTCAAAACCGCCTGATAACAGCCGGCGGTAAGACGGTGAAGGTGTGGGAGGAGCTGTCGGAGCTTCAGGGTGAGGCCGAAGGCAGTGACGAGGATAGCGAGAGCGGCGGCGATGACGATGACGATACCACTGGTAAGCGTCGAGCAGACAGTGACAGCGACGATGATAGCGACAGTGACGACGACTCAAAGCCGCGAAACAAGCGCCAGAACACGGGAGCCGATAAGCTTGGTCCCATGGGTGCACACGGCATTCTAGGCTTTGACGGTTTGGACTAGTTTGATATCTTCCATCTATTTAATGATACCCTCCAGTGCCAACTGTAGTAAAGGATGAGCCGCTAATGGAACACATTCAATTTCGTTGCCTCTTGACGAAGCCGTGACTTCCCCGAGAGGCATAGATCTCTCTGGACACCCAACCACCGAGAGTAGAAAAGGACCGAGCATCTCCTTGCGGCAGTGACGACTCAAACCGCAATGGCTGGAGGGCTTGGAGACGTTTGACGAGATAGTTCCGTCCTCCCTCCGGCCTATCTGTCGATTGCCGACCTTCAACGCCGGGCCCGGGACTTTGAGTGACCTCCGCAGCGGTCGGACCCCGCTCCCCGCCGATGACAAACAACTGACAGAATAAACGGCAAGCTTTCTGCATAAATGCGCTTAGGTCTTCCTTCCCAACCTTCACCAGGAATCATTTCTCTAAACACAGGCACTGATTAAGTAGCCGCCGTATGCCATGGACGCTATTAATCCCTTCGTCTTCGGCATGACCACCCCCAAGGTCTTGTTCGGACTGGGCACTGTCAATGAATTACTCAGCGAACTCAAGTCCCGCAAACTTTCAAAACCTCTCATCATCTGCTCCCCGTCTCGGACTTCTCTGGCCAAAACGATTCAGGATAACTTGAGAGAAGGGGGATTCTCAGACTCTGATATCCTCGACACTGCCATTGTCCATAACCCGAGCGATATCATCGGTCCCGCGGTTGACCGAGCACAGGGCCGCGATGTTCTCGTATCAGTCGGAGGCGGCAGTGCCGTCGGTCTAGGGAAGGCAATCGCTCTTCGCACCAACATGCCCCAAGTGGCTATTCCGACAACCTACTCAGGCTCCGAGATGACACCCATCATTGGAGAGACAAAAGATGGCAAGAAGACGTCAACAACGGACCCCAAGATCTTACCCAAGGTAGTCATCTACGACGTCAGCCTGACCATGGATCTGCCGGTCAAAGTCAGCGGTCCGAGTGGTCTCAACGCCATGGCACACTCCTGTAGGCCACTTGTACCAAGTGTCAACCTCAAGCTGGAACTGACGTATGATCCAGTGGAAGCATTGTACTCCCGCCAAGCTAGCCCGCTGACGGACCATTTTGCTCTAGAGTCCATCAGGGCACTGTCGAGCGCCCTACCCGTACTCGTGTCAGACCCTTTCTCGGTTGAGGCACGCACCTCGGCTCTGTACGGCGCATTCTTGGCTGGCTTGTTGGCAGCAGCAACCGGTATTGCCCTGCAGCATAAGCTGGCTCACGCGGCCGGCGGCACTCTGAACCTCCCTCATGCGGAGACACACTCCATCTTCCTGCCCCATAGTATGGCGTTCAACGCTCACGCCTTTCCCGAGGCCACTATAACCAAGCTCTCCTCCGCCCTTGCGCAGAGTACTGAGAACTCCACTGCAGGTATAGTAGCCGGTCTGAATCAGTTACTTCGAATATTGAATATACCCACGGGCCTCAAGGAGATTGGTATGCAGGAGAAAGACATTGATCGTGTTGCTGACGTTGCATCCGATGAGCCATACTGGAACCCCCGTCCTCTGGAGAAAGCTGCGATACGTGAAATCATCCGTAGAGCGTGGGCAGGGGAGCAGGCAAAGACTGATCTTTGAATCGGGTTAGATTGGATTCCTTCTATTTGTCTTCCTTTTGCTTCTGATATTTATATCGCCTACGCGCCGGGTCTTGAGTAGTCCAATGTTCTCACTCGTTTCCACGTCTCCCGCACCACTCTCTCCTGTGCCTGTCGTGCCGTCTCGGTCTCGGTCGATCCTGCGGGGCTGTGTAATGTCAGCAATGTCTAGTATCGTCCGAGGGCTCGACGAACCGAATGGCGAGGTACAGTCTGCCTCCGAGCTTCGCTTCCGGAACAACGCTCGTGTCTTCGGGAGGGTTGGCTATTGTCACGAGACCACCGGCCTCTTCGAGAATCGCAAAGCCCGCAGCAACGTCCCTAAAGCAGTGACATCAGTTTCCATGACTTGTGGAGTCTGTGATAGTCGGGTTAGCTCACCATTCCCAGCATCCGCCCTCCCACCAAATGTCGAATGATCCCATTGCTGTGTATGCCAGATCCAGGGTAGCACTATATCGTCAGCAAGCGCGCCCACCTAGGGCACTTCACGCAACAGACTTGATCGAACTCACCTTCCCAAGCTCCTCATGCCATGCACCATACCACCCTTACCACCTCGTCCCTTGCGCTCAGCAGCCATATTCATAAAGCTCTCGACCTTGCGGTGCATGTTGCCATCTGGGGTGTCTCGACGGTCCTTACCCCACTCACAGGAGAAGACGCAGCCGCTGGGCGCGTTGGCGGGCAGCGGGTTCAGAACAAGCGGCAGCCTCTGTGTCTCGTTCATCCATGCACCATGGCCCTTGAGCGACGAGAAAGTTTGGTTCAAGAAGGGGGCGTTGATGACGCCAATGACGGGCTTCCCCTTGATGGCGAAACCGATGGAGACGCAGAACATTGGGAATAGATGGGTGAAGTTAACGGTGCCATCGAGGGGATCGACGATCCACGTCGGCCGTTCGTCGACGAGGTAATCACGCGATGCGCCGGCCGAATATGTCTCTTCGCCGAGAAAGCTGCACCCTGATCAGTACCGGACTGTTCGAGACATTGCAAAGTCGAAGCTCAAGGGTGAGTCAACTCACTTGTGGGTGGGATACTTCTTTGCGACGGACGAGTGGATGAAAGCTTCGACTTCTAACAGTGGGCAACCGTGCTGTCAGCAAGAGGCAAGTTGCCTCAACGAGCATTGGGCCATGGGCAAATGCAGAGTCAACGTAAACGGACCTGTGTCTGTCTTGGTCACCAAATCGACCGAGTTATCCTTTTCCGTGAATGCCTGCGTCTCTCCTCCGGATCCCCATCTTGACCTGGCTGCCGTCATGAGCATCTCTCCCGCCTCTTTGCCCAATTGGACGGCAAAGTCGTAGATTTCGCGGAGCTCGGCGTCGCTGATGTCGGCCATTTTGACGGTTTCTAGGATTTGTGCGATCTATGACTGGAAGGATTGGTTGAATAAGCTGTACGGGAAAGCTTCCTTACGAAGCAAGCATGTCAAACAACGAAAGAGTCAGAAAGAAGAAGAGTTGTGTGAAACTGCGAGAGAGAGAGAGAGCACGAGGCAACGAGACAAGCTGTCCGCAGTCGGCACCGGGTTCACCTAAGGTAAGGAAGGTAGCTGGCGTTATCAGAGCACCTGCTAAGCTGCAAATCGCCCCAGTGGTGACTCGACAGCTGGGCCGCCGCCAACCGAAGAGTGAGCCAGTGCGGAAGCACTGCGGATGACAACCGGTGCTCTATCAGCGGGGCATCCCCGCATAGGACCCCGCCTAAAGAGTTCAAAATTGGTCCCCTTGGCCGCTATCCGGACGGAAATGGTACTTGAGGCCCATTACTAAAGCGGGTGGTAGATTTCCGAGAAAGGAGGGGCACACTCGAGTACGGATACCCACCGTGTCCTGTCTACAACATTGATGACCCAAGGGTTTCAAGATGAGTGAAGACGGAGTGAAACACAGAGATGGATGACCTGAGTCTTGTATGAAATAATGCGGTCATTGCCTTGCAGTCGCGTAAATGTCGGTGAAGCTCTCATGTAGGCGCATCCTAAGAAGTCAACGAATTGTGAAGTCAGAGACTCAGTCTACCTCAGATCTAGGCGCGAGATTCATTCAATTTAGCTGACCTCTGATTAAGAGAGAAGAAAACAACACCATTCATCAAGCTCACATCAAGACGAAGACGAGCACATGACAGGACCCATTCGCCAGACACTCTGTATCAATACTGCGTGACAACTCTCTTGCAGTCTAAGGATTCAAATTTCAAGTGATTATGACCACATCATAAGTAGGTTCACACACCACCCCTCGGCGAGTATTAGATCTCGGTAGCTTTTGAGGAAGATAGTTTGCAACATATCACGTACACGGATTCAAAACAGCAGAAGGCAATATCGATCTGAAGACATCGATAAGGTTATTGGTTTCATCAAAGGAAAAGAACCAGTAGTGTAAATACTATACAATCGCTATGCAAAATGTTCATTCTTCGTGCCGTCTTGTCCCCTCATAGTGACGCCGTGACCTGTGCTGATGGCTCTTCTACTCTCAGCTTCATGTCTCTCACGAGCTTAGACCAAGCGACAGCTCCCCTCTTTGCCAACTCCTCGGGCACACCGTGGTCTTCCTCTGACATCCTCCTGTTGAACAACTCAAAGCTAACCCAGCCCTCGAAACCGAGACCCTGGAAGATGGCGGCGCAGAGTTCCCGGACAGGAAGATACGCGCCTCTTGAATACTCGCCATAGAACAGGCGGCAGTTTCTTGACCAAGACATGCGGTGCGGCTGTTCGGCATTGTAGTAGGGGTGCGTTTCGCAGATAGGCTCAGCGAGGCGCTCAGCGTCGACGACCTGGACGTAAATAATCTTGGAGACATCGACAGTCGTGAGCAACCGCTGAATAGAGTCCTTGACAGCTTGCTCGGCATCGACCACCTTTCCGGAAGCTGCGGTGGGGTCCGCAAAGATGCGGCCAGCAATGTTGAATGTATCGAGGCACATGCCAAAGTTGGGCCGGTCGACCCGTTGAATCACCTCCCAGCACGTCTCCCATACATCCACTCTCGTTCCCCAGGAGAGAGACTCATATGAGAACTGGATAGGGGGGTTGGACGCAGCACCAATGTCTGCCACTTCAGCCAGGTCGGCAATGTGAAGTTCAAGATCCTCAGAAACCTGCTCTGCGGGCAAGACGTTGCTGGGAATCTGGATCAAGTCTGTGCCGAGGACATGGGCAAGCTGGATCCAAACACGCAACTCCTCGATGCGGCGGGCGTGCTGCTCCCGGTCAATGAGCCCCTCGAAGTGTTGAAAGGGCTGAAGGCAGATGATCTCGATGTTGCGGACATCGCACATTCTCTTGACAATTCCAGCAGCAGCGAGCTGGTTGTCGATCAAGGCAGCACCGCCGGGCAACTGCTCGGCAACGTCCATGAGATCCTCGTGCCAAAGCTCAATGCCCTGGTACCCATACTTGGCGGCCATGTCCATCTTGTGCTCAAAGCTGTGGCCAGCCCAGCATCGGCCGAGCGACATTGTGCTGATTCCTAACCGGGAAGGCATTGTGATTGTGTGTGAGATGTGAGGTTGTTGACGATAGAATAGCAAGGGTATCTAGTGCGAATGAATGCGAATACAACACACAAACAATTCAACAACGAGGTGTTATGTGTCGTTCTGGTATTTGGGAGTAGTAAGAAGGACTTAGAAGAAGGATGGAGGGAGGACTTGGGCCTAAAGAGGTGGACGTCCACTGGTATACATTTGCCCTCGGCAGCAGGGGATCAGGAAGATTATTTGCAGCTCTCGATTCCCGTATCTAAGCAGAATGGCAATGGCAGACCCATACGGCAACTCTCTCGCAGAGAACGGTAGGTAGCTTTACCCAATGATCTTGTCTGCTGCCATGCTGTATCCGGGTCACACCGGACGCCCGAGGGGCGATGGAGGGAGGAGGAGGAGGAGGAGGAGGAAAGTCATTCACCCGCCAACTACCCCATCTTATCGGCGTCAGATGTTTGCAAGCATACCGATCTGGGGATTTCTGGGGCGCCCGAAGGTAGCCGGACCAGTCTGAATGACGCGCTGCCGCACGTCTCTCACACCCCAAGCCTGTGGTAGCGGCATGTACGATGCCCATCACTGAGTGTGGTGGTTGATGGGAGGCGTACCAAGCTAGACTGACGGCTGGTGACGTTGAACTTGTCAGGCGCTGCCGGTTGTCAGGAAGAACACTTCTCCAGGCCACAGGATAAACGTTCTCCAGAATGGCTACTCGGATGAGTGGGAGCACCAAGCGAACGGGGGGGGGGCGGGTGTCTTTTGTGTCGTATGCCCACCATTCTGAGGCCCAGACTGCCCGGCACTTCTCACTGGCTGTTGGCTGGAGAGTTCTTTGCCGGAAGTCCCCCTCTGAAATCGCAGCGAGATGCCGATGGGAAAAGCCCTGATGCGGATTCCACGCGATCTCGAGAAGCCCGTCCCAGTGCCCCGGACTTTTCCCCGTATTCCGCAAGAATGATTAATTCGATACAGCTATCATTGGACCGATGAAGCTCCATTTGGAGACAAGAAGAAGGGAATAAGAGCGAGGCACAAAAAGTGGCTTCCATTAGACCCCATTTCCCCCCCATTTTCTGCGGTTGACAATTCCCACCGTATTTTAGACTAAAAAGAGCCCTGGTTTTCTCCATTTGTTGCATCTTGCCATAACGCCATTCCTATCATTCTTCAGTCAGTTGCACAGAAGAGCCTTGCAGATATCATTCGAAACTTTCAAGCAAGAGAGAAAGAGAGACAGACAATCCTTGATCTCATCTCAGCATCACTCACTTTCTTAAACTCAACCAACTCACATCAAGCAACAATGGCCAGTGCTGCTCCCATCGACCAGGTGGAAGACACTATTGCGGTCAAGATTGAGCAGCTTGACCGCCACGGTTACCTGTTTGGCCAAAAAATCACACATTCCTTGTCACCACTCCTGCACACCACCATTTACGAGGGCATTGGCCTGAAATGGGAGCAAATGAGACTGGACTCGGCAGACTTGTCGCTGTTTCTGGAACTCATCAAGCACCCCAAATTTTACGGCAGCTCAGTAACCATGCCCAACAAGGTTGCCATCATCCCTCACCTCGACGAGCTGACGGATGAGTGCCGCGATGTTGGCGCCTGCAACACACTCTTCATCAGAGAACGCGACGGCAAGCGGATATACTGCGGCACCAACACGGACGTAATCGGCGTCCGTGAGTCTTTTGTTCAGAACGTCACCGACCCTGATACCGTCTACCACAACAAGCCGGCTCTTGTCATCGGAGGCGGCGGTGCGGCCAGAAGTGCCGTCTACGCTCTGCGCAAGTGGATGAAGGCCACCGATATCTACCTCGTCAACCGTGACAAGAGCGAAGTCGACGCAGTCATCGAAGAGTGCTCCGCGCGGGGATATGGAGACAATCTGTATCACGTCTCCACCGTCGAGGAGGCGAGAGACCTCGACGCCCCCGGCGCTATTGTGGCGTGCGTACCCAACTTCACTCCCAAGACAGCAGAGGAGATTGTGGCGCGTGAGATTATCGTCGAGTTCCTGAACAAGGATCGCAAGGGCGCTATCCTCGAGATGTGCTATAACCCCACGCCCTACACAGAAATCGGTGCTCTCGCAGAGGATGCCGGCTGGCAAGTGATCCTGGGCACTGAAGCCATGATCTACCAAGGTCTTGAACAGGTCAGTCAGCACAAAATCTGAACCCCATCTAACATACACATTTCTAACATCTTGATAGGACCGGTACTGGACTGGCAAGGAGGTTGACGAACTTACCGTTCAAAAGGTAAAGGATGTGATTGCGGCAAAGCTGTCACAACACTCAAAATTGTAAAATAATAATGACCACCATAGACACCTTGCATAGCTAGATCCTCAGCGACTGTTTTAACAGAAAACGATGACTTTGATGAAGCTTCATAAAGTCTGGATAGATGCATGATGCTACTCCTATCTTAACTGAGTGAATGGTGCCTTGCATCTGAATCACACACCGCGTTGACCTCATGCACAAGTTTGACGGTATCTCCTGGCCGTTTTGCGCACAACTCTTTCACAATTTCTTAGTCAACTTGAGCTGAACATGTGCACCGTGTTTAGGAAGACACGTAGGCTAGGTGTTTGGACGGTCTTTGTCCTTTCAATGCAAATTGGTAAAACATACACCAAACAGGGACTGGTAACCTGCGGATAAAGACTCTCCCATAAGCTGGTACACACCAAGAAGATCCTTGCAATTCTCCACATTACTTCTGTCAGCGTGATCTATCTAACCTGAGCGGCGGATCAGCATAGCTGCGAGCCCAGAGCCCCAGATAGTATCGTCCACGAGCAACGATTTCGACGCTGGAGAATGATGGCCACCAAACTCATCTAGGTCTAGTGATTGTCCAGTTCGAAGATGTGTTATCTTGTGTCCACATTCAAGGTGCAGTGAACCCTGAGGCAGGTGAAATGAATTCGACCTAAAATAATAGAGAGGTACGGATATTTGTATCCAAATATTCCCATTTGCTGCCCCTGCATTGATTTTGTTCCTTTACATGCTTGATCCACTGAAGGGATAGTAGGGTTACACAACGAGATGGAGTGTTTGCTTCAATCCTCGTCTGATTGGATTAAAGTCGATTCTTTGTATGAGGTGCATAGAAACAACGTACTGAGTAGGTAGTTGTGTTTTAGACAACGGACAGCCGTCCTCAGTGCAAAATGCTTCGATGTCATTTCACAGAATGAACAGCAGTCTTCGCCCAATGCAATTGTTCCTATTCCTCGCAATGATTTTCCAATCTAAGCAGAGAATCTGCCAGGTTTCGAGTCCAGGAAGATTGATTGTGCATGGTCCCGGACGAAGACAATGTGACATATCGTAGGCCCCGGGACGAAAACATTACGGGTGGCCCTGAGTTGCTCCAGGAAATACGTTTCCACCTCTGCCCGAGATCACGGTGACCAGACAAGTTTTGTCCCCAGAGAATGGACCAAGGGCAACTCGTAACCTTTTGGTCTGTAACTGTACCGTGCATATACATTGCGAGTTTCAGTAACATTTACCCGGCGTGCGCTCTTATTTTCGTGAGCCGCAGAATACCCCTGCACTGACGGTCTTCTCGTACCACAATTGAGCTTTAGAAGGCCCAGATGGGATCATTCCCTCCACGCTGTGCTTACGAAACATGATCAGGTCTTGCGAAGTACATGTACAAAACGCCTCGCGTATTGCAAGGCCCATCATTGGTCTGTAACTGTAGAAGTATTTGAAGTCGTCTTTTTCCAGCTGTGGTTTGCTTTTGGTTCTTCGACCTTAACTAACTCCTCTCTCGCGCCGAATAGAACAAGAAGATACAGATACACAACCACCAAGACGGGTGGCCAAACGACTAGCCGTCACCATCGAAACTATCCGTCCTGCCACGACAGCTAAGAGCGGGACTTTGCTTACTTTGCTTAATATTGCACCTCGTGCAGGACCTCGGCTTGGCATCGGTATCACCCCTGGTTCGCCTACATTCCTCCCGTCCTTATTAACCCTCGACACCCTCGCTCGCTCTACCCCCGCTCGTGCGTAGACTTGGGACTTGTACTTGTGTCTCGGGTGTGACTCGCTGATTCGCTTTATGGGTCACTTGGGGAATCGGCTCGGGATGGAAGCTTGTGAATTCCTAGAGACTGGAATCTTGGAATATCCACCTAGCTGCTCTAACCATTCAAACGTCCTTCATATCATATTAGTAAACCGTGAACCCATTCATTAAACGCTGCCCTTCCTCTCTACCTGGTTGATTTCCGCATCATCAGACTTCTCTCCGGATCCATCGTCGGAGTATTGTCTGAAACCCTGCTCCTCCGCCAATTCGGCCATAATGGTCTTGTTTGCCCTCCAGACAGGCTTAATGGTGAAGAGACGATCCATGGTCTCCAAAGGAATGGACTTAGTCTCAGGCATCAGGAAGAAGATAAAGATGGCGGAGCAAATCATGAGCGAGGCGAAGAAGAAGTAGACTCCATAGCCCCACGCATTAAACATTTGCGGGGTGAAGCGAGAGATGATGAAGTTCCAGAACCAGTTGTTGGCGGCTGCGCTAGCTTGACCAAGGGACCTGAGAGTACATGTTAGTGATATGGCCACGGATGACATGATGTAGACTTCGGCATACCTAGTGTTCTGGTCGAACATCTCAGAGTTGATGACCCAAGGGGTACCGTTCCACGAGGGCGTGTAGAACACTGTCCAGAGGTAGAAGAAAACCATGGCGGAGATACCGCCGCTGGAAAGGCCGCCACCGTTTCCGGATGCCGGGTTGAGAGCGAGGTAACCACCAATGTACCACATGCACAAAGAGCCGCCAATGGCACCAATCATCAGCAGGTTGCGACGACCGAGGTGGTCAATGAGCCACAGAAGCCACACGAAGGTCACAATCGTCTTGACGACACCGAAAATGCCAGTTGTGAGGAAGCTGGTGTTGGTACCGGTGATGCCAATGCTCTTGAAGACCGTGGGGCTGTAGTAGTTGATGGCGTTGATGCTGTTGAGGACTATGTTAGTGACTCGGCTACGTGTTGTTGAACATGGAGGATTGCTCGCTTACCCAGAGCCGTTTTGCCACAAGAAAAGCATGCCGCCAAGGAAGAAGCGCCACTGGACCTTGCTCTGCTTGAGAGAAGCGAACGGCTTCCAGAAACCGGCGCCAACTTCCTGGCGGTAGCGCTCGAGGTCGGCATCAATGTATTGAACCTCTTCAATGATGTACTTGTCTTCAGGGGACAGGTTTCTGTGAAAAAGCGGTTGTTAGACTGAGGGTCATAAGCGAAATAATGGATTGTGGGGCACATACCGCATCCAGCAAAGAGCCTTCATCGCCTCCTCTCTCTTGTACTTGGAGAACAGCCAACGGGGGGACTCGGGGATGAAGAGAGCTCCAATGAGCAAGAGGCCGGCAGGAATCAGCTGGACGGCGAAAGGAATGAGCCACTGGCTGTGACTGGGAGCCATGGTAGAGTCGACGCCGTAGTTGATCCAGAAGCCGACGAGGCCACCGATTTGCCATCCGAGTTCGTAGATACCGACGAGACGTCCACGCACGGCGGGAGGAGAGAGCTCCGAAATGTAAATGGGAGTCATGTTGGAGCAGCCTCCCACACCGATACCCGCAAGTACTCTGCCGGCGAGGATGAGACCGAGGCCGCGCGCGCGGTTGGCGCCGAGCATCATACCGGCACCGAGGAGGAAAATCGTAGTGAACAGCATCAGACTCTTCTTGCGGCCAAGGAAGTAACTGCTGACGTAGGCGAACAGACTTCCGAAGAAGGCACCAGCCTGGTAGACAGAAACGATGTTGGACTTGAGCAGAGCCAGACCGTCCTTGCTGTAGGAGGCAAACTGGAACTCCTCCATGAAGGAGGGCAGGGCGAGAGTGGTTCCGATGAAGGCAGAGTCATAACCGATGGTGCAACTGGCGAAGGACGCGATGATTGCACAAAAGTAGACGCGCCAGTTGTAAACCGCCTTGGGCGTCGGGCGGTCCTCTACGAGAGTGAGGAGAGCCATGGTGATAATTTGTTTGGAGGTGTCTGGCGGTTGCTGATGTTCGAGGCGAAGTTGAGACCGTCTGAACTCCAAGTCTTCGAGGTTGGGGTTGAAGAGTCAAGAGTCTTAAGGAGAGACGGAAAAAAAATCAGATTACGACGGTCCAGGGTTGCCTTTGTTATATGGATGCGTCAGGGCTCTCTGGCTCTCCAACAACTTGGTAAAGACTGACTGACAGGTGGCGCACGTATCGGTTCGTCTGGGGTAAAGTCTGGGGGTCTGGAGCAGCGGAGTTTGGGTCATCCCACGGGGAGGGAATCGAGCGGCTGGACCGTGGACGAATGGGATCTGGGGTACGCTACACGAACAAACTCGCTCATGCGTATGGAGATTCCGGAATGTTGACTCTGGGGTGAACGCTTCTCCCTCCAACTAGATGGTTGTTGGACTGGCGCGCCGTCTCCGAACCGGAGCAAAATCTGCAACCTATGACTGACTCGTTCTCCATAACGCGTGGAGCCCGGCAGACATGTTCTTCTCCGCACCAACTATCTGCTTCCGAACTAGATCCAATCTCATAGACCCCCAAATGCTGGAGAACCCCTGTCCAGACCGGGGCTGTGGGTTGAATGTTTATCCTGTCAGCGCTTCTCTATTGCCATTCGACTGTCTCGCATTGCACGTGGACGTCGTCCGACGTCCCAACTTGTGCCAATCCCAACGGAACGGAATGACAGCAATGCGGGTGAAGAAGCTGTTCCCCAGCTTTCTCTGCCTGTAACCTTACGCAGATATGGGGAAGATGCCTGGCCTACGGGGTGCATGCTGTGTCTGTCAAGTCGGCAGGGGCTCAAATCAGGTTGTTGGCGTGTGTGTGTGTGTGCGTGTGTGTGTCTGTGTAAGAGAGAGAGAAATACGCCAAGGTGGAGTTGAGAATATCCGGTCGAGATGCGCCAACCAAGCCACCGGGACGCTCTCCAAGGCCTGGCCACATGATTATCGGCCACGAGTCCACGACAATTCACCTCACTCGGACTGTACGATTAAGCTGTCCTGGAAGTTGCTAGCGGAGACAACTTCTCGACCCTGCCATCACCGCCCGGATGATAATTCTTTGCCGCCAAGGACTGTGACTGCTTGGTGTTGAGTTTGTCCCACCTGTGATGAAGCCAAGAACAAAAACAAAGGGGGGGGGGGGGGGGGGGCGCGGGGTTACCCAAGATACACGACTTGATTATGATGGCAATAGGGGCAAATAAATCTCTCTGCACGACTTTAATGTGTTGACAGGCCACGCGAATTCAGACCAAACCTCACATGCATCGTCTTAACCTTAAGTCTCCGCATTGAATAACCCCACGTGAATAGTTTCGTCGCCACAAAAATGGTTCTCGTTGGTATCTATAGACTTGGTACGTGCCATCAAACAATGAAAGTGGAGGCAAGCCGGGGCACAGTCTTAGGCTGTGCTTCATAATCACCTCCTGGCCACGGCCTCGACAGCCAAATCAGGGTACGGACAGCCTGGCCATTCCAAATTGCTCTGGTAAAACGTTGTGCTTCTGTCGGATGGTTGGATGCGGCACTTGGCGTCCAGTCCTGTTCCTGATGATTGTAATTCCGTGGTGGGCTGCTCTTCAATCTGCCGGGGTTAAGTTCTGAAAGTCCTCGTAACTTCGTAAGTACATGTAAGAAGCCAGACCTCTTAGTCTTGTCGGCGGTGCAGGAGGGTCAACAAATAAGAGAGATGAGCCAACTGGCATTTCTTCAAGGAAAGGGACGAAAAAGGCTAGACAGTCCGAATGCACAAATCACTGCCCTTGGCGAAGCCCGCCCTGGATGAACACTTCTTCGTCACACCGCAAGACTTGTTTGCTAGCACTGCAGTATTGATCCGTTAGAACAGGGAGAACAAGGAGATAATAGTGACGTGCAGATAGTATTTCCAGAGACTGGAATCAATGTTCATTTTCTACTAAAGGTCATAATACATTATACTTCGCTCACATTCCTCCATACTCTCCCCGAAGCATGTCAGTCAAGTCTGACCCTGGGGCAAAGCCGAGATTGGCCATAAACTGCGGGTCGGCTTCCATACTATCTGTGCAGTCGATAGAAGCAAGCTCGTCCATAATGGCGTCGTAATCCACGCCGTGAGCGCCCTGCCCCATCAGATAGGGTGCCTGAGCTGACGACAAATGTCCCATGAAGCCGGAAGGAAATGCATCCAGTTGGCTCCCTGGCGTAAATGGCATGGTTCTTGCCGTTGACGGACTGACGGATGATGCTGTTGGTAAAAATCCGTTGCTATTAGGATGATGATAAGAGTCCGCAGGCATCGAGAAGTGCGGAAAATGCGAGTCCCTGCGAGCGGATGATGGGTGATGCGAGAACTGATTCACAGCCGGCTCGGCCTGAGCTGGTGTTTGCTCGCTCGGATCCGCTTCCATAGAAGAAGAATCCACGTTCGTCGTCCGATCTTGCCAGACAGACATCAGATTACCCATCAGTGAGTTCCACCGCGTCTTATCATCGTCGCGGAGAGCTTTGACGCAACTTTTGGTATTTGCGATGCTCATATATGTGACCAGGAGGGGCGAGACGCCGGCTGCGCCAAAGTGGGAAATCGAACTCTCCAAAACTTCCATCAGACTCCAGATCAGAGACACTCGAGGGTCGGCCATCAAAGTCAAGGTCGCGCCGAGGAAGGTGGCCTGGATGAGGAAAGCCGATGGGAGTATGGGTATCGTCGACGCTCCAAACACTACTGAATTGCAAAATGAGAAACGAGGATCAAGCACTTGAACAAGGTTCGCGGCACCAATCTTTGGACCCGCCCCCCCAGACTCAACACTCTGGTTCAGTGTGCGGAAGAATTGGTAGAGCTGATTGAAGGAGCTCAAAGACTGTGCAGGCTGTACAGCAGCTTCAACGTCCTCCAATCCGAATCCAGCTCTGGGCGTCCATGGTGCCCATTCCTCTGATCCGTTCTCCTCTGTCGGCCTATCCTTCATGTCGTTCGTCCTCATGTGCGGCGTCTGACCAAGCCTTAAGGAAACGATGGTGTCCAGCATAAGACAGGTCATCAAGACCCGGTCCAAAGCCGTCGAGTATGCTTCTTGCGTCGAAGAAGCCGACAGGCCCGAGATCGATTCTCTTCCGCCGTTTCGTGATCGTCCATCTGCCAGGGCCATGGCGCCCCGGACGGCTAGACCGATCAATAGAGAAGCTGCTGCGGCGTTGTCCTGCCCCAGCTTCACCAAGGACAGCACTAGAAGTGCTTTCACATGGCCCAGTGCCATGTCAGTCTCTACTGGTATGAGACTACGGGCTGCTGCTGTTATCATACTGGGCCGGTCAGGTGGTTCTGAACCTCCTGGAGGCTGTGATGATGCCGCATCCTGGAATGCCCCGACGGCAAGAGCGCACCAGAGCTCAGCATGAGCAGCACTGTTATTTGAGTCTTCCGGGTCGATATCGAGACCGTCTGGAGGATACGAGGCCGCAGCGCTATCGAGAGTTTCTTTAGAGTTTAATATGGGAAGCCAACTGTGGGTGTACGAATAGTACACCTCTAATAATCGAGGAAAATTTCTTGGTAACTTGAACCTTCGCCGAGACCTAGAGCCATGCCGTTGCCTCGATACTGGTTCCTTTTGGGCGTCTGGTTTATGGTCAACGGCGTTAGGTTGCGGAGAGATGTCAGGACCATCCAACGGAGTCTCCCCGTTCCGTTTGTTGCGGCCATCACCTTCAGCATCCGATTCGTCTCCGGAAGTATCCTGGCGTGGGCTTATGCCGTCCTTGCCAGATAGGAGCCGGTCAATATCCTTATGGACGCGGCATCTCCTCCATCTTTTGTGAAGGCGATTGCCTGCCTCGCTGTCTTTGTCGAGGAGGAGAGATTGGCCGCCACCCCCCTCCTGCGTGAGTAGACCCGCCAGCTTCTCTTCTGTTCCAGGAACCTGGTCGAAGAGCCATACGAGGGCAAGCTCGAGAGTTCGGATCAAGCCGGTCTGGACGCCGCGCTTCTTCGGTGCGACATTGTATGTACATGGCCGCGACAAGGTAACACAGGAGAAGCATTGAGGTTGGACGCCATCACACTTCTCTCGGGCACTGTCCGCATAATTAGCAAAAGTTCGGTTCACACATGTAGTAAGCTGGCGATAGTGACACTGAGACCAGCACCAAAGCCGATATCGCAACCAATGCGCGGAATGTTATCGACATAGCATTGGCTACGCCGAAACGCTTGCAACGGAGAAGCACCCGGGCTTGTAGTTCCCTGGGCATCTAGTCGCTTGGAGGAAACGCTCGGCAAGAAGGCAATGAAGATGAGAGAAAGGGAGAATGGGAAACAATGGTGCTGGATTCTGCTTGCCTTCTGCATTGGTCGCATGCACGAGATACCCTCTGGCGCTTTGGGACAGAGGTCGAGGTGACACTGTTCTCGGCATCTTGAGCCTTTCTCTTGGATGGCATCCTTCAGTCGTAGCCGCAAGCGGCAGGGTAGCTCCAATGGCTCACGCCGCGGAGGACGGCATAGAGGGCGCGGCACGAGAAGCGGTGATGTCGACGAAGAAGCTGCGAGGGCAAACGAGCGCGCGCTGCGAGCGATGATTGAAGCGAAGTGAGCAGCGACTGGGGTTGTGATTTGCGAGTGGATGTTGCGTTGCGTTGCGGCGAGCGGGATGAGCAAGGTATGATGGCACACGGTTAAGCAGCAGAAGCAGCAACTCCAGCCAGCAGTACGGATAGTAGCAGCAGTAGTATCAGACTCAGCAGCGGCCGTAGCAAACAGCGAGCAATGATGAGATTGACGTCGTCTTTGCTTCTTCTCCAAGATTTCCCGCGCGCTGTGCTGGACAGAGAGTGGGGAAATCCTGGGGTAACCTCACAGGCCGACGCTCGCGGTGCCGCCCTCAAAGGTTGTTGCTAGATCTCGGACCTCATGGGACAAAGGTCAGGTTCGAGAGGCTGGTCAGCTGGCATTTCTGTGGCATTAATTGGTTGCGAGATGGTGAGTACGGACGACTCAGCATGCGGGGTGTTAAGGAGATACTTTGAGTCTGCAGATGCTATCCAGATCTAGGAGTCAAGACCAGGGGGTTGGCGATGGCAACTCTTCGACTCTAGCTGGTACTTGCCAACGCATCGTAGACACAAGGGGCATTGACGAGGATCTCGTAGGCTACATCCTACTCAGTTCCACGCTCATCTCAAGTTATCCCGCCGCAAACCTCAAACAGCCGAGTTTCCTCCCCTCAACTCACACAAGAACGATCCCCCCACGCTCACAAGTAACTCGCTAACGTCCAGCCCATGGCTAAACATTTATCAGAGTATCCCACCTTAGCGCCGAGCAAGGGAGAGGGGCACCAATTTAGCACCGAGGGTCGGAACTGGGGAACGGCTTTGAAGTTGCTCCCACATAGTGACCTAACAATTCTGCCGCGGTGTGTTCGTACTACGGAGGACTTGGGGCGCGACTCAACGTGGACTAACTGACTGACTTGACTCTTCTCCAGAGAGAGCTTGACCTTGTTGGACCACAGCTGAACGGCTTTGCACGAAACATAGCATAACGACAAAGATATTCGCGCGCCTCGCCTTTAGAGTCCCAACTCGACACCGGCGCGTGCGCATGCATCCTGGGCTTTTCCCTCCTCCTCCTCCTCCTCATCAACCTACCTGCGTCTGCACTGCTACAGCTAGGTAGGCTGAGGAGCCATGGCGACAGCCGGAGTGAAGCGGTCCTACGTGGCCACCGCCATGAGCGATGAGGAGGACCATCACCACCACCAACTCGAGAATCCCGCAAAGTTCATCCGCGTCGACGGTCGCAATGGCCACTCTGCGTCGCCTAGCCAGCCCCAGAGCCCGAGGACCAACAGCAGCAGCAGATATTCCATGGCTGCTTGTTCACGACCAGAGACGCCAATCACGAGACCAGCAACACCCTTGGCCCATCTTCCTGGCGAGGTTCCGCCATTCCCTGCCGATGCCTCCATTGTCCTTGCCGGCATCCGCGGCGCAGGAAAATCAACGCTCGCCATCATTGCCTCGACCGCCATGGAACGGAGGGCCGTCGACTGCGAAAAGGCCTTCCAACAAGTCACTGGCCTGACCAGTTTCGCGTACAAGAGGGCCCATGGCCCCGCTGAATGTCACCGCCGGCAGACAGATGTCCTTCGAGACCTCCTCGACCAGAACTCCAAGAGCACCTTGATTGTGTGCAGTTGGATGGAACGTGGGGTCCAGACACTCTTGAGGGAGTTTTGTCGTACACATCCCGTCGTTCACATCGTGCGAGACGTCAAGGCTATTCAAGAGCACCTAAAGATCGAGGATGAAGATAAGGCGAGAAACTTGCTGGCGGCCAGCAGCACCATTTTCCGGACATGCAGCAACCTTGAGTTCTTTAACGTCTCCGAGACGGCCGACCCATGGATCGAAACCGATGCCGCAAGAATTGAGGCTCAAGCTGGTGGTCAAAAGCCACCTGCTCCCTACCTGACTTTGAAGCGGGCCGAGAGGCATTTCTTAAAGTTCCTTAGTCTCATCATGCCCAAGGGCTCCATTCCCTTCATCGAGTCGGCTTTCCCGTTGGCTTCCATACCTACCGAGGACAGACGGTTCACTTACGCCATCTCGGTCTCTCTTTCAAGCCTGCTGAACAATGAACTCGCCATTCAAGAGCTCGAGACCGGAGCAGATGCTATTGAGATCGTCCTCGACGGAATCGCTGGTGCGCAGTCACTAGACTCCGAACGAGCCGCCGACATTGCCAGAATCATAGGGTCCATAAGGAGGAGCACCGTGATACCGTTAATGTACCACGTTGTTCTTCCAGATTCTTCAGAGTCAGTGTACACCGACTACATACTACACGGCCTGCGACTCTGCCCTGAATACCTCACTGTCGATCTCCGCCTCAACGACTTTCAACTATTGCACATCATCTCTATGAAGAGGCGCTCAAAGATAATTGGACATTTAACACCTGCGGCCGACTCCCCACCATGGTCAGACCCTTTCTGGATGTCACAGTATCATAGAGCACGGCGTCTAGGATGTGATCTGGTCCGGCTTGTCAAGCCAGTGACCTCCATTAAGGATAATTTTGATATCAGCCACCTCAAGGCTCTTGTTGAGGCTTCTACCGGCCACAAGATTCCCCTCATCGCTTACAACTCTGGACCTCGTGGGAGACACTCAGCGGCTATGAACCACGTCCTGACCAGTGTTGTGCCAGAGAAGCCCGTATCATCGACTTACAACCCTAATCAGCCATGCTTGACAGCAGCTCAAGCGACGCAGGCACTCTACAACTCGTTCCTGTTCGACCCTATGAAGATCTACGTCTTTGGTGCCCACGTCTCTTACAGTTTGTCACCAGCCATGCACAATGCCGCTCTGAAGGCTTGCGGCATTCCGCACCTCTACCGACCATTCTCGACGCCTTCCCTGAACGGGCTGCGAGAGCTCATTGAGGATCCTTACTTCGCGGGTGCCAGTGTTGGCTTGCCCTTCAAAGTCGAAATCATCACCCTCACACACTCTCTTAGCCGACACGCGCAGGCGATAGGTGCAGTCAACACACTTGTTCCTGTTCGTCGACTAAATCCCGACGGCACTATTCCAGAGGACGAGAAGCTCTTCAACTGCCGTAATCGCGCCGGTCCGGTCAGGGCTCTCTACGGAGAAAACACGGACTGGATCGGCATTCGGGCTTGCATTCGCAGAGGGCTCTCTCCCGCCAATGCTGTACGAACGTCGAGCTGCGGTCTCATCATCGGAGCTGGTGGCATGGCTCGCGCGGCTACCTACAGCATGCTGCAGCTAGGAGTCAAGAATATTGTGGTCTACAACCGGACAATTACTAATGCGGAAAAGATGGTTAATCACTTCGCGCGCCTGTTGAAACGGCACGACCTACCGCTCCTCAGCGCAACTTCGGACGTGGAAACGAAATTTCACATTATCCGAAATCTGGATGAGCCATGGCCCGAAGACTTCCGACTGCCGACAATGATTGTTTCTTGCATCCCGACGCATAGCATTGGCGATGTCCCTGCACCCAACTTCGAGGCGCCACAGGCATGGCTGGGAAGTCCAACTGGCGGTTGTCTGGTTGAGCTGGGCTACAAGACACTGGATACACCGATCTTGAACCAAGCGAGAAAAGTGTCGCACCGAGGTTGGGTTACTATGGACGGTCTTGATCTGTTGCCCGAGCAGGGTTTCGCTCAGTTTGAGTTGTTTACAGGCAGACGAGCACCACGTAGGTTGATGCGAGGAGAGGTTTTCCGTGCCTATCCCGACGGGCACGATCGCTCCGCACTTGCACAGCTGCAGCCGCGCTTGAATAATATTGTCGAGCAGGAGCCATGAGATTTCTTTCCTATGGGCATGGAGTAATGATAACAGGAGACTATGATGAGAGAGCAGTGCATTCTATACTGCTAGCCAAGATACCACAGCAACGTACACGACTAATAAAATGAGTAAAAATAATTGACCCCATGTCTCACATGCTCCTCCGACTCCCGCATCCTTCCTGATTGCGAGGTTTTCTACTCGCTTTACAGGCGTAGGCTTCATGTGCTCTATTGATCGATTTCTTTCTGACCTCAGCAAAGCAAGTGGATATGTGGGATGTTGTTACGGTCGTAGTAGCCGAGATTAGGGAAATCAGTCAATCAAGTACATTGCTCCGGGTCGGCACCACCTTCAGGTTCCATTCTTGAATTCACCCAGTTCCTCCGTTAAGGCCTCTCGATTCAGGAGTGTGACGACCATCTCCCGCTGTGGTCAACACCTTCTCGGGCACCTTTGGGTTCTCGATGTCACTACCGTCTCGCGTTCCCTCAATCTCGATTCCGTCTCCCCTGGTCAAGATTGTCTGCTCAACCAAGGTCTCCTTTGCAGGTACAACCCGGCTCAGTGTGGTATACAGGAATATCGAGACGACGAATCCAAAAAGCCAATCAAAGCTGTAGAGATTCTGAGCACCCTCGGAGATCTGGACAGCAGGGTAGCCACTGATTGCCAAAGCCATCCCGGGCAAGTTGGGGGCAACAGGCACAATGAAAGCAACAAATGCCCTCCAGTTACAGCCTGCGATGTATCTATAGCGACCATGAGGGTCGTATAAGTCTAGAAAGAAAACGGGGTGTTAGTATAAGGTGGTCAAGATAAGGAATCGTCACTGGACATACCGGGCAGATCGTATCGTTGTTTTTTAACGAGCCAGAAGTCAGCAGCCATGATACCACTCAGGGGAGCGAGGAAGACAGCGTATGCCCCCATGAAGTTCAAGAACGTAGCGGCGCTGGCAAGAATCTTCCACGGGACAATAACCCAGGCACCTATCACAGCAGCGACTATACTGCCCCTTCTAATGTTGATGTAGCGCGGGAACATGACAGTCAGATCGTTGGCTGCGCTGATGCTGTTTGCCGTGACGTTGGTGCCGATCGTTGCAATAAGCCAAGCCAGAGCCCCGAAGAAGGCAGCACAGCGTCCTCCTGAGCCATTTCCCAACCAAAGACTGACTATATCGAGCGGGTTCCAAAGGTAATCACCGTCTCCCTGGAAGACTTTCGTGGCCGAAGTGGTAATAATACCCATGGTTCCACACAAGGTGAAAACGATAGGGACAAATATGAGCTGGACGTTTTGAGCGTTCCTGGACTTGCTATAGCGCAAGAAGTCCGGAATATTGATTGCCATCGTGCTCCACTGTCCCGAGACCGACGACATGCAGCTCAGCCAAAGCCAGGCATACTTGGAAGTCCCTGGAGAGAACTCAGGTTGCAACCTGAAGATATCACCCCCGCCACCGGCCTGTTTGACAGCCCATCCCAAGGTCCCTAAAACCACAGCTGGAGTAGCAAGTAACTTGACGTAGAAGAGCGGTCGAAGTTTAGTGGGGTGAATGAGTAACAACGGCAGTTGAATGATCCAGAAGAGGAAGAATCTGTGTCACTTGTCAGTACTCTGATATACAACCATTGCCTTCATGAACAGACTCACGAGCACATTCCCATGGAGGTGATGCCCGCCGATTCAGGTAGGGCATTCGGAATCCGTCCGTAAGAGGGAGCCCACGCACTCAGCATGATCGTCACACATACACTCCCGTTGACGCACTATCATTGAAGACTGATGTTAGCATTGGAGTCAGTTGAAGTGATGCGTACGAGTCGATACCTGTACACCCAGCCAGAACATAGCAAGGATGGCTCTGCTGACAATGGCAAAGTATCTGTGATGAAAGTCAGCTTCTATTCCAAGCGCTAAGTATACTACATGACCACTCAAGTATATACTTCAACCAAAAGTACATACCTCAAGTAGAACCCAAAGCTACCCGTAGCAATGACACTGAAGGGGACATGTAGACGACTTCCTATGGCTCCATTGAGGACCATTGCTATTGCGATACACGTTGTTCCGACGAACATGATGGGAATCGCCTCTCGCCAGCTGAGTCCGACAGCAAGTATAGATCCGGCGGTCTGTAGAGTTGAGAGGTTCATAAGGTCGGTACTCCAGTACGCCAGGATAGTCCACAACGACCAAGTCCGCATTGGCACCGGCACGGGGTCCATGTCCGGGTTGGTTCGTACGCCTTCTGGCGCAATGGCGCTGGGGTGCTTGGGAAGCTCCCATGCCTCCATCGACGTAAATCGCCGCCTCGCTTCCTGCATATTTATGCCCTTCATCCTGTCGTTGAAGCTGTCCGAGTCCTCACGCAGACCAAAAATACCGTCGCCCTCGCACTCCTAGATTGAAGTCGTGGTCAAAAACGGCCTTCCGAGAAAATTGATGTGTGCCAACAACCTTGTGGGTGCACAATTGCAGCAGACCAAGCCACGCCGAGGAGGAGTGAGACATGGCCACACCTATATAGTCCGAAAGCATCCAGCTTTATGCAAAGCAACTCGTCTACGGATGTGACCTTTCGACCTCTATACGACCTACATTTGCGGGATTCGCTCCGGCCAGCTCCGCATCCTGCAGCCCAAAGAAAACAAGGCCATGTCGCCAATGATTACTTGGTCGGGGTTGACTGTTCAGCCATGCTCTCAAACGATTATCCTGGGCAAGCAAGTCGACCAAGTAAGCCTGATGGCCTGGTCTTTGGGGAAAGACAGATAACGAGGCGACATGGAGGGATGCCAGGCACTCGATCAACAGCGCAGGGGGTAGACGCACCAGAGTGGGATTCGTGTGACCAATTGCCGTCGGCCTTCTTATCAACCCTCGATGTTACTATTCCGCCTGTGCAAAAGAAGACCAATTGACAACCGAAACCATCTAGCGTGGCGTTGTTGAGGCGACAATGCAGCATTCGCATGAGACGTCAGGTATCCGAAGCGTAGCTTTCTGTGGCGTCAAATCGGTTATCACTTATCTACCTTGATGATCTGCTTTATGACACTGAAGTCTTTAAAGCGCGATCTTCTCGCCCATACTTACTGTCAGATGTTAGTAGTCAGATATAATGCCACCGGATGCTCCAAGCAAGGGGCACAGGAAAGTCTCGTTGCGGTAAGATACGTGGCTTGCACAACAGTGGCTCAGAGTGAATTCGAGACAGTGAGGGCGAGTATTCAAACTTCGTACATGATCAAAAACACATTCAAACACACGAAACCCTCAGCTTTTAATGCAAAATCGCACAACCATCCACGCCATTGAAATCAACACAGCTTTCGACTTCAAGACAGCTTTTCATCACGCTTGCCAGTGGTGTTATGCCCAACGGGCTGAATGTCCTCTGAATCAGCTCCCCGCGCACTCTCCCCACCATTAACGTCCTTTGGAGTAACGATACCAGTGGTGGGGATGACATCATGGCCCTCTGTGTCCTCAATCTCCTCGTCGAGCACAAAGTTGAGGAACATGCAGACGAAGGCTGTGATAGCGAATCCCGTCTCCATGATGAGTACGATGGCGTCGAGGAACCCCCTTAGGCCGCGGTTGTCACCAGCATACGTAAAGACGTTGTCAAAATACGTAGGAACGAGAGTAGCGCCATAGCCGAGTGTGAGACCAGCGGTCAGGATGAAGCGGTTTCGTCGGTTGAAAGGCACACCCTTTGTGATGATGGCCATACCGGAGACGGCGACAGCCGTGAAGAGGAACGAGGTCATACCTCCAAGCACGGAGGAGGGGATGGCGACAAGCGACGCGGCGAATTTGGCAAAGATGCCCATAATGATGAGGAAGAAGCAACTAGACCAGTGTTAGCCGGGAAGTTCTTGAGAACTGGAATTAGAAAATATACCAGCAGTAGCCGGCGCTGCGGTTAGCACAGCGGGTGAGAGCGATGACTCCGTTGTTTTGAGCAAACTTTCTTCAGTCAGTTTCTAAGTTGTTCAGAGCTGGGCAGACTCCATCAGCTTACAGTTGTCATAGGTGTGATGGTCATTAGGGCCGCAAGAACGCCGTTGATACCATCAGCGAGGACGCCTCCCTGGATACGGGACTCGAAAAGACGGCCCTCAACCTCAAGGCGAGAGACATCACAAGTAGCAGTAATGTCACCAATGGCCTCGGTGGCGCAGATGATATAGACGGCTAACAAAGGCCTGTTGACATGTTTAGCTTCGGTTTTCACATGCTCGCCTATGACTCGTGGTTTGAGGCTTACAAGATGAGCGGCCCGTAAAGGGTGAGTTTAAAGGTGTGCACCCAGATGAAAGAGGCGGCAGGGGCACTGTCGATTCCGGAGCGGTCAAAGTAGCCAGTCGCAGCGGCGATGATGCATCCTAGGAGCAGGTCAGCAACAGAGCATATGGGCATGGCGAAAGACGCAGGATTGCTCCTCACCAACAAGGAGACCAATAACAACGGATGTTGACTTCATGATGGGCGCGCCAAATCGCTCGCAGAGAATGATGGTCACGAAGACGGAGAAACCCAAGCCCAAGTACTCGGCGGAGCCCCAAGGGAGGGCATGAGGCGCGGAAATGTTGGGGCACCGGGCGAAGAAGTCGGAAGTCGGGTTGGCACAAGGGCCGGAGCCGCCCATCCAGTTCTGGAAACCAGTCTCGATCAAGTGGATGCCGATGAGCATGACTGAGCACACGTCAGACGCCGTCTCTCACGGGTTTTCACGTTTCGGGGGCTTACCTGTCGGGCCAGTCACGATGGGCGGGAAGATGCGAAGCATCACCTTTGGGGGCATAAAGGAGATGGCAATTTCAATCAGAGCGCAAAGGGCACTAGAGCCGATGATGGCTTCACTCTGTCAGTTGAACAAGTATTGCTTGAAGGTTCAAGGGTAAGACTCACCGCCGTATCCGTCAGGGCACGGGAGCTTGTTTCCCTCCCCATCCATCGGACAGAATCCATTGGCATACATTTGGGAGAGGGCTCCCTGAGCGACCGGGATAATGGCAAAGGAGATACCGACTACAGAGATCAAGCCAGTTCCAATGTAATAGCTACATGGAGATGTAAGTTGGAATGTCTCACAGTAGGGATGCATTTCTTCTTCTTACGGAGTCTTCAGAATGTGGAATCTGGTGATTTGGATCATGGACAACAAGCCGGAGACAATCAAAGCTGTGGAGACAAGATATTGTTGCATCTCCCCAGTGAGATTAGCACCTGCAGCGCCGCTCAGCAGGATAGGCGGCGTGATGATGCCAGCCAACATGGCAAGGGCGTGCTGGAATCCTAGCAACAGGGCCAAGAGCGTAGGCATCCGGTCGTTCAAGCCAAAGAAGGGAGCGGCTTTGCGACTCTTCCTCATAAACGGCAAGTTCGGGGTGAAGAGGAAAGCATAGTCGTAGTCGCCGATCAGGCCGTCCTTGGTGAAGAATCTGTTCTTGGTGCTGCGAAGGCGGTCTCCCATTGTCCGCTTGGGAGCTGTCCCAGGGACGATTTGGCTTGGGCCCTGATCTTCATCCATGATGTCGCCGACGTTTTGAGTCGTGCAATCGGCACTTGGTGCTAGCGGTGACTGTAATTGACCAAGACCACGCCGACTTTGCGATTCGAAGAGGAGTCAGACTCGTCGATGATGCAGACAAAACAAGACAAGACAAGACAAGACAAGGTAAGGCAAAAGAATTTGACCCGACGGTATCCACGGAATCACCATCCAGAGGCAGGGTTGTGGATCTCTCTTTATATATCAATCTGACTCGATCATTGTTTGCATGGGTGAGATCCTTTTAGTTGATGGTATCGAGCAATTAGCTTCAGCCGCTATCAGTGGGATAAGCGGCTCGGAACGATGTGAATGGCTAGCGATAGTAAAAAAAATGTGTATCCCCAGAGGAGCGGGCCCGGTTCTGGAGTAGGGTGCCACGGGTGTGTAGCTGCGTAGCTGAGAGCGCGCAGAAGATTGACGGTCGAGTCCAGGAATCCAGAGTAGCACCGGCTGTCTTAGGACGTGGGTTGCCAGTAACAAGGGGTGGTGAGAGAGAAAGAGAGTCTGAAGATACATTACTTTGCTACTGAACTCACAGCTCGTCATCATGTAGTTGGCATGTCAAGTCTTGAGAAGCAGAGAGAGGACACAACTAGGTAGAACGCAACTTGGTATCTTGCAAGTGACATGTTTGTTCCGTCATGCCTGATACAGCGACCCAACAGCAGCAATGGCGCTACTGCAGAGGATCCGGAGCACCCATCAGAACCAACGTCGACATCTTCTTTGGGGGGGGGGGGGGGGGGGGGGGGCTGGGGGGGGGGGGAGCGCGGGTGCGGGCGGTATGCGCCGGAGCTGAGCCGGCAGCCACGGCGGCGGGGGGCAGGGGATGGCGACGGGGGCGCACGGCGGGCGAGACGAGGGCGGGGGGGGGGGGGGGGGGGGGGGGGGGGGGGGGGGGGGGCCTGAGTGTGGGGGAACTCCCCGGCATCGCTCCCGCGTGGCACACCAGGAGAATCCCGCCTTCATCCTCTGAGTGCTCGTTCGGGCACGTCCTACATGGGCCCGGGAAGATCAAGCTACAGAGTAATAGAGAGATGCGGCGAGCTGCGAAGTTCGAAGTGCGACATGCGGCGCCAAAGAGCGGGATGATGGGTCAACTGCCAGCGGCTCGCCTTGTGTGATCTCCGCGGGGGTCCCGACTCTCAGGGCTCTCAGCAGAGTTGTCTTGTCAGTGTCTCATTAATTATCCATTTTTTCTCGGCGGCTGATGATCTCTGTAGGTTCCATCCTGCCGCGAACTTCCCCGACGTAATGCCATGATCGCTGCTCGCCGCCGGCCAGATCGAGTTGCCGTTTCTACGGCTCATCCTTCTTGACTCCAAACGGTGGCGGAACAACCACGATCGTTTGGTGCTGTAGAGAAATGCATCATGCCATTGAGAAATTGGCAACTTGGGTGTACCTTGATGACAGTCGTTCGTGGGTAAAGTTGGGAATGGTTCGTGCGCGAATAATGGTCTCCCCCCCTGGTTTATGGATAGTGTCAACTCAACACCTTTGACTCTGACTCTTCAACACGTCAAGAAGCACACGATGCTGCTTTGCCTCAGCTTCAGATACATCGTCTGATGCCTCTTACCCAGGCTTGACCTCTGCCCACCGAAAGGTTGTGGGCAGACATTCTTTTACGCGACACACCTTCTAACGGATACCAATCCAGAGCCCCTCTCCCCCCAAAGAGCCCCAAAGAAGCAAACCAACTGCTTAGATCCGGACTGGCGTGAAGATAAGAGCTGACCAGGCCACCCAGGCACCCCAGAGAAGCGCACACCGAGTCTCCGTAGAGATAAGAAAGCACCCCAATCGAGTCAAGGAGGGAATCCCGGGAGATAGAGGCGTCGACACCCGCGACACAGCGCCTATCTCATTGGCTTAGTCTGCTGCCGAGACTCGGAGATGCAGCTCTTCGGCACGGCTGGGCGGGATGAAGAATTGCAATAAACGCGTCGCTCTCTGCTAGAAACAGCAAAGACACCAGAGAGCTTTGGTCTGCCATCGGCGGGCTCCGACAGCAAGGGAGAACCCCCATAAAGGGTCTCGCCGAAGACACCTTAGGAAGCTCACCAGTGAGTCTGAGGTTATCTCCGGTTCGGAAAGCTGAACCATCACTAATTCCCGGCTCTCCTGATCCATGACTTATCCGACTTTACTCAAATGTCGCCTTTGATAACAAAAAAACCTAATTTGGTTTGTTTTATTCAAGTAAGCTGAAGGGATAATGAGCTATCAAGATGTTTCAGACATCTGAATGGAAAGGCCACTCTCGCAAACGCGCGTGGGGCTATCCAATACTAGTCGTTGACGAAAAGTAGAGATGGTCTCCCGGCTGACGAAAGCTGGAGCACGCCCTCCGCCTGATCATCTCTCTATGACTTGGCGAATATCCTCTTCCAGATTTCCCTCATCTTATTGTCCGACTAGAAACACGCAGGCGCATCGTTCGCTTCATTATCGCCGCCGACGCCGTAACACCAAAAGAACTAGATCACGATCTAAAGATGCCGCGATAAAAACTACTTAACTTAGGCAGCTTCAACCCAGTCGTACATACACAGCTCAACCGCATTATCCTTTGATCGAAATTTCTTCCAGCAGCTGTCATCGATAGTCGTCTCTCATCCCACGAACCACGTCCTGCTGCGATTCGAATCGCACCCGATGATATTCGTTCAACTGCTGCCGGCCAGATTCCCGGACAAACCCCAGCAGCCCCTTGTGTTTATCCTTGAGACACTTGCTCAGTTCGGCTTCTGTTTTCGCGCTGCACTGGCATATGTTCGGTGTGCCTCCAAACTTTGCCCTATCTTGGGAAGTCGGGAACATGATGCTGATGCGTCGGACGTCCTTCCAGACAGCAGCAGCATAGTCCTTCTCCCCTCGCCGCCCCAGTGCCAACTTGGCCAGATTCCAGTCCATGTCGTCGTCTCGGCTTTCGTATCTTCGCACTGATAGCTCGGTGTTGCCTCGGTTCTGCTCAATGGCAGCAATCTGACATGATGATCCGTCTCTTCCTGACCGGCGGCAGTTGCACCGGTCTGGGTTGACATCGGTGTCTTCGTCAATGTCAATGGTTACCAATGCTCGCTTTCCTGTCTGCATATTCTGCGTGAACAGCACCAGCATTGGCTTGGGAGGGCGCCTGTGGACAGTCCCAGTCGTGTGCCCCCCTATCGTTACAGTCACGGTGTGCGCGTCGCTTCCGCTAGAACTATGGTTCGATGGTGATGTCGTCGCCGAGTAGTTGCTTGAAACGCTGAAGGTCCGGTCAGGTCGGCTGTAGACTGTTGATACGGATGGTGTCCTTGACTGCCATGAACCCGGAAGCAGGGATGAAGACCGAGGGCTCGCAGGTGATGTCGATAACGTTGCCTGCCGATTAGCATTGGGTGGCGATGCTGTTGTTGTTTGTGTGCTACCCGATCCTACTGGCCGTCTCGGTATCATCATGGGAGCCCGAACTCCAAATGGGCCGGCGATTGTTGGCGGTGATGGCATCGAACGACTCCGTGATGCGCCTACGGCCGGTGGACCGCTGTTACCCCACATAGACACAGTCTCGGTAGGACTGGTGGTGAATGGGTTTGCGGTGTTCCATCCGCTGCGGAGGGTACTCTGTCTTGATGTGCTAGATGGAGAAAACACCCCTGACTGGGATGGTGACGTGCTCTGCTCGAGCGTTGCCTCGTTATTCGTAACGAGCTGTCCATCGAGTTGCTTTGGAACCCACAACTGTACACATGCTCCCTCGACAATCGGATCTCCTCTTCCAGACACAACAAAGCTAACCATAGCCTTGTACCTATCGGTGTTGTTAGCTGTTGGCATCCTTCAGTGTGTGGGTCTATGATACTTACTGGCTATAACTATCAAACGCCTTGAAACCAGTCACAGCTTGTTGGAACTTGGCAGCATCTTTCAACTGCGTGAAAGCCAGCTTGGCAATCCGTTCATCCTTGCGCAAGATCATGTCCCATGCGCCAAAAGAGTTAGATGGCACTGCATAAAGAGGATTTAGTATGACAGTCGTGATGTCGAAATCGATGGTCTCGGCTATTCATTGTCAACAACTCGACGATGCTATCTGGCTGGAGCATCCATACCTTGACGACGTGCAGTCCTGCTCGATCCCCCTAATTCAACGCCCGAAATGTTTATCCTGAAGCGTTTGCCATCAGCGCCCATTCGGCGAAGCAGCTGAAGCTTCCTCTCAACGTTGGAAGTGGCGCCCTGTAATGGTCTGACGCGAAACTGATATTAGTTACCGCCCACATTATGTCAAGGCCTGGTCTAAGGACAGAACTTACGCATCCATGACCTCTTCCATGAGAGCATCCCTCGTCACCACGTCCACAAGCTGAGCAAGCTCTTTTTCAGGCCATATGTCAAACATCTCAGGTATTAAACCTGCTAGACTTGGTGCCATGAGCTCTTGCTTAAATCGATCGCATTGCGATGCAAGACCCTAGCACAGGTCAGTACTATTCAAGGTAGCATGAGATTGAAGGCTCGACTTACGTCTTCCAGCTCCTGGATGTAGGAGGGCCAATGGGATAAGGTCCGGCCCTGTTGAGTGAGTTCGTTCGAACGACGAATCCGTCTCATCAGCCAGACACACTTCAAAAGGCTGATATATTGCCCTAACTCGGGAACCTTATTCTCCACCAGGATACCGGCAGTAAACCCGACGGTGGACTTGTGGTAATGAATAACGAAAGCATCTGCAATTTCCTGGAGACTTGGTTCAAAAGCGTCATCCGGTCTGTCAGCCGCCCACGCTCGCAGAAATCCATCCTCGATATCTGGAGGCACATCAAAGTGAAGAGATTCCCGGTGAACCTGCTGAGCGAGGGCCTGTTCCATATCAGGCACGAGAATTCCCATGAAGCGACGTAAGTCAAGGTGCATAGCATTCATACGACCGGCGAGGTCTTCATGGATCCGACAAAGAAGGTCGCTGGCTCTGTTAGTGCTCTGAAACGGATGGCATCAGGTAGAACTGACATTTCAAAAGGCTTCAGCACATGAAGAACCTTGGAATTATGTAAGGCTATGCGCGCTCGCAGACGATCTGCCGCCGGCGCCACGAGAACATTCCATTCGATATTTCTCAGTGGGCCGCTGCTGAGGCGGTAGCGATGGTTGTTCTCTATCAGAGTGCAGCATTCTGTCAATGTCTCGTGATAGTCGCCTATGATCTCGTTGAGTGACGACCGATCCCAACGCAATGGCTCAAGCTTGAACGCTGTTTCCTGGTGAAATGACTGGCCGGCTTTGTCTACCACGCGGCCGAGGATGTCGAGGTTCTCGGCCAATCCCCTAACATCGCGACCGAACTCTGCGTATTGTCGGGCTGCGATCACCGTAAGTCAGTGCTGACTTCTGTATTTATAGGGTTTTTTGAGTTGAGCTATGGCTTGTGTTTGAAGGGCGCCAACAATCTCCAGAGAAATACCAGATACATAAGATGTTCTCAAATAGAGCTCTACATGTTGTTGATGGCATGGCGATGAGAGTGGCAGCCCTAGAGAGTGATATTCATTGCGCCGAGGAACTCACTGGCGTTGAAGTCATTATCCCAACCGAACTTGTACACGTCCCACGCGAGCTTGCTGAAGTTGATGACATCTCCCAACTGGATTGGCCCTGCCATTGGGTAACGAGGCAAGGGGCAGGTAGTTCTTCTGTGAAATGCGCCTTATAAGATGATTGGCATTGAAAGGGCGATGGTGTCAATACGTGCGAGGAAGACGACTAATGGAAATTCCCCAAACCGGGCTTCACCAAGAGGGCTGAGATGCGAAGCAGATGAGGGGAACGAAGGCAGATTTGAAGTAAAGCCCAACCGCAGGGTGGGAGCACACGACAGAGTAACCTTAGACGCCACCGAGCTGCAGGCATGTCACAGAGATGAGAGCGAGCCGCCCCAAGGAACGCAGGGGTGGGCAGTAGGACAAGGAACGAGCATATGGAATAAGCACAAGTGGAAGCAGCGACAACCCTCCAGCCGGACAGCGAAAGAGGCACGGGAGGCGGGCGTGGAAGAAGATAGTGAGGCTAGTAGCGACGACATGGGCATATCTGTGTTTGCTGCCTCGGACCAACCCGAGTCTGTGTTCGGCAGCCCAGACAGCTCTACCTAAATCGACACCGAGAGAAAGAAAGGATGGAGCGGGCATCCATGCAGGCAGCAGGGGAGAATGACCTCCTCTGACCTACTCGTGTGGCTCTCTCAAATAGTCTTGCTTGGCCTACAAGTCGGCTGTCTCTCGTCCTCGAAGTGTGACTGCGCGCGTCGACCGTGGCAGTACCGAGCAGCTGAGCACAAACCTGGGCTGTCGTCTCCTAGCAGCCATCTCTACCTAGTCAAGCGATAGCAGCTCGAGTCGAGTTTACTCCGTAGTGAGTGAAAGATTTCCTCCGCACATGGAAACCGGGGTCTTATTCAGAAAGGGAGGGAAAGAAAAGGCTGTCACGCGGTCTCAGTTACCCGAGACACCCCTACGATGATATCCAATCCCGTCAATCGGGGCTGGACCCTCCAGCTGCTGGGTGGTATGCATGTCTGCGGCGGAAGTGGAAGATTGCGAGATAAGCTATTGAACTGTGCGGTCGTGCCACTCACATCTCGAAGTATTTAAGATGAACTAATCGGACAGAAGCCTATCCTTGATAAAGTCATCAACCCCGCAAACTTGGGGGTATTCACAGTCGTCTGCTCCCCCCTTGGTGATGAACCATTTAGTCAGTTCCGGACACTCTTGATCGTGAGTTGCTGGAGGCTTCACTGCCAAGCCTGGATATTGAAATGTCTTATTGCACTATACTTGCCGTCATGCCCAGATCTAAATGGAAGCAATCTGAACTTGTTGAGCGAGTATCAGTTAGGGCTACCTAATGTTTGGGTATGCTTAAGAGAATATCGGGCGAGGCTTTAAGTGAATACGCTTATATGCCCTTGACTAAGAACGATGATCAGCACTCAGCCCATGCGTGCAATGCATGTGGCGGTGGCAGTGAGCTATACAGATTGACGGCTTCGAGGTAGGTAGAATAACTTCCCGACGTGCCAACCTCGGTGTAAGACTCAGAAGGGGGTGTCACCTTGAGTTTTCCCGGGACTCTTCCCATTCGTGCTCGCTTCGCTAGACCTATCATCGCTCGAGTACTGAGACTAAATCACCCACTAGATCGGGCACAACTTGGCAGCTGTGTAGTCGCCAGAGTCTTGGTAATAAGGTAAGACGTCGTTGAGACCTCTTGTGTCTAAGTTGCCAAGATGCGCGCAAAGAAAGACCTCAGGTATGCCTTGCGAGGCATATTTCTGGACGAGGCTGTCGTGGCACGAGTGACTCGACCAGCCCCCGTCCTAGGATGTGGCTGCCCCGGCATGCATGCGAGCCGCTATCAACCCATGGCCAAGTCTGCCTGTTTGTCTTTCTGTGGTGCGCGCCCCAGATACGTGCTGTTTCTAGATTACGCCCGACATGCATGCCAGCAGCTCGTCACACACACGCACCTAAGTCGAGCCGAGAGAAGTGTGCCATACATAATGTGAAGACACCCATGGCGGGCCTACCTGTCATGTATCTTGTGAAAGCGAGCGATACGAACATTGCGTTGATCTCCTGCTACGGAGCGACCGCAAGGCTTGGACTCCAAACTTGCATTCTTTTCAAATCAACACGGTTTCGAAAATGAACGACTTTCCCAGCTCCATTGGTTTCTACCAAGAGCCACGGGGTGCTGAGGAGGCTTCAGTCCACAGTGATATTGACGAGGTGATTGACCCCATCAGTGACGGCAATGGCATCGTCACGCATGCTCCAAAGGAGGGCTTCCGACTAGGATACTTCGACGTAGCCTGTCTAGTCATCAACCGAATGATTGGTGAGTAGTTTGATTCTTTACCTATAGATGTAAGGGCATCTCAAAACCAATATGATTGATTCACTCCGGCCCTTGGCCCTCTCGAGCGGCGCATGCGTTGACGTTTCTGTACATGTGGGAAATTCTGCTCCCTGTGCTCCCCCCTTTCCCTCATTGTTTTCACGAGTTCTTGTCTTCATTACCAGAAACACCATGAGGAGGTAATCATCGTAAACAACAACTCGTCTTCACCTTCCCTTCCAGAGCAATGGAGCGCTAAGTTAGATGGTTAATCTAGGAACTGGTATCTTCATGTCCCCACAAAGAGTAATGCGAGGCACACGAAGTGTTGGTGCAACGCTACTCTTCTGGTTGGCCGGGATAATCTATTGTCTTTGCGGAACTCATGTGTACATTGAGTATGGCTTGAACGTGCCCAGATATCTGATCAATGGGCACGATCACAGCGTCCCGCGAAGCGGTGGTGACCTCGTCTACTTACAATACGTTTTCCGCAAGCCAGCCTACCGGAAGAACACTTTGCTCTTGTCGACTTGCATATTTGGCATCAGCTTTATCATTTTGGGTAACATGGCGGGCAACAGCATTCACTTTGCCATGCGACTTCTCGAAGCCGCCGGCATATCGGAACCAGGAAACGGCCTTGTTCGCGGTATCGCCCTTGCCGTAGCTACATTCTCTTGTGGAATTCATGCTTTCTCTAGACGCGGGGGAATCTTGCTCAACAATATCCTCGCAGTCGTCAAAATCATGATCATGCTTCTCATCATTGTAGCGACGATTGTCGTTGGTGCAGGAGGATTCCCAGGTGCCAAGAACGTCTTTGGTGAAAACACTTCACCCAAGAATTCTTTCAAAAACGCGTCAAACGACGCCAACAGCTACGCTCAAGCGTTTCTCGCCATCATATTCAGCTTCTCCGGCTTCGAGCAGCCCAACTATGTCCTTGGGGAGATTAGTAGGCCGAAGAAGAAGTTTCCTATCGCCATGGGTGCCGGTGTTGGCACCGTTGTGACGCTTTACCTTGCAGTGAATATTTGCTATGTGGGTTCCTTTGCTCGGCTCTTGGCTCCATCCTACAGTCGGGATCGGAAGCGGGGAAGAAGGTTTTGCTGACTTCGAGATAGATGGTCGTTGTCCCAAAAGAGGACCAAATCAACGAAAATGTTGCACAAAAGTTCTTCGAACTAACATTTGGGACACTTGGCTCAGCTAGCGATACCGGGGCCCGGATCTTCAACGCCTTTCTTGCCATCTCATCCTTGGGTAACATCATCGTCATGGTCAGTTAATTGTCTCCCTGAGCATCCACGCCGTGTACGTCCGCTAATATGACGTTTTCACAGACATACACAGCCGCCAGAGTTAAACAGGAGATTGCGAAAGAAGTGAGTAAAAGCCTCGATGTTAGATGTACGAGACCAAAACTCACAACGACCAGGGAATGCTTCCGTGGCCCAAGTTCTTCGCACAAAACACGGATATGAGTATCGGTCGTGTACTGCGCTGGTTCCAGAGGAAGGGATGGTTCTCATCGGTTCTTCGACTGGAGTGGCTTTCGCCAGAGCATCACAGCGAGAAAACCCCCGTCGGAGCCTTGCTTCTCCATTTCGTCAGCTGTACTATCCTGATATTCGCGACCTACAATATGAGACCGAAAGATGCCTACACCCTGCTTACATCCCTGAGCGCCTATGTCATTAATGCCTTCATCGGGACATTCTTGGGGCTGGGCATTCTCATCTTGCGGTTCCGCGGACCTCCGACTACCCTTAGCGACGACGACGCTTCGACATTTGGGAAAGACCCACCGCCGTTGCCGCGTACTTGGGCCGAGATGACTGGAAAGCGTTTCCGTCCCTTTCTGTCCGTCTTTTGCGCATTCGTATACATGTGCGGTGGACTTTACCCGGTGATCACCAACTGGGTTCCTCCTTCGAAGTACCTATCTACGCAGCTGAATCCCTGGTGGGTGATTCCCACGGTCTCATGGATCATCATCGGTCT
Organism: Colletotrichum abscissum; assembly: GCF_030869225.1. Classification (NCBI taxonomy): domain Eukaryota; kingdom Fungi; phylum Ascomycota; class Sordariomycetes; order Glomerellales; family Glomerellaceae; genus Colletotrichum; species Colletotrichum abscissum. The sequence goes on from NW_026850321.1 coordinate 188,008, forward strand.
AGGGGTTGCTTGGTTCATCGGCTTTGTTCTTGTCGCTCGTTATATCGAGAGGAAGGACCATAGAGTATTTGTGGTGGAGAAGAAGCCGGAATTCGAGCAGGCAGATAGAAGCGGCCGGGGCTCGACGGAAATTGGGCCCGATCTCATACAGGTCCACGAGACTGTCTATCTTAGCTGGGTTGGTAGGGAGGCGCTTCGTGCCCGGCGTCCGGTGTTTGACGACTCCAGACAAACTAATTCCGACATGAGGGAAACACCAGCGTCCCCTTTCGCCGGTACTGACTTTGCTGCGTTCATGCAGCAATCGCCAGGAAGAGAAGGGCATTGGTGATGGCGTAGACAGGGTGGTGTTTGGTATCCTGGCCTGGGAGGAAGACTGAGGAAAAAAAGGGAACGGAGGTATGTTGGGTTCATACTAATGATAGACGGTATGTCTACGTAGCATCAAATTACCCAGGTCCTTTGATTAACGATCGTTGTGTCTACGCTTTGAATCTGCAAGCAGTGACTCTATATTGTAGCAGGCCTTCATCTATAGATAGCTTCGCGCCAGCTCCTCTAGGCTCTGTTGCTTCTCGGAGAAGATATTGATGGCCTGGATAAGCTTCTCCTCATACCTGCCGTTGCCGCTACGAGTAAAAGCAAATCGCCACTCGCTCTCGTCTATCAAGGCAGCCTGGAAGTCCTTGATCCAGCGCTCGTCTGGCCCGTCTGCGAAATAGCCACCGACCTTCTCCGTCCAAGTTGAGGACGGCGCTGCCGCAAGAGCCCGGAGGAGCGGCGGCGAGACGGTGACGTGCTGAATGCCGGCCAACTGCATCACCTCAGGAACGGTGGTCAGACTAGCTGCCAGGACCTGGGTCTTGGCCTTTGTCTCGACATAGTAAGCCTGCGCCTGTCTGCAGAAGTTGAAAGCCTTGTTCTCGTCCACATAACTAAGGGCGCCCAAGGGTCAGTCATTCGATCCTGCTCAGGTCGCCGTGTCTAAGGCCGTATTTGAGATGGTTCTTACCCTGGGACGAAGTGAACCTTTAGTTCGTTCACATACGGCGCAATGTAGGTGCAGCCGGCATGGGCAGCCAGGGCCGCTTGCTCCATGCAAAACATGGTCGTCGCCAATGTTGCAATTCCCTTATTCTCGAGGATCCTGCAAGCAGCAATGCCCTCGTAGGTGGACGGAATCTTGATACAGACACGGTTCACGTCGAATGTGGGCTCCACCTTCTTGAAGGTCTCAACAATTCCTAGGAAGCAGGGCAGCGCGGTTAGCTCTGATCGTTGCAGGCCTATATGGCAACATACTTTCGGCATTCTTGACAGTTTTCTCGACCGAATAGGACCAGTCTGTGTTGGTCTGAATGTGGAAATATCCTGTCAAATACGGGATGAACTTGAGTGATAGTCTGACCATCTACAAATATGTCAGCGATGGTGGATGCCGTTATCAAGAGCTTCGTCGAAAAGGTACCATGATCTCGACTGCGAGAAGAATCGGGTCAATGTCTGGCCAGGCCGCGTGAGCCCAGCCCTGAGCATCCTGTACGGAGTCCCGGATGAGTTGCTCGTGGTATAGCTTGCCATCTGCGGTGGTCTTGGTGAGCTCGCCATAGGCGATTGCCTGGTTGGAGGTGTGATCGACAAAGGGACCCAGCTCTTTGGCAACTAAAGCAAGGTCAGAACCGAGCACATTGGGGTTGTCATGATGGAAGGTTCTCGCCTTCAACGTCCAGAGTATCACAGTCGACTCGGCTCACGGACCTCAGCGTGTCTAACAGGGAGTTAGATTGTGCCATGACGGGTCGTAATAGCTGCGTGTGGGCAATATCAATGCAAGGCAATGTGCGGCGGTAATGCAAAGGCAGCAAATCGGAGGAAGCTATCAAAGCTGGAAGATAATGTAGGATGTCGACTTGCTTTAACGCGAGGCAGTCAGCTGGCCCGAAAGGATGTGTTCCCAAAGAGACGAAGCGTTGAGAAGGAATCGTGGGGGAAGCAGAAGGTGTGTTAAGACTTATTCAGTCACGGCGAGATCTCTCTTCTCCCGCCGGCTTCAGCTACGGACGGGAACCACTTGCGTTGGAGGCTAGAACAGGCGGAAGAGTGCCTTGAGGTGGGAGGGTCTAGGTATTGGTCTCTCTTAGCTAAGGTAAGAGGAGTTCGGAGGAAGACCGGACACCCCGCATTGCTCTCCCCACGGTGTTGCGGGAGTGAGGAGCTTCAGTATGGTCCACGAAGCTCGAACCCCGAACAAGGGGCCGCGGGCAGTGTACATGCCAGTAGAAGAGATCGTGAGGAAGCGTTCAGTATACCGCTCCTGATCTCCTGATCTCCTGATCTCCTGACCTCATGATACGGGGAAGCGCAAGCGAGCCTGAAACACATCTCCCTGCGTGGCCACCAGAAGTTTGCAGACAGCTATCGGCTTGGCTGGACCTTAAGCGCAGAAGAAGCGGGCTTTCTTCCTGCGTAAACCGGAAGGGAAACGTACCAAGCAAAGGAGTGTGTCACTGTCAAGTACCTAGGGTAACCAACTACCTTAATTACTCCCAGCTTGACGATGTAAGAGGGGAAACGTGGGGTTCCCCACAAGGTTTCCGCGAGTCGTCTGCGTTGCTGCTGGCTGCATCTACTGCCAGGTGTACAGACAAAATAGCTTGCAGGTGTTGCTTTAGGAAACCCGAAGCGCCATGTGCGAAGACATAGCTACACCTCGACAGCTTACTGTCACCATAGGAGACTGGCTACAATCATACTTTGATCCTCATATTCTATACGTCAAGGCGTTCCAATATTGCCTGCGATCCTTTACTCTGTCGCATAGAGCGTTCACGGGTCTACGCGCATTTAAGAAGCAACCTTTACGAATGACTCGATTGTTACACTATTGTACAGCCTGGCAAAGTCTCCTTGCCCCCGACTGTCCTTGGCAGAATGGCAGTCGACTAGCTCTACGCCGCCCCCATTCTATTCTCTAAACACCGTTATGGTCTCAAACCCAGAGTCACAAATACTGGTGGTTCGCTTGCGAGAATGGCTACTCCTCGTCATCTTCCTCCTCATTGTCCGTGAAGTATTCAAACTCTCGTGGGACGTCCGCCTCTTCATCTCCCTCGCCGTCCTCGTCCACTGCCGTGAGCACTCCTGCTGCTGCAGCCGCCCCTCCTTCATCAGTCGCGCCTACGAGGTCACCTCTTCTTTGCCGACCCAGGAGCTCGCTAAGCTCATTCAGCGAGCGAAGATCACCACCAGCACCTGCTCTGAGGGCCTGCGAGATTATGTTCTGCTGTTGGCGCGGCGTCAAGCCCGCAGATGATCCGCCTGCGTTGCTTTGGCCGGCCACTGGGGCCTTTTCTGTTGTCACCTTCTTCAACTTCTCTTCGATGAGCGTCTTCTCCTCGTCAGGCTGCGTGTCCTGTAGAAGCAGAGGTCCTCCGGTAGGCTAATGAGAGTTAGTAAAACACTCTGCAGTCGAGGGGTTAGAACTACTCTACCTTCTTGACCGGCTTGTATCGTCCGGCGGGGAAGCTGATGAACTTGAGCTGGCCCGGAAGCACGCGCGACAGGTTCTCCATATCGTACCCGACCTTCTCCTTCTCTGCCTTCTTCTTGGTGTCGGCGGGAGCAACAGATGCCTCTTTCTCTCCACCATCGCCATCCTTCTTTTCCTTGGTCTCTTCCTTCTTTTCGTCCACGTCCATCTTGTCGGACACCGTTGGCTTGGCAGAGTCAGTGTCCATGCTCTCACGACGCTGGGCACGCTCCTTCTTCTGAGCTCTGCGCTTGGCCTGAGCAGTTGTTGACAGAACGGCTGTGGCGACCATGGTAGGGCCCTCCTCAGCCTTGACCTCTTGCTCCGGCGGGTAATCGAAGAGGCTGGGACGGGTGGCGCAATGGAACTTGAAGTTGGGAATCTCGAGTTCGTGGTCGAGACCGATGATGGAGGTGGGTGAGAAAGCGAGCGAAAGGAAGTGGGTGAACGGGAACCAGTACCAGTACTGGGTGAAGACGGCCATACCAACGATGCCGGCCATGTTGAGGTTCCCAGTCTGGGTCTGGAGGCCAATCGTGCAGTTGCGACCACCCGCATCGATAATACCCAGAGCAAGCGACGCGCCGAACTTGGTCATGGCGTCCTCATGGCGATCGCCGACAACCTTCTTCAGAGTCTTGCGAATGGAAGCGACCTTGGGATTCATGACTTCGTTCTGCTGAATCATGATCATGGCCAGAGAGATGAGCGCACCCTGACGGACAAAGTCGGTGGGATCCTTCATCATAGGCTCGAGCAAGTCGATGGCCTCATCCAGGCCGGTGCCAGCACAAGAAATGCCCAGCGCCATGGCAGATCCGTAACGCACGTGAGGGTTGTACGACTCAGAGAGCAACTCGACCATGCGAGGGACGCTGCCAGGCTTACGGAAGAGAATGAAGCCCAAGCTCATGACGGCGACACGGCGTACATCATCGTTGACGTCGCTAACGGCAGTATGAAGCAGCTTGCGAATAGCCTTGTTGCTGCCAGTACCGCAGTAAGCGAGAGCAACAGTCATAATACCGCCATATCTTAAGGTAGGATCAGGGTCGTTGAGTAGGCCCTCGATCATGGCGTCGGCACCTTCTTGGCGGCCAAACATGATCAACGCCATGCCAATAGCGAGACCACGAACAATCTTCTCGTGTGTCGTCTCGTGGGCGTAGGTGATCATGTCTTCCAAGGCTCGCACGTTGCCAGTGCCGAGCATAATGAGACCCATGGCAAGGCCAACGGCCTCGCCGTTGAGAGCAGAGTCGGTGAAAAGAACCGTGCGCAGGTTGTCGAAAATCTCCTCAGAGCCAGTTGCCATGCCTGCAATACCCAGACCCAAGGCACCACCATGCTGGATAACTTCCTCCTCGGCGGATGTGAACTGGGTCTTGAGGTAGTCAAGAGCGTCGGCGCCGTGGTTGGCGTGAATCAGACCGTAGGCGTAGAGAGCGCCACCTTGGCTAAAAATGGAGCCGCTGCTCAAGCCGCTCTGGCGAGGGAGGTAGGGCTCGAGAAGCTTGCGGGATTGCGTAAGGTTGCCGCGGTGGATGACACCCAAAGCTGCAGTCGCGGTGAACTTAGACCAGTTGACAGCCTTGCCAAGCCATTCGAGGTTGTCGCGGAAGAACTTGTCGTTGGTGGTGCCCTGGTTCATGAAAGCGTTGCAGAAGGTGACGGCTGTGTGGAAGATGGAGTTGCGACCCTCCAAGCTATCACGGACCTTGTTAAGAATGCTCAAGTCGGTGCGGTTGTTGCGGTAGAGAAATTCGAGGTTCAGCTGAATGGTCTTGCTGCCGTCCAAAATTGACCGAATGTTCTGGTAAACCTTGGAAAGCTCCTCCGACAGCTCCTCCTCTGAGGACTCTTGGTTCTCGATCAATGGCTCTTCCTCAGTGGCGTCGCTCTCGGCAGCCTTGCTAGGCTCTCCTGACGGCAGCGAGCTGATGATCTTGCCCAAAAACTCCTGAGTGCCATTGTCGTACAAATCAAAAGCGATCTGGTAGGCACTGGCGATTGAATTCCGGTCGCCGCTCGTGATGAGCTGCTTCAGCATGCGCGAAGCCTCCTCGTTGGAGCTCAGGTAAACAACACACTTGGCGATGGCGAAGTAGTCTGGGTTCGGAATGTCGTTGAGAAGGTCGAGGATCAAACGCAGAATCTCAGTGCGGAAGCTTCGCTCCTGAACAACGTCCATGCAGATGCCCAATGCATACTCCATGAGCTCCTCGGCGGGGCCCTGGCCATCCGACGACTTGGACTTTGAATGCTTCTCGTCATCGGCGGCGCGCTTGATGACTCGGCGCAGAACCTCCAAGTTCTTGGCTTCGACGGCAATACCAATGACCTGGCGATATCTGCCATCCTTGAGGCAAGCCTCGAACAGACGCTCGATAATACGTTGCAGAGCAATCTGAGTCGCCTGATCATTGATTGGGGCGATGGATGCGGAGCGGCCTTCCTTGACGGGTTGGAATGTGGGATCGAGAATGGTGTTGTCGGTCGAAACTCGGGAGAGGAGAGACTTGGAGGGGAGGGTCGTCTGGGAGAAGGGGGTCGTAGGGGAGATCAAGGCAGACCCATCAGCAGCACCGCTAGCAAACGTAGTAGCCAGAGCGGGGAGTGAGGTATCGTTTTGGGGTGACTCGGGAGCAGTGTGCTTTGCGGAAGAGGCAGCAATGTACTGGTCGATGCACTTTGAAATGATGGTATCCTCGAATTCGCCGGGAGCGTCGAGCTTAAAGAGGTCGCCAGCGGCGAGGGCAAATGTCATACTCTCATTGTAGGCCTGGAGGTGGTAGTAGACCTTGGCGAGAACGAGGGCGGCGAGCTGTCGTTGAGGGAAGGAGTCGTCTTCGTAGAGAGCCTCACTACATCGAGGTGATTAGCTGGATCTAAACAAGGCGAGTAGACGGAGTGTGGCGAGGAAAGGAATAGAGCTCACATTTGACTCAGGGCACCAGCGACCTCGGTCCAGACAGTGTCGATGTCATCATTGAGAGTCTGGAGGGCGAAGACCTTGAGATCATGCTCCTCGTCGGCTAGGAAGCCCAGGACTCCGGTTGCTGAGACCAGGCCAGGCATTGCGAGAGGTGGCCAGGAAGACGGAGCTGAAGAGAGCTGCGGGGTACGATGATGGACGACAGAGATGGGTTCGAATAAAGTGCGGCCGGAATGGACAGGATGGTATCGCACGGAGCGGTTTGGTGGGATGGAATTGGATTCGGGGTTGGTGGTGATGGGAGCTTCGAAGGAAGCGTTGAAGATGGAGAGAAGGACGTCGAAAGCAAAGGCGCGAATGCAGCCAGAGTCTCAGGGCACGACACTACACACTGCTAAGGTAAGGCAAGGGAACGCATCCACGTCAGGCAAGTCTGCCTACCAGTACCTTCCTATGGATACCTCCTCGCCTTGCCGACTCAGGTCGCAGGTACGTACCTTCCTTTGGAAAGCTGGGCAGGCGTGCCAGGTAAAGATGGGTCAGCAAGCCTGAGGTATTGTGCCTTAGGTAAGCGAGCAGAAGGTCAAAGCCGCACCCGGATTTCTCTGTCTGTTTGCGTGCGCCGTGCACCGAGTTGCTCTGTAGTCGGGAGCTATGATGCTGAGGTAAGCCAGCCGGTTAACCCGTACCCACCTTTTTGAGGTGCTTAGGTAAGGTAAGGTCAGATAAGGTCGGCAGCCCCCAGCTGGTCCCGGATCATCACTTTTTCCCGTGGTGGTCACCTCGTAGGTCTCCTCCTCCAGGCACCGTTCCAACTTTCAGCAAGACAGAAAGGCGGAGCCGGGGCACGGGAGTGCGACACCAGAGCCGGCCAAAAGACCTGGACAGGGGGGGGGACAAGTGTGTCATTTCCAGATTGGAGGGAGGACAGAAAATAAAATAAAAATCCCCGACAGGTCGACACGTCGATGGCCCAGGGCCGCCGGGCCAGGTTGTGAGGCCAGGCTCAAGCAGCGCACCGTGGCCGTGGCTTTGCCTTGTAAGTACCTTACTGCGTATGTACGACTACTCCGTACACCATCTACTATGTAATAGGTAGCTGCCCTGTCCTTCTAACGACATTGCTCCGTACTCGTACCTATGTGAGGTCCGGGCCGGGTTTCTGACGAGGCTGTCTGTCCACTTGCTCGCTCAGCTTGTACTACCTAGGTTTGCTCAAGGTTTGCTCCAATAGCTCTCCTGTCAGCTTGAGCTTGAAGCTCTCTGTTAGGAAGCTCCCAGCTATGTCAGGTTGCTTACACGGCTTGTTTGCAGTCCATCTGTACTGGTTGTAGCTCACCACCAACCTACCTAGATAGTATCCAATTACATTAATACCTTGCAAGGCTTGCACCTACCAGTAGCAGCATCTCGCGGATGGTTGCAATATGGTACAGCTTCAGATGCTACCTTGAACCAGGCTGCATCCACCATTACCACTCACTCATCTATCAATGGTTCTCTACCTACCTTGTCCAAGGTGCCTTGAGGCTTGAGCAAGCTACGGGAAGTGAGCCCGTTCTCAGTGCTAGAGCAGAGCAGTGCAGAGCAGAGCAGAGAGCCAGACCACCTCACTGGGGCCCAGCCTGACCTGCGATCGGCGCGCGACCAATCCATTTTCATCCTTTCTTTCTCGTCTCCAAATTTCCCACACGCCTGTCGCCTTCTGTCTCACGCACACGCTTCGTCTCTCTGTCCCCTTCTCTCTTTCTCTCTCTCTCTCTCTTGCTTGCTCTTGCCAGAGCACGCTGCACCGGTACCTCACCTTTACCTCACTTTATACCTTACCACAGGGTACATTGCCAACCTGCCAACCTGCCAACCTGCCTACCTACCTTGGGTAGGTACCTCAAGGCCCAAAGTCCTGTTACAGTCAGGTCCCTCCTACGTACATACTTCTCTGAGCCAGTGCCGCAACGCCAAGTTCCAACCCAACAGCAAAGGACAAGATGTTTTCTTGCTGAGATATCTTTCCCCATCTTCAATCCGCCCGCTTCGTCTCTGCACACCACCACCTCCACCACCACCACCAACACCAACCCAGAGCGCATCGAAGCAACAAGGCTGCACACGCACACGCACACGTACCCGTACCCGGCCACTCAAAACACCAGAGCTTCCATTCGCACTTTGCGACGCCCTCTCCAACCCACTCCCAAGCGCGCATCTTCAATCGCATCCACCCACATAGCTCGTCTCAGCTCCCTCCAACCACGTGCCGTTCACGTCGTCCAAATCCTCCGCCCGATTCCTTGCGATTACGACGACCACTCGCGACGATATTTTCTACCGCACTACCTGCCCGCCGTCTTCGATAATTGCCACATATCACATAACCACGCCGATTCAAGCAAACGACAAACGACCCCTCTTCCTCCAACCTCGCCCTAGCCTTCAAACTCGATCTCGAACGAGCCGCCTTTGCGCTCCCATGTCCCTCTTTGGACATTGAACAGCACCGCTCTCTACGTTCAGCGCATGTCTTGCTGCCCTTGGTGGGAGCCATCTCTGACCTCCAGCCCTTCCCGTCTCTCCGAATCCCGAAATACACGACGAACCCGAAACCGATCTCTGCCATCTTCTCAACTTGACTCACCACTGAACTACGACGGCGTGATGAATGCCTCCTGCGCATCCATCCCGTCTCGTTAGAATCGCGCTGAACTCGCAAATATCATCCGATTACCATCATATCTCTCCTTTTTTCCAACTGTTTCTTTCGTCGCACACATGAACCGCCGTGTTTGAGAGGCCGAAGCCGAATCTTGTGCAACTGAGCAGAAGCTGGGCGGAGCGCTGGCCCAGACAAAGAAACGCGAGCAAGGGATTATAACTCACAACACGCACGGCACACCTTGCCTCCGCTACACACAATGGATTTGAGGAGTTTGATGAACACGTCCGACGATGGGGGGGAGAGGCCGCGTGCTGCTGCTGCTGCTGCCGCTGCCGCTGCCGCCGCCGCTGGTGGCCCTCCTCCGGGCCATCCTACTCATGTTCACGCCCATGGCCATCAGCATCCACCTCCTCAGCATCTCGCGCCGAAGCATCAGCGTCATCCGCAACAGCAGCAGCAGCACCACCACCAACAACAGCAGCAGCAGCAGCAGCAGCAGCAGCAGCAGCAACAGCAACAACCGCCACCACAGCCACCGTACCAGCAACAGGCCCCCACGACGCCTTCCCAGGCTACGACGGCCTATGCCTTCAGAGAATCGGCGTACAGTCACGCATTGCATTCATCCCCCGGTAAACCGCCAGCACCTCAGGAATATGCCGTACATCCCCAGGCCTCGACCCCGTCGTATCCTCCGCAGTCGCCTTATCAGACTCCGGGCCCGTATCCCGGCCGGCCAGCGCCGCCGCCCCTTCAAGCTGGTGCTCCTGCCCCTTATGCCGATGCGCGATCACCCCAGAGTGCATCCATGCCAGGCCCGTCTCCGTATCGTCATACGCCGACATCTTCCGTTAGCGGTCCCAGTGGAGGTTACCCCTTCCCGCCGACCGGTCCGTCTCAGGAAGCTGCCAGCCCTGTGCAACGACACCAGCAATATCCGCCATCCAACGCGTTCCCCCCGAGAGACGGCTATCCTCATCCATCTGGTGCAACCGCGCCTCAGTACGCTCAACAGCAGCAACCGCCGCCACCGCAGCAGCATATGCCTCAAACACCGCCCATTGGGACCCCTGTTAGCGGACACCCATATCTCCATCAGCGCTCACAATCAAACCATTCAACTCCTACACCTACATCTGCTCATAGTCAGCATCCGCAGCATCCCGGCCAGCCATATCCTCTTCACGGCAGTCCTGTGGCGACGACGCATCCGCCGCCCGATTTCAACCGGCAGCTCTCGCAGCCTCCGACCCCACTGGGCCCGCCCCAGACCGGGCCTCGACAATCTTCCACTGCACCAAGCTTTACACAACCACAAAGCCCGTATCAACAGAGACTATCCGCCTCACACCTCGCTCAAGCCACACCTCCACCACCACCTCCCCCAGTTCGCATGCCCAGTTCCTCCCACAGCACCCACGAACGAAGATCATTATCACATAGTGAACGCGACCGAAGTATTAGCGTCAGCCCCAAGACCAGAATACCGAGTTTGCCGAGTAGCATTGGTGGGCAGACAGAACCAGAAGTGCGACCACACCCAAGCGTCACCAACATGGTGGAACCCGAACGCGAACGCGCTGCGACGCCCGCCAAGAGAAAACTCGCCGACCGAGACTTGAGTCCCAGAGAATTGGAACGGAAGGAGCCACGGCCCCCGCCGGCAGAGCTCAATGGCGGACCCGCCATCTCTAGGTCACCCGTGATGCAACGAAAGAGAAAGATCCACGCGACACCCCCAATTTGGGCTCAGACTTGGAATGCTCGAGAAAATAAGAGGCTCAAGCTAGCCAATTTCGAGCTCCAGAAACGAGGGCCGCCGCACATCAATGGCAAGTCCGAGTCTGTCAAGCAGGATAGCACCAGCCGCCATACCTCACCAGAGGCAGCGCGATCCACCGCTCCTCCAGTTCAAGAACCGCCCCCGCCGCCAAAGGCCGAAAGTCTGCTTGGTCCTTGGGAGGAAAGCATCCTCGGTACTCGACCTTACGAAGAGCTGTCTAAGACGATCGCCGATTTCTTATTCAAGAATGTCACGCTCCATCCTGATAGTGGGGAGATAATAGGACGTGGCGTGCAGTTCGAAATCGAGGCCAAGATGGGACAGCTCATCGACAGAGACACCAATGATCGTGTCGAGAGAGCGATAGGCTCGGAATGTGTTCTGCACGATACCGGGCGTCTAGCTTTCAGAAGCAGCATGACTGAGGTTTGTTTACCGATCTTTATGGGGAAAGAAACACAAGAGCTAATCCCATTGTTTCTCTGCAGGCTCAGCACAAAGGTCTCAACGAATTCCTCAACACCATGGTTGTGCAGACCGATCCCCGAAACCCCAACGCACGCGGCCGAGTACAAGTACAATACAAACATCGACGAGAGATTGACAAGTTCTACGAGCTGCCAAATGCTCTGCAGGCCCGGCTGCCTGGTTGTGTCCGTTCCCTATTAGGTAACAGGCGTTCAATCAAGGTTCGAGTCACATATGACCAAAAAACGCAGCAGGTCCTGGCCAAGATTGTCAAGGCCCGCGTGGCAGATATCCACCTACATCTTCCCACATGCCCACTCGACTGCCGCCTTAGCATCAATCTCGAAATGGCATGGGATGGATCCGTTGAGGAATTAGAAAGCGTGGCTGTCGGCCATGCAGACAAGTTCCCTGACCGGAACAAGGACCGTCTCAGCTACAAGCAAAATCACTACCAGATCGACTTGACCCAAGTGACGCAAATGATGCCTGGTCCTGGAGTAAGTGAACGCTTGCTTGGAACTGTCGCCCATGGACTTTGCTAACAAGAGAAAAGAACACCTCACAGATGAGCAAGGAACACGAACTGGAAATAGAGTTATCACCCGAAATCGTTATCGATCAACAACGCCGCGCCATGAGGAACGAGCCGCATCAATACCAGCAACTTGTTGAGGCATTCGTCGACAACGTCCGCGTCCTCGCGCGCAAAAGCCGCGAATTTGTGTAATATTTATTTGTACGGACGTATCATAAAACTTGCCTTTTTTCGTTTTTCTTTTTCTACAAGTAGCTAGGGTGGTTTGATACCAAAAAACAGAGTGGCTGCGTTTGGGAGTCAAGGACTGAGGCGATGCGTGTTTTGGAGAGTCGTTTCTTCATAGCTGGCTTGGGGTGCTTCGATTTGAACTTCTGGGCTCGTTACCCGATTGACATTTCGTTCACTCGTGGGGTTGGTCAATACTGAAATATTGGTTGCCGCGGCCGTTTGCTGTTTGGCACTCTCTACAGCGCATCACTACTTCTACTTGTGACAGTACGCCTGTGAGAGATCTGTTTCCTACATTGTCTTCTTACTTTACTTGAGCAGTCTTGAGTGAGAAGAAGCCAGGGTTCCGTGTGACCAATGCGGTCTTTTCCTGCTTCCCGCTGCTGTAAACGTTCCCATATCGCCTCAGAGGTACAAGACGGCAAGGGGTACAACATAGAAGACGGAGGAAGGCAAGTCCAAAGACCTCAAACTTGGCCATATCAATATCGAAATCAGACCTGAGCTCTTACAGCCCAACGTTCATAATCCGTTGCGGGTAATTTTCCCTACATTTGATGTGTCTATTTCTTGGGAAAGAGCCAGCCCTTCAAAGTTCCGTTGCCCGTGTTAAATCGATGTGAATAACACTGGCATCATTAAATTTTGAACTTTTTTTCTTTTCTTTTTTTCTTTTTACTCTTGCTTCTTAGATTGAAGCTGTACAACCATTGCCAGTGGTCATCGCATCTCCAGTGTCGTTTTCGAAGCTTCTAGAACTGGTCCAGGGTGATCCCATTCACATTGATGTCTTTGTCCAGGTGCCTACACACATACATCAGCAATAATTAACGTACATCATGCCTCGGCTGCCGGCTCAAGACATAAGAAACCTGAAAAAGTTTGCTTCCTACCTCTCCTAGCCCATGTACGTTCGCAAGGGATGTCCAGTGCAAACAAAGATGTCTCTCTTCGATCTCTCACCAGTGACCTTGACCCTGACGAAGCTTTGATAGACAATGGACAATGGGTATCAGTTTGCCAAATTTTCCAATGCAGACGTCTTGATCTTGTCAAAGGATTGAGCTATTTCGGAATGCCATTCACACCTTGAGTCCAGCAATGGTGGAACATGCTTCATCCCCTTGAATAAACTCGTTCGTTGATATTTGAGACGTCTTTTTGCAAAGCTTCTTGGTTGACACAAAATACTTTCTCTCTTCAACCTTCGCACAACTCACAACTCTTTTCCTTCCTTCTCTGCTCTGCCTTTGACTCGTACACTATCTATTATCTCGGACTTCAGGCTTGTAAAACTCTATCTTCCCGTCCATCTCGGCATGTCTGAACCGACCAAAAAGATATCCGAGCCGCAGCAAAGGTACAACCCTCTCATTAGACCAACTGATGAGCACTGGAAGACCATCCATGGCCACTTTAAAGATCTTCTCAGCTTGCCCACCACGCGCATGGGACAAGTCTTGGAGGATTACTTTACATCGCACGAGCGGAAGCTTTTCATGCCAGCTACGGAGCCTCGCAGTTTGAGGAATTGTCAAGAAGACAACGCCCGACGATACCAAAGCTTGATTGGCAACAGATTCAAAGAATGTCGCCCCTCACTGGCAACGAAATTCACAATGCTCTACTTCGGACTGCCTGTCGAGCCCATTTTGTCTGAGCTGACGCGCTTTTCGAAGCCGGATTTTGATGTGGACGACTGGGATGAACTCTGCACTGCCGAGGTCCGCCCTCCGCTGCACTTCCTGACAGCCTACGACCAGAGAAATTTTGGATACGACTACATGAGAGGTTAGTAATTGCTATTCAAGCACAATCAGTCAAGCTAAGACGAAGAAAAGGAAAAGAGGATCAATACAGCACGATCCCTGTGGCAGCTTCTCAAATGCCAGACGCCACTGGTGAAGGACTAAGCCTTCGAGGAGGGGGCGACGATGACGATGCCTTGATGGCAGATGTGGACTATCCGCCAGATAATGGTGAAGAAGACAGCCTTGGTCCATCACAGACTGCCATGGTTATGGATGACGAAGACGACAATTCATTGGGTGACGGCTCCAGCAGTGAGATCGTGACGATGCCTGTGACGGGCATATCAAATAAAGTCATCTCCGGAAGAGGGACTGCCACGCCTGACTCGAGGCGACGTCAAAACCAGTCGGCGATAACCTCTAAAATCGGGCACCCATCACCAGAATCGGACAAAGTACATGGCTGGGTTCCTCTGTTTGGATTCCAAGGCAGGATCATGTTTGATACGGACGACATGTCCACGTTTCAGGAGGCTGCGAGAAAGCTCTTGTCCCTGCGCCAACGGGAGCAAAGCGACATCGTACTCGTTGAATTTGATTTCAAGACGGCAAAAGTCCTGCGGCGATTCGATGACAACATTCCGCTCAACCCTGTTAGTGATCTTGCGGAACACCTGGGACAGGCAACCAAGTCCGCATCCAGCTCAGCCTGGTTCGTGCTTCGGAGAGGCGAAGATATTCCCTCCGAATGGGAGCCTCCAGAGTCCTTCTTCTTGACCACGCTCATCAAGTTGACTCATGTTGACGACGACGGGCGAGAAAACCTCTCGTATCTCAAAGTGCCCGATGGCAAAAGTTTCTTTGGCCCCAAGCAAAAGGGCTACATCTACCCTGCCAATAAACCCTGGGGTTCCAATCAATACATGCCCTTTATAACGACGGCACAAGAAGTGCTGGTGGGAAGACCGGATCAGCCAGGAGGAAGCCACTGTGATCTTGTCATTTCACGTGATGATGAAGATCCAGAGGGATCATCACCACCGTGGTATGGTGGTCTGGAAATCCACCGCGAACTCTGGGATAGCATGCATCCTCTGATCAGCAAGGGTCAAGCGTTCAGAGTTAAAACTCGCCCCGTGGCAAACGATACCGTTGTGTTCTACCTGCCGGGAAACTCGAATAACGCCAGAACTCTCAAGAACCGAGAGTGCCTTCGGCGAACAGGCTCTGGAGACCCCTATCCCGACGCCCTGCACAAGGTTGGCCTAATGACGAAAAGCGTCAGAATGCCCATGAAAGCCTCTCACTACCTGATTTGGCGCGGGGTCGACTATTTCAACCAATTAATCAGTCGCCCCGTTGGAGCCTACAGTCCAGTTCGATGGAATTATCGGGACAAAAATTCTTCGGAACAAGCCCAGAAGGCGCTATCAAAGCTCATTGCCCGTTCTGTCGACGACAAGAATGAGCCCTGTCAGTTCTTCGTGATCCAGCCAATGGATGGGGCTGAAGATCCATGCACGATCGAGGCGGTTGAAGGACTAACAGGTCAGGCAGAGTTCAGTATGGAGCCTCTTACTATGAAAGCGTTGAAAACCACGATGGAAATGCTCTATGCCGGAGACGAAGAGATCACTTACGACGCTGAAAAGGACAGCGTTGTCATGGAGCCTCTTTTCGACGAAGAAACAATTGGAAGAAGTTGGAGCCCGGCCAGCTTCGTTCTTCGGCCGGACGCCACCGACTCCGAGGCATCCATGGCCCGGCGCTTCATCCTGACTCAGATGGTGCGAGCAGATGTCTTGCAAGATGACGAGTTGGACTTTGGTGAGAAAAAATACCCCTTGAATATTCCCTGAGATCGCAGCTAATCTAAGACGCGTGTAGTCAAAACACTGGCTAAAGCAGCGGAGGCAAATAATCACTGGGGTCCTCGGTATGGCGAAGTGGCACCCTTTCGAAAGGAATTATCCCTGCCAGCAATCGTTCCCCCTGGCAAGCTCCATCCCGTGGTTTTCAATGAATCGAAGACGCCGCCTCCTGCTCCTCGGAAATCAGCTCATCCTATGCCGAGGGAGCCTGACCAGACACCCCGTGAAGGAAGCTATGTGCGGCAGCCAAGCATCTTTGACATGGGTGTCTGGAACCCCTCCTTTCCGATCAACGCGCCGCCCGTGGAGGCCATTCTGAGGACTGGGGCAGGCCGAGTCCCTATGGTCACCAAGAACGTCCTAACGCCCAGTGAGCAGCGGGAACTACAGGATAAAGTCTGGAGTCTCTCCAAAGTAAATCTGGCTCGGCTAGCCGCCTGTCCGTACCAGAAATGCCGATTCACATATCGCCAAGATGAGGACGAGACGCTTCTGGTGCATTTGGAGAAGACTCATGCCGAAGAGAAATGCCCGTGGTGTGATATCCAGCTCTTCAAACACTGGTCCTACAAGCAGAAGGAAGAACACTACAGAAACTCCCATGCAGACCAGCTGCGAAAGGTGCTTCAGCTTCCTGAGAGACCCAAATCGCATCCGCCTCAAAACCAAACGACCAGCCTCGAAAAGCTACGCAATAGCCCTTCGGAGGCCATTACATCTCTTTCAACCTTTAGAATAACCGACCAAGCCAGACCTCCAGTTGGCCCGTTGCCTCAGCCAGAACAGCCAGCAAAAGCCAGCGACAGGGAGAAAGTCTATCGATACTGTGATCGTTGCGGTCGTGACCACAAAGAACTCAAGACCTATGAGGACCGAAAGCATCATGATCGTATTTGCGTCCCCCTGGCTGAGGGAGCCGGGCGATGTACATTCTGTAAACTTTGCGGAGATCGTGAGTGGAAGACTGAGAAAGATGCCACAGATTTTGGACCTTTCGACACTTATCCTCACAAGTGCCACGGCACTCTCCACGAAAACAAGCCGCATTGCACCAAGTGCGGATTCTCGATGAAGAAACTCTCCGACGAGAAAGTCGACAGACATCGCAAGTTCTGTGGGGGCTTCTATGGTACCCTGGGTTGTTTCTGTCCGTACTGCCAGAAATCCTTTGTGAGCGATGGAGCCCAGAAGCCTATTGATGAAATTAAAAATCACATCACGGCTTGCCCTCAAGAAGAGGGCATCAAGCCAACGCCGTGGGACATCTATTCAGAGGTCTTTTGGAAAGATACTGACAAGTCAATCGACCCTCTCTTCGTGGGGGCCGCGGAGACCTCCGCGGCCTTGTGCAAACAACAACGTCGTCCTCGCGCTTCTAGTCGCTATCTCAGTCTCCCTCTCATGTGGCATGATAAGCCGGGACCAATTCCTACGTCAGACCCGCCTTCTGAGTGTCCTGCCGCCGGGTGTCGAGAACCTCTTTTCGGCCTGATGCCATCCGAGGTTCTAGGACACTTTGAGAAGAAACATTTTGAGGAGCCCCTGAAACAGTGTCCGCTCTGCCACCTGTCGTTCAAGAGGCCCAAGGAAGATCGCGAGAAGCAACCGGAGCTCGGGGAGTGGGAGGACAGAAAAGACCAGGTCTCCCACATGGAGTGTCACGTCTATCAGCTTTGGGACATTTTGACTGGCAGTACTCGGCCTCCTGCGATGGTCAATCAGGAACCCTTCAACCCGGGTCACAGTCTCTGGGATCCCGAGAATGAGAGCGCATTGGATCGGCGTGACAAGCGCTGTCCGCACTTTGACCAGTGTGGCGCCATGGTGGGCTTCATGAACCAACTCCAGTGGAACGAGCATTTGAAGAAGGCGCACGCTATCGAGCCCCTTGAGGCACAGATTGTCCGAGACATGGACGCTGAAATCGCGGCTGCTCGCGAAGAAAGGAGGCAGCAGAGAATTCGCGAGGGAAAGAATCCAATTCCAGGTCTGCCGGCGCCCAAAAATATACAAGACAGCGGATCGGGGCCAGATGTGACAGGAGAGACGCAGACAGGAACAGGTCCCAGTGTTCAGCTCAGTGAAGATGACGAGGATGACCCAGAGTCCCAAGACGTTCGGCAAGACGTACTCGGCCCCAAGGATAGTACAGCGAGAGGACCAAAACCCGAGAGTAAAGTTCACGAAGGCCATCGAGGCAGCCGTCCTCACGGGCCTGGGCCGATTCTTTCACCCCCGCCTACGGGTTCCAAACCGCACACAGCCACCGCTTTGGGGAATAGACCTCGCCAAGGAGGAAAGCAGCCAAAGAGTCCGAAGGGCCCGATAAAGAACCCTCCTAAAGATTCTGAAAAAGTGACTACGGACCCCAACAGTGTCAAGGGAACGCCACAGGCAGGTGGCAATCCGCCCACGGCTAAGTTTGTGCCGGCTGATGACATGTACTGTTCACGGTGCTTGCGTCCGATTCCCAAGAGTAACACGAATGGCGAACCTTCGAAACAAGTGCAGATAGACGTGAGTACCATACAATTCTGAGGTACGCAGAGCTAACTCATTACCTTTAGGCACACTCGGATCCGAGACGTAGCTGCCGAATTCCAGCGAGACAAGGCAAAGTACAATTTGACCGTGAAGACAAGGCCATATTGCCGAGCAAAGTCGGTTGGATCACGCAAAAAGAAATCGTTAAAGCGGGCGGTGTGACCAAACTCAGAAAAGCCTTTGTCAAAAACCACCCGGATTTGAAGATGACCATATACCCTACCGATAACAGATTTACGGATATGAGGAACTTGTGGACGCGGGATCCGAATCATCCCAAGAACAAAGATAACTGGGGATTGCGTTTTCGGCCCCGAAATGATGATGAAACTGATGAGAGCGAGGACGACGGCTTGCGGAATTACCACCCAGAAAATGATGAACCCGGGGACGACGATGAGGACGAGGAAGAGGACGAAGGGGCTGAGAAGATAGCCGATGCAGATGGCGAAGACAACGACGATGATGTGGAGGAGGACGACGATGACGACGGCGGTCCCGGGAACCGGGCTAAGCAGAAGCGGAAGCCGTATCGTGGATTTTCCACCCACGATCCGACATACCGAGACCGTGGGGAAGAGGATGATCTGAGCCAGACTAGCGACAGGGAACTGGTACCGGAGAGCGGAGATGATGGAGCTGGTACCTTTGGTGGATCATCCGGTGCGAAGCGGAAGCGCGGGACTGGGGAGTCATCAGGACAGGGTAACAAGGGGGGCAAGGATAAGACACAGGAGAGGCATCCTAAGAAGGCCAAGGTGGACGCGAGTTCTCAGGGCGATGACAGGGTGGTGAGTGGTGAAGCGAGTGTGAGTGAGAGATTTGATGGGAGCTTGAAGTGAATGTCGTTAGCTATGACAGAGCTCAAGGTATCTTGTTGAGCTCTTTTGCTGAGTACATAATGGGAGAATAGCTTCATCTACTGAACAATTCCGGTGGCTTCGTTGAGTAACATGCTTGGAATGAGTGATTGTCCACTCAGTTGCCTTCTTAACAGTCGACTTACCCACGATTCGTCTATATCTCAACAAGCCTGGATCGTCGGTTCGTCGCCAATGATCCGGGATACATAACAAGCGAGGTTCATTTAAAGTTGCGGGGGTGTAAGTGCTGTACACCGCACGCGTGCAGTAGGTATTCAAGAGGCAGATAGAGGCAATGAGAGGTCTGTAAGTTGTGGTGACTGCCGTCTCCATCACGTCGGCGACTAACAGGGCTCAGGATGGAGGTTGAGACGTATCCAGGCCGGCCCGCGACGGTGTTCGGGGTCCACGTGGGCGGTTTCGCGGCTTTCATCGGTCTCGTTCGGCCACTTGGAGCACCATGACACACGGATTTTGATGGTTTCGAGTTTATTGTCGGCTGAAAGTCTGATAACGTGGCTCTTGATGTGGTTCGGGACATATGGGAGGTCAATGCCAGCGATTTTCATTAAAGACCAATGGATCGAGACACGTAAAGGCAAAGGAACCCCCATGTCGTGCCCAGCTTGTGCAGGTCCAAGGTCTTCTTCCTGGAACTGGTCCCCATTCACACATCCGCCCAGCCAAAGGGCATGCTTACCTAAGGACCAGGAAAACGAAAGTGGACCCCATCGGTCGGCGATGTCGGTAGTCCCCGGTGAGAGGCACGTACCGTCTGCATAACGACATGTGCTATGTAGTGTACAAAGGCATCACTCACCTCAAATTTATGCAGAATCTACACGTGCCACACGTAATTGTGCAGACCCACTGTCGAGTTTTTCCCTCCTCTCAAAACAGCCAAAAGGCCATCGAGGCGCAATCACGCCATCGCCCCGGTCAGTCACCTCATCGTCCAAGCTCCACACCAGAGCCGCGCTCTCGACGTCGTCCACCACCAAACGAAGCCCATCCCGCCCAATCTAGCCATTCACCTCGATCCAAATCCAATGCAAGCGCCGCGGCGTCTATTTAGCGAGCTCTTACAGCTCTCGACCAGGCGGCCCGTCCCTCCTCGTCCGACTCTTGGAGCATGGCGGCCGAGCTACATCCCTGATCTCCCTCATCCTCCTCCAGGATGTCGTCCTCTACACGCCTCTGCCTGCTCGAGACACCCCCGACCGACATCCGCCTCCTCGACGCCTTTGGCCGGTGGACAGGAATATATCCAGAAACACCAGACTACTGGTACCCGGCAGGGAGAGCGCGGGGAGCCCCAGCACCCACGCCGTCGTAAAGGTCCGGCCACTGTCAGTACATTGCTTGCTAGCGGCGGGCTCTTGTCTCTCTTTGTCGGCCTCTCGGAGCCCTTCCATGTGCCCACTCAGGACGAAGTAGATGTCTCCGACCCGGACCCGTCCACCGACGACCGCGACCCGTCTATCCCTCGCTTCAGGCTCTCCGAAATCCGAAAACATGATGCCAAATCCGGCAGCCCTTGGGTTACCCAAGGCGACAAGGTCTACGACATTACCGACTGGGTTGCTGCACACCCCGGAGGTGATGTCATCCTCCGTGCCGCTGGAGGTAGCATTGATCCCTACTGGAACATCTTCACCATCCACAAGTCGCCCCACGTTTATGAGATCCTCCAACAGTACTTGATTGGCTTTATCGACTCGGACGACCTTGTTGACGGCAAGCCCGCTGCTCAGGAAATAGAAGACCCCTTCAAGCACGATCCTACCCGTGATGAGAGACTCATCACCCTCACTCCCAAGCCTCGTAATGCAGAGACCCCCGTCGAAGGCCTGGCAGACAGCTACCTCACTCCCAATGAACTCTTTTACGTGCGCAACCACATGTGGGTTCCACAGGTTGATGATACTTCGGACTACACCCTCAAGATTGAGCTCCTCGATGGCACCATCAAGGAGTACAGCCTCGATGACCTAAAGACCAAGTTCAAACCTACTACTGTTGTGGCTGTTTTGCAGTGTTCTGGGAATCGCCGAAGCGACATGACCCGTAACGCGAAGAAGACCAATGGACTCCAGTGGAATGTCGGCGCTATCTCTTGTGCGGAATGGCAGGGCGTGAAGCTCACCGACGTACTTGCTGATGCCGGCATTCCTATACTCGAGGCCATGACTGGAGACACGGAGGCCAAGCACGTTCAATTCATGGCCCTTGAAGCCTACGGCGCCTCGATTCCCATTGAGTCTGCTTTGGACCCGCGTGGTGATGTTCTGTTGGCTTACTCGATGAATGGCAAGCCGCTGCCGCGAGACCATGGGTACCCTCTCCGTGCTCTTGTGCCAGGCCACGTCGCCGCTCGTTCCGTCAAGTGGTTGAGCCAGATCACCATTTCTGATGAAGAAAGTCATAGCCAATGGCAACGCAAGGATTACAAGTGCTTTGGCCCCAACGAGACGAGTCCCGACTGGGACCGCGCCGCACCGATTCAGGAGATGCCCATCACAAGCGCCATTACCACCGTCAGATTAGGTGACTGGAAAGCAACAACAAAGGAGTCATCGGCAAACGAGGATACCGGCAGCGTCCGCGAAGCGTCTCTCATGGGCTACGCGTATTCTGGTGGCGGTCGCCGGATCGTTCGTGTCGATGTGAGCGTCGACAATGGCAAGACCTGGGATCAAGCCGAGTTACTTGACGAGCCTGGAACCCCTCCAAAAACCGGGCACAAGTCCTGGGCTTGGAAACGCTGGAGGTACGACGGCGCAATCCCACTTGGCGAGCCAGGTGAAGGGACCAAGAAGTGCACCACCCTGCTCGTCAAGGCCACGGACGAGGCGTACAACTCGCAACCCGAGAGCTACGCGGCAATTTATAATCAGCGAGGAAACTTGGCCAACGCGTGGCACCGTCTGAAGGTTTGCTCTGAATGTGCCAACAAGGCCGTGGTCGTGGCTAAGTAGCAAATCGGTATACGATATGAAGAAGAAGGCCGAGTGAGCAAGTGGCTGCAAAAAGAGGTGAAGAAAGATAAGAGACGAGAGTTTATCGATGGCTGCGGGAGTTTCCACACGCGTCGAGTATATTTGAAGCAGCGGAGGCGTATTGCGGAGTCATGCAGCGAAGCCTTTTGTTCACAAGTATCGCTTTGTTCTTGGTCCATTCTTTTACTCGGCGTCCACGTCAACGATGAAGTTTTTCAACAACCCAAGGGGATGTGGCGGTATTTTCTTCTGTTCAATTTTTTGTTTGCTTCTTCAAGAGCTCGAATGCGGCCGTAGAATGTCAGTTTCGGCGCGTAGTCTATAACCCAAATTGAGGTGATATTGCAAAGATCTCCACGTCCCTTCGTATACCTCAAACAACTGTGAATCGCAAAGTAACGAACTAGCAGTGAGCTGTGACTTAATACTGCAACTAGTGATGAGAGCTGTCTAGAGCAAATCTATGATGGCCAGTCGAGGACACGTCTTACGAGTAAAATAGGTACCTGACCTGCGGTGGTGGTGGATCTGAAGCAGCAAAGTTCTGTGCACCAGTAATGTAAAGTCTAGTGGACTGGGTGAGAAGGGTAGAAGAGCAAGCTGCAAATATTCGGAAAGGGAACAACATCATGGGCATTCACTAGGATCAATGGGCAACACTACATCCCCAGTTACACACGACTGAAAGTATACTGCTTATTGATATGGAAAACAAAGATTTAGAAGCAATGAATTACGCCGTTTCCAGGATATGATTTTACCTAGATTCAAACTCGGGTAAGTGAAAGATGGTATGTTTTCTGTTATGAACGCGCACGACTTTGGGCGCATCTTCCTTTTCTACACAAACGCCGGGTAATGTACAACCTTGCCTTGCCTCCCATCGCCAAATACACAAGCCAGCTAGAAGGCTCCGACGGTCTCCTCTCAGATCAACACCCTTGGCATCTAGTCATCGTCGGTGTATCTGGGTCCGCTGGCTGCTGGAGTCTCGGGTGCGCCATAAGCCGCAGGAGTCGGCGCGCCGTAATAGGCTGATGAGGAGTTGAAGCCGCTGGCGGCCGGAGTAGGAGCACCAGCAGCCGGTGTGGGCGCCGAGTCTGCTCCCCATCCACCTTGCCATCCGCCACCTGGAGTTGGGGCACTTGCAGCACCTGGCGTAGGCGCCGAGTAGGCACCAGGAGTAGGGGCGTTGAGAGCTCCGGGTGTTGGTGCACTCAGAAGAGCGCCACCGGGCGTCGGTGCGTCGTAAGAGTTGCCGGGCGTGTAGCCCCATGAGTCGCCCCCACTGGCACCGGGTGTAGGCGCAGAGCCATAAGCAGGTGTCTTGGATCCAGAGCCCCAGGCATCTCCGCCTCCGTACGCCGGCGTCTTCGAACCAAGGCCAAAGGCGTCATGTGCCGGTGTCTTTGCGCCTGATTGCCACGCAGGGGTTCTTGAACCTCCGCCGTACGCGGTGCGGTTGCCATCTCCGTAGGCAGTTCGAGAGCCATCGGCCCAGGCTGGGGTACGAGATCCGCCGTAATCTGGGCCACTTGACTTCCAAGCAGGTGTACGGCCACCGGTAGGTGCAGGAGCTTGTGTTTGTTAGCATCCGTGTTCAAGAGAATGGCGAAGTTGAGAGCTGACTTACTCCTTGAGCCCCATGCCGGGGTTCTCTCTGGGCCGCCAGAGGCGACAGGGGTTCGGCCTCCTTGCCAGTCTCCTCCATGTCCTCCACGGCCACCACCCGGAGGGCCACTGTGTCCACCACGACCTCCACGACCGTTGATTTCAATCTTGGCTCCTGTGATTCTATCCTTGAAGCTCAAGTGATCTTTAGGTACAGTGATTGTCTTGCTCTTAGTGTGCAGCTCGACACGAGCGTGTGTGTCAGTCGCATCCTTGACAATTCCGAGAAGACCCTTGTAACCGCCCTTTCGGATAATGACTGTCTTGTCGATAGCACGATCACGTCCTCCAAAGCTCTTGGGCGGTGCCATCTTGCTCTCAGATCCGTTGGGGTTGCGCTTCATGGCGGGATTCATCTGATCCAGGTTTGGGCCGGCTGAAAGCACACGCCCACCCTTGGCAGCGATTGTATTGACATTTCCAGCCTTGGTCACGAAGACACCGGCGTTCTCATTACTGTCAGTGTTGTGAAGGAAGAGATAGGCACGGTGGATGTGGATAATCTTGCCCTGGCGTTGCTGACCGCCATACTCCCTGACCACGTCGTCGAGTCTGATTTCGGAGCCGTTTCTATCGGCGGCTACGGCGATCTTCCTCTTCGGCAGTTTGTTGGCGATCTGCGAAGGCATGACTTGCCGCGTGTCTCCGTTCTGGTCGAGAACCATCACCGACTCACGGTCGACCTTGACAATACAGCCAACTGTCGTGGGGTCTAGCTGGACGAGGTCAAACAGCTCGTACTGACCCAGCGAGCCCTGTCCTCCAATGTCGCTAGCTTCCCGCAAATCTTTGCTGAAGACGGTGACTTCGGTGTTGGTTTGATCGGTCAAGAAAGTAACTCGGTCTTCTGAGATCTTGACGACCATACCAACTTCATCACGGAACCTACTGCCGCTAGTAACCTTGACGTGATCTCCAATCCTGAAACGCTTTCTCAGGCCCTTGGTCGGCACCTCAATAATCTGTCCGGCTAGTACTCCTTCTGTGACTTGCATGGTGACAATGTCACCTTGGACGTTGGTGGCCTTTCCAACCACGCCCTTCTGCTCGCCCTCGTAGACTTCAATAATGTCACCAGGCAGGTAGGTTACATTGATGTTGCTGTCCTTCAAGCTCGATGCCAAAGCCTTCAAGTCGAGGTTCTCGGTGCCGTCCTCAGCACCGGAGGCAAACCTGGTAACCTCCTCCAGGGTTGGGTTGACGTCCGTAACCACCAGTTGCTGGATCTTGATATCCTTGACTTGGAAGCCGTTCTCGAACTCGTCGCCCATGTAATTCCACACCTTGGTAGTTGGATTACCCTGAATATGTCTCGGGTGCCGCTTGCGAGCTTCGGTCTCGTTGAAGAGGCGCTGAGGTGGGCGCGGGCCCGCTACGCCGACGGGTCGCTTTCTTTTGCCGTCGGCAGTCACCGCCGACAGCGCATCGTCTCTCATTCCGTAGTCAAGACGAGGGATGAACCGAACTCTGGCCTCGAGGCCGTTCTCAGTGACGTCGATGACCTGAGCAAGATCGCCAGCGTGTTTGGCAGGCTTGCGGAGTCTCACCCATGCGCCGGGTTCCAGGGTGGGGGTCTTGGTAACACGAAGCAGGTCAGGCATATCCTTGATGTCGACGAGAATCATCTTGGATCGCGGGTAGACGTTGAACATGCCGTCGAGAGCAACCATGATGTCGGTGGAGCGATTGGCTTCAACATAGATGTAGCCTTTCATGACGGAGGTCGGGCCACCGCGCTCAAAGGCCGAAATAATGGCCAGCTCGTCCTTGGTCCCAAGTCTCTCTTCGATACGCTTCATGATGGAGAAGACCACCTCCCGCTCCTTGCCTTCCTTACATCTGACAGCCCAGATGGTAGGATCGTCGACACTAGGCATCAGCAGGCGCTTAGGAACAACGGCCGAGTCTCCAAAGCCCTTGTTCGGCCGGCGGTTTCCGTAACGCTGTCGAAGGATTTCGGCTTGCTTTTCGGCGTCCATACTCGCCTCCATCTCGCGACGACGGTCTAACTCTCTGTGACGTCTGTCGTCATCGAGGCCTCCGCTCTCAGCAATGTCGTCGGGATGGGCATTGTCAATGAAGTCTTCAATCTCCTCGCCATCTTTCTCCTCATCCTCACCGTCCTCCTCGTCGTCGACTTCGGCCTCGATATCGAAGAAGGCGGCTCGGCGATCC
The DNA here is from genome assembly GCF_030869225.1 of Colletotrichum abscissum. Lineage (NCBI taxonomy): Eukaryota > Fungi > Ascomycota > Sordariomycetes > Glomerellales > Glomerellaceae > Colletotrichum > Colletotrichum abscissum. The sequence goes on from NW_026850321.1 coordinate 214,022, forward strand.
TTTCTGCGCTTGCGACGATGCCCCTGTTGATCAATTATTAGAAAAGTTCACGCCGAGAGAAAGAGGAGGCTATATCAGGGGTTGCGGTGAAGGTAAAGATTTGCCGAGCGCCTTCCCGGCGTAGCTTTGTGTAATAAGGCATTCGGCGCGGGCAGCGACAGGCTTACCTGTTGAACATCGTCTTCGTCCTCGTCGTCCTCATCCTCTTCTTCATCGTCGTCGTCGTGTTGGCCCGCATCATCTTCGTCTTCTTCGTCGTCGTCGTCAATTACTCTCGATTTAGAGGGAGCAGGTGCGTCGTCAGCAGGGCTGCTTTCTCGAGCATGGTTGTCGCTGGCTGGTTGGTCGGGTTCCTCGTCAGACAAGTCGGCGGGCGCAGGGTTGAAGTCATCCTCCTCCTCAGAATCCTCGTAGCGGTTGGAAGACATGGTGGGAAATAACGAAACGTCGAGTCAAGAGTTTCGAGTTCGTAGTTTTCCCGTGATGTCGCTGATGCGAGGTCCTTTCCGAGGTGAGTCTGCAAAAGAAGCAGAGTATCCGTACCAAGGGAAGGAAACAATGGTCCTTCCAACTGGTTCGCCTGATGGCAGGCAGCGACCTTTTCTCCGGCGAATCAATCAAGCGGATAGATGGAGGAAAAGGCCGAAGGCTTTTGGCTGTCGGGTCTCAGGGTGGGATTGAGGTGAAGGCAAAGGTAGAGGAAAAGGCAACGGGAGGATAGAAAGCTTAGAACAAGCAAAGGCAACGACTAAAGACGGGCGAATAACGCGAAGGACATCTCTATCTGAAAAGGGACTAGCGTGGTCGTTCCAGACTGACACCTGAGGCAAATCGATAGGTGGTAGCCTCCAGGTAGCGTAGGTGCTCTGCAGTGGATCCCCCTACCTTCCTCGCAGCTCCTGTCATCCCTCCACTGCATCCCATCTCCGATTGACTTCACTGCATCCTGTCCTGGCTCCACTGAGTTGAGGGAGAAGAAGAAGCTGTGTTGGCAGTTATATGAGTACGTTTGATAGGATGCATGTCCTGCATTGATGAGGCCACTCACAAGTTGCTTCTGGTTCCAATCCACCTCAATCATCAATCTAGGTCAGCAAGTAACCGTGGATGGATGCTGAAGTGACAGAAGTGACAGAAAGAGCAGCAAATACAAGGTCACGATGAATTCTGATTGAGATATGACAGTGTGAATGGACGTCACATCTATCATGAATTTTAGATTCACCAGGCCTGTCGCACCTGGGTAGTTTTCTACATTGAAGTTTTGCGTAAGACAGCACACTCCAAATGCCCGATTTGATCCATAGGAGCCGATGGAAGCCTCGGCACCTAGTGCTTCTCCAATTCATCAGAAACACCAGCCCTGAATGAACGCCTTCCATTTATAAAGACTGGGGACTGGCCCCTGCATCTGGGTACTCTCGATCTTCTTTAAGCAAACAGTATCAAGTCAAGTTTAAGCTGAAAATGGTCGGAAGCTCGAGACGAAAGATGAAGGCTGTTGTTATCGACAAATTCGTCAATGTGAGTCCCAGTCTCTTAATACCTTGCTTCAGTTCCACAAACATGCCTCTAATTCATCCTCAAGGACTTTGATGAAATAAAGGTCTCCGACATTGACCGGCCAATCTCTACAGCAGACCGCTACCTCATCCAAATCAAGGCTGCTGGGGTGAACTATGTCGATACCCTCTATGTAAGTCCAAGACAAGTTCTCACAAGTCCCCCAAAAGATGAGTTGGCTGGCTGATATGATACTTCGCACCTAGGCCAGGGGAAGACACCAAAACAACCGATCCCTGGTACGGCCGCCCTTCACCCTAGGCCTCGAGTTCGCCGGCATCATCCTCTCATCACCGCCTACCTCCGAATTCCGTCCTGGCGATAGAGTCTTCGGAGGCAGCACAGGTTCTTACAGCGAGATCATCTCCCTCGACGCCTCGACGCCCCTCCATCGCATCCCTCCCCAATGGACATTCGTCCAAGCTGCCGGGCTAGCCGCCACGCTCCCCGTCTCCTACGCAGCGCTCGTCCAAGCTGGCATAAGAGCCGGCCAGACTGTCTTGGTCCATGCCGCTGCCGGTGGGCTCGGTCTGATGGCCCTTCAGGTTGCTGCGGCCTTGGGATGCCGGGTGATAGGGACGGCGGGCTCATCCGAGAAGTGCAACGTGGCCCAACGTTCGGGGGCTGATATTTGCATCAACTACTCCGAGGATGCAGCGTGGTGGGACCGTGTGCTGGAGCTGACTGACGGGAAGGGTGTCGACGTAGTTTTTGATCCCGTCGGCCTCGTGGACCGAAGCTTAAAGTGCATTGCTCACAGAGGCAAGATACTGATTGTAGGGTTCGCTGGTATCCAGGACGATATGGAGAAAATCGCCATGAATAGAGTCCTACTCAAGCAGGTGTGTTTGATAGGTTATGTGAGTATTGAAGATTCCACAACGACCACCCACTCGAACTAAGGTAGCTAACTAATGCCCCAAAGCGATACGGCGAGAGCTTGCGACGGTATCCTGAAGAGGAGAATGCCATCTGGAACCAGCTGAAACCCTTGATGGAAACTGATAAAATCCGGCCTGTCATCTATCACGCTGAGTATCCTGGTCTTGAACATGTACCCAGGGCTCTCAAGGACATGTCAAACCGCAAGATTTGGGGCAAAGCAGTCATCACTTTGGATAATGACAGTGATGGTCTGCCTTTGACAAAGCTCTAATTCACAGCAATGGACTCCTTGTGCGAAAAGCTGTGTTTTCAAGTTACCTAAAATAGGTACGTGTATTGAGGACACTGGGAACGGCCACATTGGTGCGGGACAAACACCGCACGCTATTATAACATTTCCTTCCGTCTTCCCCGTTCGACTGTGCCCGCCGGTATATAGCCATCCACTGTCCCAAACTTTTGTTCCTGACCATCGACCAGAGGGGGGCCATACTGACTGAGTCCTGTGGTGCATTGAAACCAATTCACCCCCAATGACTGCCTATTCCAAGTGAATTCATTTGAAACATACTTCACAGACAGTATCCCCTACCCTACAGCCGGCTCAAGAGCCGATCCCCAAACGCCAGGCTTTGCGATGCATATATCATGAGTGACCAGCCAGATCTATGAACAGCGCAGCAAGGCGGTCGGATTAGTTGCTGCTCGTCGCCCTTGGTTTCTTTCAGGCGCTGGTTCGCCCACATGTCTTGACACCCCATAGGCCCCTGCCGGCGCTGACTCCCAGCCACTCTCCCTGGTCGCTAGAAAGATGAGGCACCCAAGCAAGGTTGCCGACTTCGTAGTCGCATTGCCAGCTAGCGTACGGGCTTCTCATGTTGTCTGGCTGGGCGGCACCGTTGGCGGGAGGACCACCGCCAAGAGCAGGGTTGTTGTTGTACACGTCCCATAGCAGCACCTGGCAATCGTCGGCTCCCGAAGCTAGAACACCACGCCTCGTAGGCGACCACTCTATGGAGTTCAGGGAGCCTCCGTGGCCCCTGAGTTCGAGAAGAGCCTGTCCAGGATGTCTTACATCAAGGATACGAATGACGTTCGAGTCTTGCGCAAATGTGGCTAGCAAATGGGTATCGTGGGGAGAAGTTGCTAGTCTCAACAAGGGCGGAGGGTTCGACATGGTCTGCTGCGCGAGCGTAGGGCTGATACGTCCTCCATTGGCATCTATCATACTCAATCAGCTTCACCAAACTTGCGAAAAAATAGTTCTGGGGGTGGAGGTTACCTCGTTCATCTTTCCCAGTGGGCTCGTAGATGATGGTGCTATGCTCCAGACTGCGCAAATCGAACATGCGGACGCTACCGTCCTGTCCGCAGCTCACGAATACGTCAACACTGTTGGCGCAGAAGCGGACATCGTAAACCTCCTTATCGTGGGCAATCAATTGTGTCTTGGCCGTCAGCGACGGAATATCCCAAATCGTGCAGGTGGTATCGATACTGGACGTGATTATCAAGCTAGGTGAAACAGTATTCCAGTCTAGCGAAGTAAGCGGTGCAGTATGATCCGGGGTCTTGGAGTTGGACAGAAGCGCGAGAGGCGTGAGTTTCGTAACGGCGGGGTCTCTGGCTCGGTTGGTAATGGAGTTGTTCTGGGAGACAGGGCTTTCGGAGGGAAGAGACCACAGGCGAAGGTGGTCTCCCGACGTCGCGAGCAGGTCAGTAGACTGCTTCTGCGAGGAGGGCGGTTCCCAGAGCAAGCGCGTCACAGGGTAGGAATGTGTAGCCTCGGCGACTTTTTGAAATTCGAGGTTAATTTTGGGGGTGCCCGGCTGGTAGACATCGTTGGGCGTCGGGACCATTTGGGTATCGAGGATTTGGATCTAGAGGGAAGCAATAGTGTTAGCTACACCCAGCTATCAACATCATTGCGACGGAATTCTTACGTAGTTGTGTCCATCTTCTAGATAGCTGCCAACGGCAAGCTTCCCAGCGCCGTTGCCCTGGGGAGGCCACTTGCACCAGTCGAAAGCATACAGGGCCCAAGGAGCGAGATAGTTGCTGGTTCCAGGTTGCGCGTTGGCAAGCTCATATGCAGCGCTACCGGGCACGCCATCGGACATGCTCGAGTCGGCGCGGGGTCGAATATCGGCCAAGCCCAAGGGCGTGTTCGAGATGTTTCGCTGGGAGCCGGGCGCATTGTACTTTTGGTCTGGCGGAGACATGAACTGGGATCCAGAGCCGCTGGGTGTAGTGGGTGTGTAGGGCGCAAAGGACGAGCCACCTTCGTATCCGGCAGCAGGCGAGGAGCGCGAGTAGCTGTGGGACAGGCTCAAGCTGGGAGGCTTGGAAGGTGTCTGATAGTCTTGCTGCTGCTGCTGAGGCTGCATGGCAGACATACTGGGAGCGGTGTTGGCAGAGATGGCGGGAGGTCGACCACCTGCACCACCTGGTTGCAAGACGTTGGGCACCGACGATGTGCTCTGGTAAGGCGGCGCCTGGGGGTGGGAGTTTGGGGAGGACTGCTCCAGCTTGATATGGGGTGCGGCGGGGGCAGCAGAGGATGATGAGTATTCGCGGGGTGAAGGCTGGCCGTGCTGGATCATGCCCGCTGGCATGTGCAATTCGTCTGACTGGGAGCTATAGGTGCCAGTGCGTCGCGGGGTGCCAGTTTGGAACTGGGGTTGCGACTGCTGCGGCGACTGCTGCTGCTGCTGCTGTTGCTGTTGCTGGTTCATGGCTGCGAGAGCAGAGGAAGAAGATGGCGAGGAGGATGAGGAGGGCGTTGGCGCGGGCAGCAGTGTGACGGAGGGGGAAAGGCCCGGCGGCCCTGATGTCTGAGTCGCAGTGGAGTGGGTAGGCAGCGAGTTGGGAGAGTCTCGGTGCAGCTGCTGGCCATGGGCCGGAAGCAGAGCGGCGGGGATGGAGGCACGCTGCTGGTTGTGCTGGGAGTGGGACTGGGAGCGGGAATGGGAGAAAGGAGGGATATTGGAGGAAGAGGAAGGCGGGTGAGAGGAAGAAGAGGGAGAGTAGGGGTTGGACTGGGAGTAGGAGTGGGAATACGAATGGGAGTGAGAGTGAGATTGAGATTGAAAGTGAGAGTAAGAATGAGAATGAGACTGAGAGCGTGAATGGGAGGACTGATGAGGCTGGAGGGCGCGGGCGGAAGCGGAGTCGGTCGCTGTTGTGGGCGTACGAGTGGCCGCGGCGCTGTTGGTGGTGGTGTCGCTAATGGTCTTGTTCCTATTGTTCGGCGTGTTCTGGTAATAGTCGTTGTCCCAGTGGAAGTTGGGGACGGCGGGGGGGTCTTTGGGCACTAATGGCCCAGGCGCACCAGCGGCGACTGCTGTTGTTGTGGATGCGGACGTTGAGGCCGGTGGTGTCGAGGTTGAGGATGGCTTCAAGGCTTCCGGGGTGTATTGAAGGGAGGAAGTAGTGGAGGGAGAAGCGAGCCCGATGCCGAGCCCGGCGTGAGGAGGACCGCCTGAAGGATGCGAGTGGTGGTTGGGCTGGAAGTAGCCAGACTGTCGTTGTTGCTGCTGCTGCTGGTGTTGCAGTTGTTGCTGAGAATACGGCGAATATTGCGATTGTTGCGACTGCTGGGAGTACACCGACGACGAGTAGGAAGGTACCGGGTTGGGCAGCGGTGGGCGGGTGTGGCCAGCCGTGGTACCACTGCTACTACTACCTGTACCTGCGGTTGTACCTGCAGTTGGAGGGTCATTCAAATTGACATTGGCATTGGCAGTCGCATGGGAGGCTGAAGCTGCCGCTGCCGCTGACGCTGACGAAGCATTTCCTCCAGAGAGTCCAGACTCAAAGGTAGAAGAAGAAGGAGGTCCGCCGGAACCTGGAGGGGAAGTGGTGGCGGCGGCAGCGGCAGCGGCCGGGGCTCCAATGGACCCCAAGGCCTGGGCCGCTTGCCAAAGAGCCGAAGACGCGCTTAGGCGATGCTGGTGGTGCGGACGCCATTGTTGCTGTGGCTGCTGTTGTGTCTCGGGGTCGATGCTCTGCTGCGAGGCTGTTCGACGATGGCCCAGAAAGTGCATCATGTTTTCTTCGGTTGAATGTCCCTCGTTGTACGACTCAAACAATGTGCGCGCGTGGGGTGGATGGGACGCGGGACGAACGAGAACCCCCAAAAAAACAAAGCAACACAAAAAAGATGAACAAGAATGGCCACAACGACAACGACGATCAGGGAACTAGACACACAAGGGACGAGGGGGAAGAGAAAGCGACGCACACGGCAGCAGGACAGGGGCAGACGGTGGCAGTGCGGCGTGTCCACGTCCTCGGCATCCGCAGTCTTAGTCTTCCAGGTTGTCTGATCTGATGACTTGGTGAGAGTGAGAAGTGAACTTGTCCAACGGCTGTATGCTCAGCTTCTCATCCGTCTAGCAACACATCCTTTACTTTGTAGACCCGGCAGAAAACTCACGCGAGTTTACGGCGGCATCCCTCTGACTAATGAATGTCCGACTCGTTCATTATTGATGGGCCCTACCGACTGAATTGGACATGGACATGGACCTGGGCGTTGGGCATAGACGGACAACGGAGACACGGAGACGCGGTTACAGACGCCGCCGGGGATGATGGCAGTAAGGAAAATAGAGCCAAGGCAGGCGGCTCATCTCATTAGTTGATTGAAACTTTGAGGAGAAAGTGTCCATCATAAGAAATTGCCCGTCGCCGTGGCCATCGCTTGCACAATAGATATGAAAAGACACCCAACAATGGCAAGACTATGAGACGCGCAAAATACCGTGTTCTGGGGAGCCAGACGGTGCTCAATTTCTTGATCAAGCACATGGACACCAGCTCCAGAGAGAAGCTCTACGCATCACAGTGTATCTCAGTCTCGGTTGGCAGAAGACGCAGACAGATTAGATGAGCAAGAATCTTTTCTCCACCGCACTGACTGGGCCTCATACTTCCCGTTCTCCGTTTGTTTGGTGAGCTGTATGGATAATAGGCAATGTTGAAAGGATCATGTTCCAACATCCAACAGCAATGGCATCGTCCAATGGCGCATTCCCACATACATGCTTATCGATAACCAAGATGTCGAGGCCGTGCTTACATAAGGCAGGCAATCGGCTTTTAGGTAGGTACCTAGGTACTAAGATAGGTGCCTGGTGCTACAGAGAAAGACCCGCCGTGTGACGTCTGTCTCGCAACAGCGCCTGTGGCACATGCTCAGAGCTCGTGAGCTCTTGCTTCCCGAGCCAAAGATACTTTTTATCTTGTATCTTCACAGCTGGCCTCGCGCGCTCCCATCGACGACATTGCTGTGCTGTGTCCCATAGACCTCATACATTACCCATAGCATCTTGCCGTATCCCACGTCCAACACTCATCACCAATGCCTCCTTGTTGTTGTTGACATCCTATTCCTTTAGCTAGAGCGCATACATACTTGATCGTGCCTCTGGAAAGCACGCTCAGGAACCTTGTCAACCACGACATTCCTGCTGACCGCGCCATCGCCAGCCAATTCTCCCACTTCTGCCCAGCAGCGTCAGATGCGACCTGATGGCATCCGGTTCGCACAGTTTCCTCGACCGACTCTCACCGAGCCGACAACGATCTCCCATTCTACCACTCTACACATCCCGACCGAAGCCTTCAGATGACTACGACCTCGATGATCTGTCCCCTAGACCCGATGTATCGCTGCTGTCAGATCCGCCTCCGCTGCCCATCAAAATGTCGAAAGGGCGCTCCCCTTCCCCCGTAGATCCATGGGACGACGACCCTTTTGGCCCGGCGGGCTCCGTCTCCAAGTTGAAGCCGAAGGCCATGTTCGTCGGCCCGCCGCCGCCCATAGCTGCCTCGGTGGTGTTGCAGCCCTCCGCATCGTCGGAGAGGCGGGAATCCCGAGGCAACACACACAAGAACGAGCTCAAGGGCATGTCGTCCAGCCGGCTTGCGTTTGGGAGCATTCTGTTCGATCATAGCTCGCGCGACTCAAGCAAGTCCCGCGTTGACTCTGTCTGGCGGAATCTACAACACCGAGAACGAGCTCTCCACAAAGAGGTACAGCGATTACTAGACATACAAGCCACAAGACTTGGATCCGGCGCCGAGTCTCTCGATGCTAGCACTGTAGGAGCTGAGACGTGGAGTGATTCTGGGAGTAGTACGCCAACGGGAACGTTCTATTCCACAGCGACGTCCAGGTCACGCATGATGGCCTCGCTAGACCCACCCGTACGCGCGACTCCTCGCGGCGATATTATACCTGTTCGACAACCCAAGGCACAGGGGCAGCAGGGCCTTCGTGCGGCGCGAAGCGGATTGCGACAGGCGTTGGCAGCCCTGACTGGTCTCAAGACGGAAGAAAATGCGTATATCGAGTCAGCCCTCTCTCAACGAAGAAAAGCTTTGTCGTATCTAGACAAGTTGGACAAGCGCAGGGTCAGCATCTCTGCCGAGTTGCATAGCTTGGCTGATGACGATGAGGAGCCTCTCGCAAAGGAGCTGCGAGGCCTGGGAGAGCAGCATGATTCTTTGGGTCAGGAGATACGCGAGCTCGAGGAGAAGCTCGTTGGTATGAGGAATCGGCATCGATGGCTGGAGCGAAAGATGGAAGACGTTCACAACCGCCGAGAGGCGGGCTTGAGTGGCTACAGGGGTGCGTTGAGGGAGGTCGAAGGTGAGGTCACAGCCCTCCTACGCCGGCCTCCGATCGAGCCCCTGGATCTAGATGTTGTCGAAGCTGTATCACGGAACGACTCTGGAACCGGAACCGACATCCAAGAGCTGCCCGGTGGTGCTGAGTTCTTCCGCATGATACCTGCGCGACGGACACTGAGCATGGCCAAGGACTGGTGGGAAAGTGAAATGGACTTTCTCCAGAAGCGAAAGGCGCAGGTCGATAAGGATCGCGATGCGCTAGATCAAGGCACGGAGTTATGGCAGGAAACGGTGAAACTCGTTACGACATTCGAGGCAGACCTGCGCCAGTCTCTAAGCGGCGGTACTTCCTCGGCCAAGGGCAAACAGACTCCTCGTGCACAGCAAGAAGGCGTTGAAGCTCTCTTGCCGCGGATGGCAAAGGTGATCTTGGAGCTTGAAGCAAACATGAGGACAGCCCAGCAGAACACTTGGAATCTTCTCATCTGCGCCGTTGGCGCTGAACTCGAAGCGTTCAGAGATGCCGAGGCTCTCCTTCGAGGAAGTCTACCAAAGCCTCAAGCAGCGGCGACGAAAGTTGACGACATCGAAGAACCCTGGCACAACGGCGATGACCAAGAGGAGCAAATCTCGCAAGCGAATTTGGCCACAGCTACGACAGAAACCCATCACGGAGAGAGTGACAATGAGGTCCCGCCCGACCTGCTAGTGTCACATCTAGAAGAGCACGACGACGACCGTTCCCATGTCGGGTCCATACGAACTTCGTCTTCGAGGCGTGACAGCGACAATGAGGTTCCTCCAGAGTTCCTTGCCGAACACAGCAACGATGAGGGTATAGACTGATATGAAGGTGCCATGACTTTGTATGCGTAGCATTTGTAAAGGGTATAACCCCGATGTCAGCTGTGCCTCAGTAGCTTCCCGTGCTACCAAAGCAGATGGTACTGAAGCATGCATCTTTTGACACGTAGTTCTTACACTTTTTGGAAATGAATTATGTTTTTTGATTGGGCTGGCAAAGCTGGGTACAGCAGGCAGGATAGGATACCCCGCAGGCCATGATTCAAGCCGGCGTTGGCTGGGGTGTTAATTAGTTGGAACTTCTTATGGAGCAGTTTGTTTATAGCCATCCACGAATTGACTTTTTTGTCTCTCTCCATAATGCCACCTGCATTCATAGTCTCACATCATAGGGCTAGGATTCGTCAAGCAAGGGAGCAATGGCGCATGAAAGGAGCTGCAGTGGCAGACTGTGGCGCATTGGATTTGGACGGTAACCTCGGCTATGGCCGCTGTCCCGCGACGAGGACAATCCCGAAAGTGGGGTCCACAGGTCCGGTGGTAAGGATTTACACGGGGTAGCCCGGTGCCCAAAGGGGGACTTTTCGCAATGATAAAACCAAGAGTTCGCCGGTGAAGGCTCGGTTTCCTGTTCCCCAAGGTACAGTTAAAGAAAGTGCGCCCCGATCTCGCCCATAACGCCTGCACGCAGAGACGCGAGTCTGCTTTTTCGAGATTCCGATAATCAGCGATTTCAGCCCACGAGAACACCCGGTTCAAGATCCGCCGATACCCTTGGATTTACACCGCCCAGGAACCGAACCTCCCCATACCGATTTCTTCCGAGCAGTCGCAGAGCGTTTCCAGCATCGTACTGCGGCAACAAATGGCCTAATGAATAAGGTTGTAGATGAATGAACAAGGGGAGATTCGACTCCAGATCGTCATTGAGAACGGCGGCCGGGATTCGTTGGAAAACGGATATACTGGTGTTGTCTCGATCTTGATGTCTCGATTTATCGCCTGCGTTCGAACCAACCGCTGGAGCCGGCAATTGCGACCGACTGATCCATCACCCACTCGCCGACACCGAGATACTTCTCGATCCACTTCGTCATGTCCTTGTTTTCGCCGGCAGCTCTGTCCGTCTTGAAACTGGGTCTGACGATTCCCAGATTGGGCACATGTTAGCCGCCGCAGAGTCTTGTCTTTGTCGTCATCGAGGGCAGAGATCCAGTATTCGCATCGGAATATTGAGAAAGTTAACTCACGTCAGGCCGGTCGAGCGCTGCATACCCGCGAGGAAGGCGGAGACTAGGAACGACCCAAGAATTAGCGAACCGATCGACTCGAGATTATGCATCCAACAGTAGGACAACCAAAGAAGAGTGGCTGGGGAGGGGACTTACAGAGCACCGCATCGAATGCGTAATGAGTCAAACGTCCAATCTTTGACCAGAGGCCCAGAGTCAGCAAGTTGAGGAGCTAGGGAGGTGTTAAGACTGCGCGAGCAAATCTCCAAGCTAATGTAGGCAGCGAGGCGAGCCAGAAGCACTCGCCAGCAGCCCGGCAGGGGAAAAGGCTGGACCAACCATTTTGGTGCAAGTTGTTGAAAAGGTCTGTCTAATTCGATTTCCTTTGTCGCTTTTTCTACGCTCGATGACGTTGCTCTGTTCGAGTGTTTCTTGTTATCGTTGCCGTCGTTGTCTCGTGGTTGTTGCAGCGTTCTCTCAAAAGTCAAAAGGCTGGAGTTCGAAGGTTGTTGGTCATGAGACAAGGCTCGCCTGGCGGTGGCAGGCACACTGGAGCAATTGGAGTATGATCCCTCCCCCAGCTGACTGGCTGTGCTGTCGAAGTGGACTGTGCACACCTCAAAAGTAGCCTTAGTGCCTGAGGCTTCTAATCTCTTATCTTGATATGATAAGGTGCCTAGGTGCATGTCTTATCTTATCTAAGGTACGTTACCTTCGGTTGATGGACTGAGGTTTCCCTCAGGAGCATCGTCGGGTGTCGTATCTTCAGTGGGAATCAAAGTCTTGCAAGTGCAAGGTCGATTAAGCTCATCCTCGCGTGGCTTCAAGTGGAGCAGCATCGCTTTTATGGCTTGCCGACCATTATCTGTCTTACCGTCTTCGATGTACCCCAAGTCTCATGCCCAAGGTACCCTACCTGGGGGTTTTGAGTGCTTCATTTCATCTCTCGGATGGAGCTCTTCATGGCAACATCGGTTTGCGGGTGTCAGTCTTGTAGCACAACCCCTGCAATGTAATGAGGGAAATAGAAGCAAGAAGCGCGACTCGGACCCGAACCATCGAGACGGTTTGAATCGCGTCACCAACAAAGCGGATTAGCCGGAGCTCGGATGGGGGCCTGGACTTGTTCTCCTCCGCGGCACAAGTGGAATTGTCCGACGGTGCACCGGCGGTGGCCCACCTGTCCTTGAGATGGTGAGATGGTCATTGGCCGGATGCGGGTGTTGAGAGGTTGGAGCTGCCCGGAGCTGACAGAGTCATGGACAAATGCATTGTCGCCATTTGCCATTTTCATGAGAGGTGCGAGGCATTGCCAAGGTGCAAGTGGGCCAGGGGACCTCTCCACTCCGATACTCTGGCCTGGAGACTGGAGACTGGAGAGAGACCCAGCGGCCTTTCCATTCATTGCAGTCTCCCAGGATGGAGGGGCATATTTCCACGGAGGGGCTCTTTGCCGTTTTTCTAGGTGACATGGATGCGTTCCATTTTCCATTTTCTCGAGGGGTCGGGCGTCCGGGCTGGTTTGCCGTTTGGCAAAGGAAGTTAGAACCAGAGGTGGAAGCTCAGACCCGGAGCCAAAACTAAAAGAGGCAAAGGAAATGTGTGGTCTGCTACCGCCGCCGCCGCCCGCCGCGGCATGAGCTTCTAGTTTGTTGAGTGTTTGAGGCTTTAAAAAAATCGGGCAGCTCAACTCGCCTCAGACTCGACTCAGCCCAAGGGAGCTTGGTCGGAGCTCCGTCGCAGAATGGAAGCTGCACCAGTGTGCAACAGACTGTCAGATGGATGCAAGTGCATGATGGGCACGAAGTAGTGGGAGATGGTGAAGCAAAATAAAACGAGAAAATACCCGAAGTTGGAGCTAGACAGTTGGATGGTGCTGGATCCAATGGAAGCGACTGAAATCCCTCACTGTCACCCATTTTATCCGGCCATCACTCCAGGCAGGCCCTCCCATCATTCGGTCCTCTTGCGCTCTCACTTACTCTTCCTACTATTCACGGCGTCATTGCTGTTGCTATTACTCTCAATACGTCTACGGAGTACTGCCCAGCTCGATAGGCTCGAGCGTTGGAGAATAAATAGCACGACGTACGGATACACGGTACGGATACTCGGTGAGTGGATCATTGCCGTCGTATCATTGCATTGCGTTGCGTTGATGGCCCCTTGGATGTTTCTGTTGTGGTTTCCAGTTGGCATCTATTTATTTTCTTGTTTACCGTCTGGTGAAACCACGCTGTTTTTCTGGGCTGGCCTGACGTCCGGACCTCACCTCACCAGGCTCACCTCACCTCGCAACACCCAATCTTGGGGCGCCTCACCATATCCCGGGCCGTTTTGGTATGTGCTATTTGCGTAAACCTTGTTCGGGCCGTGGGCTTGTTCCTTCATTGGCCAAGCGTTTCCAGTTGGTGGATGAGCATGTCAGAGTGAGGTGAAAAAAAAAAAAAAAGGTGAGATGAGCAAGAGAGGAAGCAGGAACACATTCAATGCTCCAATGAGAAGGTCCTGGTCATGCCCTTCTGTATTTCCTTCCGTCGTCTCTTTTTTTCTTGGTTGCCGTGCCTCAACATTGGACGGCATGAGATGGCAAAAAAAGATGGATGAAAGTGGGAGGTGTCAGGCTGGTGCGAAGCGCGGGACCCTGAAGCCTGAGCTTAGGTAAGGCAGGTAAGGTAGGCGTACCTATGGCAGGGTACCTGTCACCGCAAGCTCCTCACATTGGTGGGGGGCCCAGTCGCTACTGCCAAAGCTGCACTTTGCCCACTTGAGTTCCATTGCTTCCATTTCCAATTCTGGCAGGGATTGGGGGGAAGGTGCGTGGGTGCTTGGGTGCTCCCCTCCTGCCATCCGGCCACGGACCAAAGTGCACGGACCACTCCGTTGGATTGAGGGGCAGCTACGCTCCTCAGCACCTTCTCAGCACCTTTCTCCCCTCACCTCACCAAACGGGGGTGGTGCCGGCCGGTGCAGGGAACAAGTTCAACGAGGGGCAAAGCGGCGGCCACCCGGGCAGACTGAGGAAGAAAAAAAAAAGAGGGAGAAAAAAAAAAGGCGCCGACACCACCGCCGACGCAGGCCACAGCAAATGGAAGCAGCAAGCAGAGGATGGGGAGTGCGCCGCCGGGCAGCTTCACACTTCACTTGGGTTTGTTTGGGTCAGGAGCAAATTGTTTCTCGTCCCTGCTCCTCGTGTGTCTCTGCCTCTGCCCGTAATGTGGTCTTCAACAAATACCTAGCTGAGGCTGATGCTCAAATACATCATCTTGTGCATACATCCTGCATTGGCTTAACCACCCCCCAAAAACAAAGAGTCTCACTCGTCAACCTCGTCGATTTGGATGACCTTTTTTTATCGTGTTTTTTTTTATTAGTTATCTCTCCCCTTGGCCTTACGTACCTTGCCTGACCTTGCCTTGACCTCTCCCTCTCTGTGTCTTCTCTCTACCCACCCCCACTCCCAGCAGGATTTAACAACCGCATTAGACCCCTCCTCCTCTTCTTCCACACTCCTCCCTTTCGCCTCGACCATCCTTAAGTAGCACACTTCTCCTCTGCTACATCTATTCTCCATCCTACGGTGATCGACTTTTTCTATCAACTCCCCTCATCACCCGTCCAAACCCATACCTATACATCTAGACACAATGGCTGCTACCGCCAAGGACCATCTCGATGTCGGCGGCAAGATCGCATGGCTCTCCAGCCTCGATACCGCCTACCAGCCCGAGAAGAACTACCGCCGTTCTTCCATCATCTGCACCATTGGCCCCAAGACCAACTCCGTCGAGGCCATCAACGCTCTGCGCAAGGCCGGTCTGAACGTTGTTCGCATGAACTTCTCCGTAAGCTCCCCCAACCCCATCACAGACGCTAAAAGTCAACCCCCACCAAAGTCTGCCTATCTTGCTAACCCCTCGCTTCTGAACAGCACGGCAGCTACGAGTACCACCAGTCCGTCATTGACAATGCCCGCGCCGCCGAGAAGGCTCAGCCCGGCCGTCAGATCGCCATTGCCCTCGACACCAAGGGCCCCGAGATCCGCACCGGAAACACAAAGAACGATGAGGATCTCCCCATCTCCGCCGGCAAGATCCTGAACTTCACCACCGATGAGCAATACGCCACGGCTTGCGACACCGACAACATGTAAGCTCTTCTCTCTCTCAAAAGCTCTCCCCGCGGCATTACTAACCGCTGTTTTGATAGGTACGTCGACTACAAGAACATCACCAAGGTCATTGAGCCCGGCCGTATCATCTACGTCGACGACGGTGTCCTCGCCTTCGATGTCCTCAGCGTCAAGGATGACAAGACCGTCGAGGTCCGCGCACGCAACAACGGCTTCATTTCCTCCAAGAAGGGTGTTAACCTGCCCAACACCGATGTCGATCTTCCCGCCCTTTCCGAGAAGGACAAGAACGATCTCAGATTCGGCGTCAAGAACAATGTCGACATGGTCTTTGCCTCCTTCATTCGCCGCGGCCAAGACATCAAGGACATCCGCGATGTTCTCGGCCCCGAGGGCAAGCACATCCAGATTATCGCCAAGATTGAGAACCGTCAAGGCCTCAACAACTTCGAGGAGATCCTCACCGAGACTGACGGTGTCATGGTCGCCCGTGGTGATCTCGGTATCGAGATTCCCGCCGCCGAGGTCTTCGCTGCCCAGAAGAAGATGATCGCCCTCTGCAACAGAGCCGGCAAGCCCGTCATCTGCGCTACCCAGATGCTCGAGTCCATGATCAAGAACCCCCGCCCTACCCGTGCCGAGATCAGTGACGTTGGTAACGCTATCACCGACGGTGCCGACTGTGTCATGTTGTCCGGCGAGACCGCCAAGGGCAGCTACCCCAACGAGGCCGTTTCCGAGATGCACGAGGCCTGCCTCAAGGCCGAGAACACCATCCCCTACGTTTCCCACTTCGAGGAGATGTGCACCCTGGTCAAGCGCCCCGTCAGCGTTGTCGAGTCATGCGCCATGGCCGCTGTCAGAGCTTCCCTCGACCTGAACGCTGGCGGCATCATCGTTCTCTCCACATCTGGAGAGTCTGCCCGCCTTCTGTCCAAGTACCGCCCCGTCTGCCCCATCTTCATGGTCACAAGAAACGCCTCCGCATCCCGCTACGCTCACTTGTACCGTGGTGTCTACCCCTTCCTGTTCCCCGAGGCCAAGCCCGACTTCAGCAAGGTTAACTGGCAAGAGGATGTCGATCGCCGCATCAAGTGGGGTGTTGAGCACGCTTTGGAGCTCAACGTTGTTAGCAAGGGTGACACTCTGGTCGTTGTCCAGGGCTGGAAGGGCGGCATGGGCAACACCAACACCCTTCGTATCGTCAAGGCCGACCCCGAGCACCTTGGCATTGGAACTTTGTAATGGATTGGATTGCGGACGAGGAATGAAAAAGAGAAGAGAGGCCCGTCGGCGAGCGGGAGATACCAAAGTACCTAGTAAACCGTGATAGACGATGGTGGACTATACTGTCCAGCACACACGAGTATGATTTGCACACATGAATAAAGTTGATATCACCTTCCAAGAATCTTCCTCGAAGCGATTATCTGTGCCGAAGTCCATCCGAAGCTGGATGATGAATCAATTAATCAATCAGACGAATCTAAGCTGTCGCGGGGCGCCCAGAATGACGGGCCCAATGAGACGACATCTCCGAGACGGAACGAAATGGCGGCGATTACATTGCAGCCTACGGTACTTCATCAAGACACGATCACTATCGCCCCGTTCCAATCACTAACAGTTCTGCCGGCGGAATTGAGCAGACGGGAAGATATCCAGCGGAATGAGCTTGAGACACAAATACGACGGACTATTAGTAACCACATGAAGTCTCTCATGAGTCTTACGATCAGCAAAATGGAAGCCCAGAATGAAAGAACAATATTTAAGGATCCATCCATGCTCCGTCATCGACATACATCAAGACAATGTCATCTTCACTTGAGTTGTTTGATAATATGCATTGGGTATGTCTATCAGTTCTCCCGTTTCCTACAACTGGGGGAAGGCTTCCCCCTGGCGTGATCAATTAAAGCGGCATCTACAGGTCTTTGAGCTCGAAACGCTTGCGCAAGTACTCGCCATACTTCATGATCAGCAACGGCACAGGTAACATGGCGGCAGCGATGAAACCGAGAATACTACTCGCCCAGCCAACGCCCAAGTTCTGGTTCATCTTCAGGCCCGCAAGAGGTAGTGTTGCTCCCGCCACGGATCTCACGACAGCGTTGGCGGCGAGGGCCGAGGCGGCGTAGATGGTGAAGGCGTCGACGAGGTACATCTGCAGCGCCATGAAGATGATGAGGTTACCGATGCCGACGATGGCCGTGCCCAGGATGGGCACGAACCAGTGGATATGGTACTCGGCCGTCCAGCCGTAGATGAAGAGACCCGCGGGGAGGAAGACGGCGCCGGCGGGGAGGGCGACGAGGCGGTATTCGGGCTTCATTCCTTCGCGGACGGTGCCTGCTTCGTCGGCTGCGGCGTCTGCTTCGGCGGCTTTTCTCTTAACGTACTTGTCCGAGGAGAGGCTGAAGAAGACGACGCCGATCATGGACCCGACGCCGAGGCCCATGAAGGCTAGGCCTGATGTGCCGGCGCTGAAGCCGTAGGTTCCCATGAAGACTGAGGTGATGGAGGTGAACATCAGGTAGAGGTAGCCGTAGACCACGGCGATGTAGAGGCCGCTGTTGCGTGTGTTAGTTCAGAGGAGGGAGACAAGACTTGGCACAACATGATGCGGATTGGGTTACGTACAAGATCTGGGTGATTGGGGAAAAGGCAATCATCTTGATAGGGCGGATGATGCCTCGCTTGAAGTAGTCGGCCGAAGAGAGGCCAATATCGAGTTTCGACCGCAGCAGAGGGTTCCCCGTCTCTTTCTGAAGTCTCTTCACCTTCCTGTCAAGGATGATGGGCGCGTACGTCTCCCTCGAAAAGATGAGCATGACGATACTCAGAACCCCGCTCACAATTACAATAAGCCAAAAGACCCATCGCCAGCCAGCCGCATCAGCAAGGAACCCTCCCGCCACGGGGCCGATGATGGGACCCAGTAGGGGCCCGATACTAAACGCCGCCATGGCCGCCCCGCGCTTCTCCTGGCGGATCATGTCGGAGATGGAACCCGCGCCGTTGGTGATGGGTGCGGAGCCGAAGACGCCAGCGAAGAGGCGGAAGACGATGAGGGCGTTGAGGGTAGGCGCGAGGGCGGCGCCGACGTTGAAGCAGATGAAGAACAGGTTGCAGACGTGGTAGACGATTGTGCGGCCGTAGATTTCGCTCAGGGGCGCGCAGAGCAGGGGTCCGGCTGCGAAGCCTAGGACGTAGACTGCGCTTTGTTGTCAGCACGTTTTGTTTCTTTCCGGTTGATCTGTACGATGGGATGGTAAACAGAGGTTCAAAGGAGCGTTCATACCGGAGACGACAAAGGCAGCTAGATAGGGGCTGTTGTTGTGAAACTCCCGCATGAGGTCCGGCACGCCGGGGGCAAAGATGGAAGACGCCAGTGGTGTGACGAACGTCATGGCACTGATCAGGCTACAGTTGAGGACCTTGAGCCAACTCGGCCAGTTGTACGGATTCGCCGGGTCGTCCGGGCCATCCCACCAGACAATGTTCTCGTCTTCGGAGCTCTCGCCGCCGTCGCCGTCCTTCTCTGTCGTACCGCCAACACCCTTTTCCACGTCCTCGCGCCCCATGGACTTGCGAGATCTCGTCCGAGCCAGCGCGAGCGACTGCTTTCTCTTCTCCTCGCCGCGTTCGTCGAGGACGTAGCCCATGCTGGAGGGTATGTCGGCATCGTGGCCCTCTGCTAGGGCCTCTGCCGTTTTCTCTTCCCTTGTGGGTTCGCGTTCCAGCCGGTAGAGGCCTCTTGTCTCCTTGTCGTCATGGGATATGCTGCTTGTCGTGGCTCCTTCTTCCGCGGAGTGGCGCGGCTCTTTTGTTGGTGAGGTCATTGGAGCTTTGAGAGTACGCTGCCTTGATGTCAGTTCCGATGACCACTTATACTGCGTCCCTGTGCAGCTACACAACTGCCAGGAGCTACGAAAGTTGAGAAAGCAAAGGCTTGGCATTCCGGAATATTATCCGGCGACTTGGCGTGCAAAGCCGTGGTGTCTGTGTTTACATGCTCCCCGAATCACGTAGAATGATCTTGGATCT
Source organism: Colletotrichum abscissum (assembly GCF_030869225.1). Classification (NCBI taxonomy): domain Eukaryota; kingdom Fungi; phylum Ascomycota; class Sordariomycetes; order Glomerellales; family Glomerellaceae; genus Colletotrichum; species Colletotrichum abscissum. The sequence goes on from NW_026850321.1 coordinate 233,327, forward strand.
TTGTGTAAGGAAAAGGGCAGACTTGCCTAAACTACCTTTTATGTCTAGGAAGGCCTAGATTCGCAATCTCTCGCGAGAACCGACGCGTGGAGATTTACTCGAGAAAGCTGGTTTTCTAACTTTCAACAGGAGCTTCAGGTGAGTTGTTCTATGGGAACGGTTGGCTATTGTATGTAGTTGGAGTCAATTATAGTCAAGAGGATATCGTGATTTCAAGTGTAAGGTAAGAATTGGTACAACAGTCAAGAGACTGCATATCCGCCAAAGAGTCGCTCAACAGGAAAAGAAGCAAAGAACAAGCAGCAACCTAGAGACAAGAGCCATGGACCCCTGCGCCTCTTAAACAAACAGATATGGTCTGCCGCTGTCGACCGACCATCGCAACGGGGATTTGACTCGACCGGGTCAGACCACACTCCACACCACCCTTAACATGGGTAAACGCAGCCGAATACCTCAATCGGGGTGCGTTTCCCCCCTCTCTGGGGAAAATCAAAAAGGGAACGGGGAAGAAGAGGGCTAGAAGTTGTCAACTCCGACCCGAACCCCGTTCAAAGGGACTAGGGTTAAATTTGAAGCATTGGTTTGGCCGCTGGCGGCTCGTTTGGAAGGGGGGAAATGGGGTAACGAACTAACGACTTGCTGTGCGTTACATGGGTGCTGCAGCTCCCGTTGGAGCAAGCCCATTTCACACTAGACCAATGGCTTCATGTTACGACGCCCAACCGTTGGAGGGGATCACCCGAGCCATCACGGCGGCGTTCGTCCCCTTAAGCTTAGATGCGGGTGCCAATACGCTTGGCGAGATCTTTGTAGCCTCCCCTTCGATTGCCTGCTTCTGACCATCCTCTTTTCTATGCGTAAGACGTAAGGCGAGTGAGTAAATTCTCCGCTATTTCTGGGTTGCCTCGCTACCCTTTCACCGAGCAGCGGCGTATGGTCAGCTCAGAATGAGCATGCGCCCCTGCATCAACCAACGAATAATCACACTTGAGTGAGAACGGCGCAGCAGACTCGAATTGTTATCTGCTTCTAATATTGTATGCAAGCAGTGAGCCTGCATACACGATAGGTGCAGTATATTGGCCGCGACTCCCCTTCGACATGGGACTACCATGGCCAGATATATCCCCGGAGCATGACCGATTAAGCTCCCGGAAGATGCACGGAGCCGCGATCCACTCGGCGCCGAAGAAGCGGGTCAACCAACGATGTGCAACCGGGCATGAACAGCTGTAGAACTGTGTAGAGGATGTGAACTTGAAATGGAAACTGAACCCCGTGGAAATTGTTTCAATGCAAGTACGTAACAGTCCTTTGGTAATAACTGGATCTTGCTGGTTCCGTTTTCTACGGGCTTGTTTTGCTTCAAAAAGAACAAGGCGCCGAAACCTCAAATGAGAGGCAGGAGCGTAAGGAAGGAGATGAGATGAAAACCAAAGTATGCGTGAAGAGAGGCAAGAGATTTGAAGGTGAATACACATGGAGGTGAATACGCACTCGAGGCCTCAGTGAACCTTACCCTCACCCGAAGGGAAGAAAAACATCCACTCGTCTTCACCACCCACTGTCACTGAGGTGCACATCAACAACCACGCAACAGGAAATATTCTGCGCACCTTATCCTTGAGCCCTTCGGTTTACTTCACTTGAAGGGGGGAAAGAGGCCAAGCAGAACGACAAAAACAGACCAGATACTCGGGACTGTCAACCTGGCCGGCAGCATCGCTGCCATACCAGCAGAGAGTGAGTTTGACAAGCAAGATTCTCGAAGCAAGCACCTCAACCTCCTTGATTGCTCGATTCGTCCCGACGTAGAGAAAAATGAATGCTGATCATGCCACAGTGACGAAGCCGAAGTCAGCACTGACGAGAAATATCTCGACGCCATTGCCGTATCCCTTTCCCGCGGCTATACCTCCAAAGGCAGCCCGGACGCTGATGGAAAAGCCCAAGTCGGGATGGCCAGCCGGATCAACACGCAAAAACCTCCCGCCCTGGGATCGCTCGATCGATGTCGTCTATCACAAATACCGACGTGACCAGGCGGTGCCCGACAAGGCCACTGATTTTGAGAGATCGGTCGCAATGTTCTTTGCCGATCATCAGCGAACGCAACAGCAGGAGCCGACTTCTCCATACCTCAGACTTCCCGCAGTCGCACGCTTCCAGATATGCCAATATCTCATTGCCGACCATGAATCCGACATGCCCATCTGCCTCAACGACGGCCGTTTCGTGAGAGAGGTCTGGACTGACGATGAGTACACTTCACTAGCTACTGCCATGAGACCTCTGCAGCCGTACCTCGAAGTGTCTTTCGCTCTGCGCGCGGATATGCTGATTGCATTTCTCATGGGAGAGCGCTTCCACATCACCATGTCGCCTTTCGTGGGTCCCTACCTGAACCCTTTGGCAACACTGTGGTGTAATAAATACGGTCACTTCATGCAGCAGGTCATCGTTGAGCTCGACCTGACTCGATTGGGTTTCGGGCCAGGCAAGGAAGCCTGCAAGTTACGCGCAGGAACCGTTAATATGGATGATCTCATCGGGGCTTTTGTTAGAGGCCAATTGAAACGAAAGAACCATTCGACGCTCAAGAGCCTTGTGCTACTCTGCCGGAGATTCTGGGGTGAACGCCCTTCCGACCATCTTCCCCCAGGTTCCAGGTCTACCAGCGAGCAGAACAACCAGGGAATGTCGACGGAGCCGGAACAAGTGTTCACACCCAAGCGATCGAGCTACGGAGCTGACTTCTCATACTGCCCTGATGAGTTCCTCAGAATTTGCGAGCCATTCGTGCGCCTAAATGGCTTGGTTGACTCGATGCGCCTCTGCGGTTTCAGCAATGGCTATACACATTCTCTGCTGCGCCGTATCTTTCCTGTTCCTGAGAGAAGCGAGGATATCAAGTACCATACGTACCGAGTGGCGCCTTCTTCGGTGTGGCCGCGCATTCCCGGCCAAAAGTCGTGGGTCGACAAAGGATACGGTAAATTTCAGCAGGATGATCATTCTCGACAGTACCTGCGCGGCCTCTGTCTTCCAGAGGGAGCAGTAATGCTTACACGACCATACGAGAACCTATCGACTGGACGTATGTCGGTTGGATATGCGTCTAGAAGCATTGAAGAAACCTCAGAGAACGGCGACGCACGTGAACGTCCGGACAGCAGAACGCAGCTGATCGGAAGGGCGTCTCAAGAATCGGTAGCAACGGATGAGGCGAGTCTTGAACACAGAATGCAGGTCCTAGTTCACAGAATGCGACGAAGCTTGTCAAAGAGAGAGGTTGATGCTGGTTCGCCGGCGTCCGCGACATCAGCATGGGCAATGTCGGGCTGGTCGTCTCGGGAATCAGAAGGGAGCTGGCTGGAGGATGGAACGATATCCAGAGCGACTATTTGAGAAGACACGTCTATATGACTGTCGCAACATGATGGCATTTCGGCGGACGAATGGGTGCAGTAGAAGACTGAAAGGAGAGTAGAAGTGGATGCAGATGACGTTTATTTTAATATCGTCGCTGAAGTTGGGTGGGAGAAGTTGGGTGGGAGAAGTTGGGTGGGAGAAGTTGGATGGAGTTGTTACTTTGTGGTTTGACGTCAGTGCAAGGTACCGTTGTACATAGACGTAGGTACGTATCCGTCCTCTGCTGCGGAAATGTGGAGAGAAAAAAAAAGATCGAAAAAAGGAACCCCGCGATGCCTGGCTGCCCAGCGGTGCTCTGTTCGTCACTGCTGCCCCACCAACATCTTGCAAGCTTCCTCGTCCGACCCCTCCACGATCGTACACTTACCTCTCTCACCAATACTGAGCACCGTCAATTAGAAAAAGAAAAAGAAAAAAACCACCCGCCACAATGTCTGCGCAAGTTCCCACCAACTTTGACGCCCAAGAGGCTGACAACCTCGAGGATGTGAGCTCGAACCCCTCCTCTCTTCGTGTCGCGAATGAAATGCGCTGACTTATTTTTTGCGTCCAGATCGAGAAGCAATTCGCCGTCAAGGGTACACACGCTGCCACTACCACCTCCGACCCTATTCACGATCGCGAGCTAACCGCCAGAACGTTCCTGTAGTTGTTCAGCACATGGAAACCTACTGGAAGATCCTTGAGAAGGTCAAGGGCTCCACGCTGCGCCTGACCAAGATCGATGACGAGATCTACGAGCACCTGAAGACCGACTTCCCCGAGTTCGACCCCGCCGCGACCATCAACGAGGACGAGATGAAGAGCAAGTCCGGCAAGGAACGGTGGCGCAAGTTCATGATGGCCTACGAGAAGAAGGTCGACGATTACAACTTTGGCACCATGGTCCGCGCCAGCCCCAAGTTCGAATACGGCCAGAACGAGGTCATTTTCGGTCAGTGGCCCCCCGCCGACCCTGTTCTGAACCTCGCCAAAAGGCGATTCTGGCTCGCTCATCTGCTAACTTGTAATACAGCGCCCCGCATGCAGTTCTACGCCATCGAGATTGCGAGAAACCGCAACGGTCTGAACGACTGGATCTACGAGAAGGCCCAGGCCGCCAAGTCTAGCTAAAGGAAATACTTTTTCGACGATGAACGTCGTCTTGAGAAATGACGCTAAACTGAGATTGAATTGCGATACCACCTGTGCTTCGTCACCTCGGCCAGAAAGCGCTTCGCCCGAGTTGAGAGGCTATGGGCATGAACATCGAGCTGCGAATGGTCTCATGATTTTGGACGTAGTACTTCATTGAATGGTGATGCCACGGTCTCGACCTCGCGGTTGTATGATGCGTATAGCACTTGAAGTCCGGGTTCTGCTCTCACGCCACCATTCTTGGATGTGGCTTATGAGAATGCGACATCATGGGATTCGAGCATGTTGGTAAATTGAGTGTGGTACATACTTGAAACTGAGCAATATGCCAGGCAACTGAAATCGAGATATTCCTACGAGCCCCCTCATGAAAAGACTATATACACGCTGCAGATACTGCTGCTAGAGTCCGTGATAATCTGGAAGACCTATTCAAGGAGTTCCGCAGAGACCATGCTTAACGCTACACAAAAGAAGGCTGCGGCATTTCCGCCAGCCGTGGGAGGGAGATGCCGCCATGCAAAGAGCTGACGAAGACATAGCTATAGTGCCAGCCTTTTTCCCTTTTTCCCTTTTTTTTTTGGTCTCGAGGTTGTTTAATGGCGACTAACTTGGATTGACCCATGGTGAGGTCGGCGGACGGCCTTGGAGAGAAGGTTCAGGCTCCAACGTGATGGTAAGCGGATCTTGATAGAATGGCCATGCCCGCGAGGTGATCTGGAGAAATCCATAGGAGATGGATGGGCCCATGTTCGAGAGCTTGCTGTCAAAAATGCTGTAAGCTACAAGGACCAATAGATCTTGTAACCAGCTGATATCCAGCTAGCTGGGCCTGGCTCAGCAAGGGTGGTGTATCTCGATATTCCTCCACTCAATTTTCTTCGACATATTCGAGTCTAGCGGCTCTACCGTGAGGTTAGCTAAAGATATAATGTAAAGTGGCATTTGAAGTAGATGGTGAGCGAGGCCAGATAGATACTGGAACGAACAGAGAAACATCATTGAGCTTGGCTGTGGTGAAGACTTGTCATTTCGAGATTTGATGATTGTAAGTCTGTTTGACTTGGCGATGATGTTCCGGGAAGGTACCTAGGCAGAAGTGGCTCAGGGAGGACATTGTGGTCTACCATTTCCTCAGCAGATGGGTGTAAATGCAGATGTTCCATCTAGGGCTACGAAGATACACATTTTATTGGCATGTGACGAGGGAAGAGGAAAATAAAATTAGTATTTCTAGATGATATACAGACGGATGAGATACGAGCAAGTCCCAATCGCCTTGCAGGTGGTTGTTAAATCCAATGAGATCTGGTGCTAGTCACGTACATTGTGGTTGTATCCATTTACTCTAATGAAGCAGGTACGTCAAAATAACCCAGACGATCGACGAGGCCATGATTGAGCTGCCTCGAGCAGATGCAATAGATGGAATCAAGGCAACTGCAGTAAAACGCAAGGCTTGAACGTGACTAGCAAATGCTATGCTATGAGTGACAAGATTGTCCATCAACCGCCTGTCTATGGTACCTTAGATAAGGCATCTCAAGTTGATGTTCAGCTTGAGGGCGGCGTATTCCCGCCTTCTCTAATTTGAGTCTACGGTTTATTCACTTCGTATCTCTTCTCAGATGAGTGTCGAAGAGGGAAGGTGCCTTCGAGTTCTGGATCAGCTTGCTCTTTCCACCTGAATCATTACGGGCTTTTTGCCTTCCGCTTCCTGCCTTCCACTTTAACTATACCGCCTTTGCGATATTGGTTTCGAGGAAGGAGTAGGATTTGAGTCTTTTCTTTACCTCTTCGCCTCCTTCACACACTTTTGCCAGTCGAAGATTTGGAATCCCATCACCCGCCTCACATCTTTATTTTTACCTGTGGCTGGATTTTCCTCTCGTCTTCTAGCAACGGAGGCATGCTGCAGAAGATCGGCCGACTGCTTTGAGGGAGAAATATTCTTAGCGTTGTGGCCACACTTTGAGCTGCCTCAGAAGCTGAACTCAGACGCCTCGAACATTGAATCCACAGCGCCATCAGCTTCACTTTCGCATTGCCTCTGCGCTGCCACCCGTCTTCCCTACAAAGAAGGTATACGACGAATGACCCATCTCAAGCAAGCAGCATTCGCACCTCAACAGCAACAACCATGGGCCAATTCACTTCCCAGCCCCGTGACGACACCTCGCCGCCGCCCGATCCAGTGCTCAGCCTTTCACAGGGTACAGGCGGCGAGCAAGGAATCCCCGTGATCACTCGTATCCGCACCGAAGGTGGTAAGACAGCTACTGGTAAGTCTGAGTTGTGCCTTACTCCCAATCTCCAAAGCCCTTCATTTTTAGTTCTTTCTAACGATGCATTCTAGTGACCATTACCCTGCAAGAGACAGCATTGACGTCGGCGTTGGCCTCGACCTTCACCACCTCCTCACTATTGCCAGTGATGACAACTCTGATGACTACACTGAGACCTTCGCTGACTACCTCCACGCTCTCGTCTACCGAACAGAACACGTCACTGCCCAAGTCGACTGGCTCACCTGACCAGGAACCCCATGTCACTCTTTCCAGGAACACATTGATTATCATCAGTTGTGCTGCTGTCGGAGGCTCTTTACTCCTCCTGTTCCTCATCGGCATGATTCACGCTTACGTGCGCCGAAGAGACGCGATCAAGGAAGATGCTAAGAAGGAGGCTGTTGCTGCTGCTGCTGCTGCTGCTGCTGCTGCTGCTGCTGGCATGCAGGAGCGTGAGCTGAACCAGTTCTCTCACCAGCCTCACCAGCATGCCAACGAGCATGGCTACAGCATGGCCATGTCTCAACCAGCCCCACGTGCGTGCTCGGAGCCGGATCTGTACCAGCACCTTCACCCGTCACACGAGGTAGCCAATGCCAGTTTCCGTACCCTCCCCGCCGCATACCCCGTGTATGAGCCGCATCCAGCACAGGTTGTCGCTGAGCTTCCTGCCGAGCCATGTGGCAGCGGTCTTCCGCATTACGGTTATCGAGGATAACCTAGATGGAGGACCTTGGTTGAAATAGGTTTGGTAGCTTATGGTGGTAAGCATTGGGTCTAGGTTGGAGAACAGAAGTTCTGGATTCACTTGCATCGTCAAGTTGGGGACATATCATTGGCTGGATGGAGGGTCATGTAAGTAAGTCTCTTCTCCAAACGTTAATAATGTTGGTGGTCATGGTGGTTTCGGAGAAGAGCTAGGTACCCGCACATTGCTGTCTTACGGCTTTTTTTCGGAATGCGATTTTGTCTTTCACATCTTTCACCGTTTTTTGGATTATCATGTGTAGGAATTCCATACTTGGAAGGCGTGTAAGGTACGTACAAGGAGAAGAAGGACGGTCACATTAGCAGACGTCGACGGACCCGAGGCTACGACACCACGACTCAGGGCTTGACGGGAATTGCACGGTTTTGGGCATTAACCCGCTGCGGCCCATCGCCCACCCCCTCTCCAACTCTCGCTCGTAGTAACGTTCCGGCATGGCCCGTACGGGACGACATTGGCATCAAAGTATGGCCGTTACCAATACCGTGGTAATGCAGAGTCAGGGCCGTCGAGCCGAGCACGGGCAGATCTTCGTTGGTTCATATCTGCTCATTTTGTGGCCGCCTTCCTACGTACGTTCTATATGGCAGACTCCGTGAGCAACTGACAGCCAGGTCTGTACATCGACTCTGACCAATTTACCCGAACCTGGGAGCTGTCTTCATCATCGCGAGGATGGAAAAAGTAGCCGATAACCGATCCATCTTCCTACATGACGCTGCTGGAGACTACGTACCATCTGGGGTATTCCCCCGGGAATAGAGCGGGAAAGAAGATGGGATATACTTCGTTAGTCTGTATGCCACGCCGCTTCAACCCCAGATGGACAGGGAAGCCTGAACGGGGTAAGTCCAAGATCAGACGGGGTGTGCCAGAAAACCGGACAACTTGGCAACGCCAAAACGATGTGAGACTCGAAGGCAAGATGGACGGTTTCCATCTCCAAAGGGCCGTCTGGCAACTGACCAGCTGAACCTGTCAACAATATGTTCACAATCCTATAGAGATTGACTCCATTTTCTTCAACTCAAGGTTCAGTCTGCGTCTTGGTTTCCACTGCTGTGGCTTCGGGTCGGCCGTATTTGAAAGCTGGGGTTTCTCCAGCTTGGCTTGAACGTCGATGAAGCACTCTCGACAAGCATGGAGGCGCTAATCGAGCTAGGCCCGTACAACGCAGCAGTCATGCCCCACGCTCCCTTGAGCCCTCACGAATCATGACTCTCTTGATGATCTGCAGCCGTTTTTGCGCTCGTGCCTGGGCTGTGCTTCCGATTGCAATGTGGTACTTTGTCGGGCAGCTCGCTCAACTTGAGGCATTCAAGTCTTGTCCAGGTGGCATTAATCGATTGACCCTGAGCCCTGCCCTTACTCAACCTTTTCTGAGGCGGGCTGTTATGAGGAAAGTCGGATAGACAGTGGAGGTCGGTTTGAGCCTACAACGACCAATAGCGAGGGCATCGCGGCCTTCGTCCCGTTTCTCAGCCAGCCACCGGCCGAGCAATCGCGCCGTATGGCGTTGCATCACATCGCATCCAGACTTCCGTCCTCGTCCCGACTCTGACCGCTACCTGCCTTAGCTCCCACCTTTCATCAGGTACCTTGGGGTGAGTAGACCCTCGGCTGACCGGGGCCATAGCCGCTACCGACGTGACTGGGTGGAATCCATCCGCCGTTATTCCCGTTCACATTCCCGACCCTGGGACGGTCTCTCTTAGTCTCACATTGCCGTTTCTCGTGTGGGTGGAGGTTCACTAACACAGATTGTTATATCCTGCAGTTCCCTCGTTCTCTCGACGCCAGATTCTTCGTGATTCACTCATTCACTCACCTCCACTGCTTCACGCATCTCCATATGGATCGTGCTCCAACCTCGTTGAACACCAAGTTGGAAACGGTCATGGAGCTTGTACCGATTCACACTCTCTATCTTCAGCCTGCAAATTCGTTTTGAGGCCTCACACATCATCGGTATTGCCGTCTAACAAAGTAGTCCCCGACTATGACGAACAAGATGCTAGATATCGAAAAGGCGCCTCAGGGGTCCAAGGGGACCAACTCCTCGCCAAGTGCCAACGAGGCTTCTCAACCGCCAAGACCTGACGCCCGTGTCGACGCTAACAGTACAATCATTTTCAGATACTTGGCTTTCGATACAGTCCTACCCGCGCCGGCCGACATATCTTTCCAAGTATCGGCCGAGTCGCCGCCAGAACCAGCACCCCCAAACCTGTCACACTACACCTCGCCTCTGCAATGGCCTCAACCCCGGAAATACCTCATGCTAGCGCTGTCGTGCGTCGCCACCTTTCTCACCGCATACACGGCCGGCTCGTATTCACCACCGTCTTACATCATGGCCGATGACCTTAGCACCTCTCAGCTACTCGTCTTGACCGGTATCACAACCTTTTGCATCGGTTTCGCCCTCTCACCGATGGTGTTAGCGCCCCTGTCGGAGATATATGGCCGGTATCCAGTGTTTGTCATCTCTGGCGTTGTATATGTCATCTTCCAAGCCGTCTGCTCTGTTGCGCCGAACCTGACGGCCATGCTCATCGCCCGGTTCCTAGTCGGTGTCGGCGGCTCCGTCTTCAGCTCGGTCATTGGCGGCGTCATTGCGGATCTTTGGGCAAAGGAGCAGAGAAACACTCCCATGGCCCTCTTCAGCGGCGCCGTGTTGGCTGGAACGGGAGCCGGTCCCCTGGTGGCTTCACTCATGGTCAAGAGAATGGGATCTCCGGACGGAACGCTGGCATGGAAGTGGATCTTTTGGCACCAGGTCATCGTCGACACTGTTCTTGTCATTGCTCTGGCTGTCCTGTTCAAAGAAAGCCGGGGCTCCGTCATCTTATCAAGGAAAGCCGAAGCTCTGAATGCGTGGTACGAGGAAAGGGAAAAGGCAGGATTCTACGGCGTTTGGTCGGAGGATACAACGAATAGTAGCGATGTTACCGACACGGCTTCGGATTCAGGAGCTGATATGCAGGTGTGCTCCTGCTGCGGCCTCGAAAAGACATCCGCAACTTGTCAGTCGAGTCGTCGATGTTCTACCCAGCTTAAACCCCAACGGCTGCGTTGGCTAGTTAAGGAGGACGAAGAACGGGCATCCATCACCACGCTGATTTCAATGTCGGTATCCCGGCCATTCCACCTTCTCTTCACAGAGCCCGTGGTCTTCTTCTTCTCGATATGGTGCGCCTTTGCCTGGGCCGTCCTCTACTGCACGTTCGGAAGCATCCCTCTGGCCATGTCACGTAGGCGCAACTGGGACATTGAGCAGTCGGGCTACTTCTTCTCCGCCATGATCGTCGGCTCCGTGGTCGCGACCATTGTCGGTGTCCTCCAGGACAGGCTCCTCCAGCTACCAAACTGGCGAGCCGATACCCCCCTCGATGAATCCTCCCGCTTCTGGCTCTTTATGCGGCGTCGTTTCCCTGCCGAGGCGCCAGAGTCGCGCCTGTACTTTACCTGTATCACAGCCACCTTCCTCCCCGCGGGCCTCTTCATCTTCGGCTTCACAGCCAAGCAAGAGTTCCACTGGATCGCGCCCGCCTTTGGCATCGGGCTCGCGACGTGGGGCATCTACTCGGTGTATCTGGCCACGTTCAACTACTTTGCCGACATTTACCACAAATACGCCTCCTCGGCGCTGGCTGCGCAGTCGTGTTGTCGAAACATACTCGGGGGCGTCTTCCCGCTCGTTACGGGGGCCTTGTTTCGAAATCTCGGAGAGGAACGCGCGGGCTCGCTGTTGGGTGGGATTGCCACGGGCTTGACTTTGATTCCGTGGGCGCTCGTCTTCTTTGGTGAACGGATCCGGGCCAAGAGCCGGTTCGCTATCGTGAGTTTGGATGCCCTCGTCCTTATCTGCAGTGTTCGCCAGCTAACTCATACAGACTTTGGAAGCCTCACGATAATGAGTCCAAACAGACGGTCGTATTTTGGATATCTAGATCAACGGGTTCTCAGTAGCACCCCGTCTTGCTGTATAAAAAGGATACATATTGAACACAATATAAAGTCATTACATAAATGCTCAACACGCACGATGCTAGTATACCTAACGCGTCGATAAAGCTGAGGCAAATCAACTCTTAGAAAAGATGAATGAGCAAATACTTTTGTGATTGGGCAACTGTCTTTCCTTTAAACTAGCCCGATATGACTCCTTGAAACGCTCATATCATACCACAACGCAATGGGAATACCTTCTATCCGTACTATACACTTCAGTCATCAACGCCTTCAAAGCTGGCGCAAAAGCCTCTACAGCGCCTCAATAGTTTTCAGCAACACCTCAACGCCCCTCTTCTCCAGCTCATCGCCGCCCTTGAGCAGAGACGACACGTCACTCAGTACACCAAGCGGAATGTAACAACCTGACTTGGCCTTCTCCAAGCTTTCCTTGAGCCTGCTGGTATGCTCCCATTCCTTGGCTGCAACCTCTGCACGCTCAATGACGCGGCTGGAGATACCGCACATGGCGGCACAGTGCATTCCGAAACTGCCCTCAGCAATTCCGTCTTCGAGCTTGTATAGGAACGTGACGCGCCTCTCCTCTTCGTCCACGTGAATCTGCATGCGACGTGGGCGAATCTCGGTATGGTTCTCGAACTCGGTCGCCAGGGAATGGTAGTGCGTCGCAAAGAAGCCGACACAGCCCACGTGTGTAGCAATGTGGTGCAAGACAGCCTGTGCAACTGCAACTCCGTCATAGGAACTGGTTCCACGTCCGAGTTCATCCAGAATCACCAGAGAGCGCGGCGTAGCCTCTGCCAGGATCTTCTTCGTCTCAGACAGCTCCACGAAGAATGTTGACTGAGAGGCAAAAATGTTGTCATTAGCACCAAGTCTTGACATGATTCGGTCAACAGGAGTAAGTCGAGCGGATGTAGCCGGAACATGGCATCCGATTTGGGCCAAGATAACGGCAATACAGGACTGCTCAAGTTAGCTGAGGTTCTAAGTAGAAGGCTTTGGTATAATATGACTCACCATTCTCAGAACGGTTGATTTGCCCGCGGCATTGGCACCAGTTAATAGGTTGATGTTTGGCGAATCACCGCCAAGTTCAATGTCGTTGGGGATGAAGTCGGCCACTGCATTCAACATGCACGGATGACGCAGCTCAGAAAATTCGACAACACTGCGTTCCTGGTCGACGAATTCGGGGCGACAGCTAGGTTCTCCTAGCGAAGACGAGGCCTTGGCGAGACTAATGAGGCAGTCAAGTTGTGAGATGATCCTGATAGACTGCGACCAGGTTTCGTAATCGGCGTCGAAGCGGCGGAAGAACCGCGTGGCCACCTCCTTGACGATCTGTGAATGAGTCTCTTCCGCTTCTTGCAGCTCTCGGACCAAGTCTGTGAGCTCGTCAAAGTAGTATCTCTTGACACTTGCAGTCGCCGACATCTGGCGCCAGTCTCTCGGCACCTTGACGGCCTTGGGTGCCTCGATTTGGTAGACCTCCTTGCCAATATCGGTGAACTTCAGCGTCTTGCACTTTAGCTCGGACTTCTTGCCCGTGAGGAGTGTCTGCAGCTCTTCCTTGATGGCTTCGATCCGATCTTGGCTATTGTCAAAATCTTCTTCGATACCACGTTCAGGAATGAGGAGTTTGTCTTCCTTCGCCTTCTTTCGATCAAATGCAGTTTTCCAGTACGTCAAAGGCTCACTGAGATTTGGCATGGAAGCCACCAGGCGTTCGACCAAGCCATTGCCGCCACCAACTTCTCCCAATAGCTCCATGGTGTACTCAATCTGTTCGAAGCCTTCGAGCACGCGCACGAAGTCCTCTGGCTTGCAGGAAGCAGCGTGGATTCTGGAGATGAGGCGTTCTAGGTCTGGCATTCTCGTCATTTGAGATGTGAACTTCTCTCGCATGCCCCTGTCGGAATTGAGCATGTCTACGGCATCCAGGCGTTCATTAATACGCTTGATGTCGCAAAGAGGGTGGCACACCCATTGGCGGAACAGCCGCTTGCCAAATGGTGTGACGCAGCGGTTCAGGAGAGTGAACAAGGTGCCATCCTGCCCACCGTTCACTGTGTTGGAGAAGATCTCCAGGTTGATCAAAGTCTGACCGTCGAGGATAAGGGTTCCGTTGCGGCGGATAGGAGTATACCAATCGAAGCTGCCCTGCGACAGGAGGTCGCCCTCTAGTTTCAGAACCCTCAGGTACTGGACCAGGGCACCAAGAGCAGACATTAGCAAGTCCTTGCCCTTGGCTTTGGCCAGAGTATCAGGCCAAGCTCCCTCACCACCATCTTCCTTGGCGAAGTAGTTGCTGTTTTCGAGCTCACGACGAGTGGTCTCTGCGTCCCAGAATTCGCTGCCGGACTTCAGGTAGTTCCAGATAGTCATTGGAGATGTGTTGTTCTTGAGGATGCGGAGAGCTTTAGTCGAGATCCGAGACTTCTCCAGAATCAGTTCTCTCGGGCTCGTCTGGGCAACAAACGTCTCGAACTTGGTAAGGTCGGTATCATCTTCGAATTCAGTGACGGAGAATTGACCCGTTGCGCAGTCAACGAATGTGATGCCAAAGGCAGGGTTGCCGTCCACTGTGGACTCCTTGATGGAGGCGCAGTATGTAGCCAGGTCGTCCTGCAACATGCTTCCATCGACGAGAGTGCCACCAGTCAAGATGCAGGCTAGCTCTCGGCGGATGGTCTTGTCGGCTTTCTTGCTCTTGGCCGAAGTGTCGCCCCTCTCGCGCATTTCTTTTCCGAGCGCAGACTCCATCTGATCAACTCTGGCAACCTTGTAGCCCTTGGCGACGAATTGGTTCACCCACATGTCGAGCGAGCTCTCTGGAACACCGACCATGCGCATGTTGACACGATCGGTCAGCTTGAGATCAAAGAGCTGGTGACCAATGGTGGCATCGTTTTCGTAAAGCTCGTAAAACTTGCCCTTCTTGAAGAAAACTACGGTGTCCCACAGCTTCTGCTTGATCTCCCAGTATTGCTTCTCGAAAGGGGAGAAGTTGTTCCAAGCACCAGGCGGGATGTACACCGACGACGGATCGTAGTCAGGGTCACCTCGAGGCTTTTTGTTGATATCCACAATGTTGGCAAGCCAGGGGTAACGGTCCTCCGGCTCTCTGGTATGCGCCTTCTCCTTGGTCTTGAGGGAACGACGAGCTTGTTGCGTGGGAGCAGTGCGGGTGGTAGCAGACGCAACGTTGTTAGGGTCGTAACGCCACTGCTGAGCTGTCGAAGGAACCGGGACATCCAACATAGCCTCGTCGTCTACTCCTTCGTACTCTTCTTCCTTGATGGGAGACGAAACATGAGACTTCTTTCGTGACGCGGCCTTGCTTGTTGCGGGACGTTTCCGCTTCTTGGATTGCGAGCCTTCGTCTGACTCGTCACTAACGACGAAGTCAATCATATCTGGTTTGGTCTGTCAGGCCATGATCTGTTCGCAGAGACAAGGCTACCCACCATCATCATCCTCGGGCAGGTCATTGCTTGCAGCGTCCTCCTCATAGTCATCGCCATCATCCACAATGGCTGCCGGGGTCCGTGTGCGGCGGCGTGTGCTTGCGGTTCGGATTCGAACGAATGGGTCGTCATCCTCATCGTCGGAGGCTTCGGCGTAGTTGACAGGCTTTCTGGACTAAATGGGGCATGTCAGCACAGCGACTATCACGCTCAATCGGGAATCAGCGAAGTACCTTGCGGGTTGGGCTTGAGGACGGCACAGGGAGCTTGGTAGTAGTCTGTGGAGTCATATGCTCAGCTGAGGTAGATGGCGATGGCAAGGAGTCATCCGCTACCTTGACTGTCGAGACACTCAAGTTCTCCTGGGAGCTTACAGGCTCAATGGCATCGCTGCTGGGCACGGGAGTAAGGCTGGACGATTTCGGAGCCTGGGGAAGTGTATTGGTTCGTTTCGACTCTCTCAAGCAAGGAGACGAGTCGGGAGCTTTCGCCGTGGGCTTCGGAGTCGGTGTTGAGCGAGAGACACTGGTGGATTTAGAGAAGAACTGAACAATAGTCTTTTGGGTCCCGGCCGATGACGACGGCTGGCGCTTGAGGGTTGGTGTCTTGGCCGGCGTACGAGCGGCTGAGGAGGATCTCTCTCCCATGATGCCGACTGTCTGTTAGTTGGTTCTGTGTGCGGCAGACCAGCGGACAGAAGAGAAGGGGATGGGCGAAATAGAACGAGAGTCGTGAAGCTCGTGGGCTTTCAAAGTTTAGGTCAATTAGGTACGGTTAGTGGCTGGAAAGAGCTATCAGCAGATGTGCCGATGTGCTGGAAGAGAGAGTCAAGGAATGTCGGTACGGCTCAACGCGAAAGGTGGCTCGCGTTGCCCGGTAGTATTGAGCTTTGTGGGTGTTGAAACTGATCCCAATCAGGACGGAATCTGGGGACCAGTGCTGGGATGACGCGCCAGAAGTTAGATAGAAACTCGAGAAAGTCGCGCTCTGAACGCGTCCGAAGTGGCGGGGCCGCGTTCTACGTTTAATTGAACGACCAGGGGAGGCGGCTGCAGGGATCACTGGTGGGGGTCATCCTGTGCCCGTGTACCCGCAGCCCTGCCTTACGTAATATTTTGGACTGCCTCTTTCCCATCATAAGGGAACGGACACCAACACCTCATTTCTCGACGATGGAGCCGAAAGAAGATTGTAGCTTGTGTAATGATCTCATTCATATTGCCTCACTCCATAAAATTTTCACTCGTGCATAGACTCTTCTTCCTGAGGGAATACACCTTCACTTAGACATCTGTCTCAGAAGCGAGTGATGCGTGAGTGCCAATGGATTCCCGAGTGAAAGTCCCAAGTGCCTTAGCTATACGCATATGACTCCTCTCAAACCACACTTCGAGACTCTAGAAAAACTGAAAGACTTCCTAGAGAGTATAGATGATGAATAATGGGAGAACAAGATGGGGATGCTAGGTCTCCTACACCGCGGAACCAGGACGGTCACCGACAACGATCGCACCATGTGTCGACGCTACCTCTTCCATGTGAGTGCCATTTTCTCACAACAGCTATGTACTCATAAGCACACGAAATGGAATCCGGCTCGGATCCGCGACCAACAGGTGTCTCGTGATCTCATGATGTGAGGCTTGTATGGAAGCACCAGGCCAACTTGCCCATTCCGTATATCCTGAGTGAGTTCCCGAATGGCTTGGAAATATATCTCACTCTAAGAACTGAAACTCCTGACGCTATATCTCTGGCACGGCGTAGCTCGCGTACCCTAGAGGCTTTCTTTCACTGCTGTTGCTTGCCCGGGGTCTTGTAAGATCAAAACTTCAAGGGAACAGATGAGGCAATCGGCTTCTCTGACTGCTAGGATAAACATAGAAACGACCAAATCTCTACTTACATGGACTGACCAAGCCAGGCTTGTCAGCCTGCTTCTATAAGAGTCGTCTCGAACCACGCAAACTCGAAGAGACTTTGTCAGTCCTGTGAAAGAACCACAATGTCCTGCGAGTCGCCACATCAAGTGCTATTATAGGAAGTTTCCCCGAGCTCCTTTGCAAAGCAGAAGCCTGAGGTCCTCAAACTACAATTGGCTCTCGTCAATCGCACGCTGGCAATGGAAAGGGCAGCGGACATTGTACCCGAACTCAATACTCAACCCTTGTCGTAGCATTTTTCAGCTGCTCCAAATGCACGTTTACGAGATGCGACCTTGCGTACGTGTTGCAGCCGCAATCGTTTCGCCCGAGGCTGTCCTTCAGTCCTTCAGGTTGGGAAATCCTCATCCGAGGCTTTAGCCGCTGGTGGTGGCGGGTATTCATCCGGTCCCAACAGCTTCAGATCGATATTAGGGAATCATATTCATGAAGTAGGACCAGAGGTCCTCAAATACTCACAGTCCTCCGTAACGGGAGACCAGGATTTGTTAGAGAAAGCCTCGGTCTAATTAGACGTCATGAAAACTTCCACTCTGCTCGGACGGTAAGCTGAGCCGAGGTCAATTGGGACAACATAAGAAAAAGTTTATAGAAATCCCCTTGAAAAAACAGGGGGCGTTTGCAATGTTTTGGGAAGATTGAGCGGGTTTCAGGTAGGTTGAAAAGAAGTCATAGTCTCAGCGAGCCAGATGGTAAGGGTCATGAAATGGGAGTTCTGGACCGGGGGTTCAATCTCGTTTCCCTCATAGATCAGAGTCTAGACCAACAAGGCCGCCGTGTAATTCATCACTACAGAACTCTTCGTCTACTTTACGGCCGATGCTCAACACTGCTTCTTTCAGTCCTCCGCAGTTCTGCATGACTATCGGTCCACCAGCTACAGGAGTCTGTCCCAAGGTGGCTAGGGGTAGTAGAAAAGGGTCATGGACGTGTTGGGCCAAAAACCGAATGCTATAATTATTGCCAATGTCGGGCTTTCTCATACCCAAGATGTTGTCTGAGAGTGCCTTCAAAAAGGTGTCTCTAGATCGAGAAGAAGGATCCATTTCCGTTCCGATATACTGGTCCGGAAGCCACGGAGAGCGCCGAGAGGATCTGCAGCAACCTTGAAGCAGGATATCTTGCTCTTTCGCTGATGATATGCGGGGGGCAGAAAGCCCTTCCTCGACTGGTATCACTGTAAATAGCCGCCCTCGCTTGAACCAAGGCCCACGAACTTGCCAATGTTTATCTCACCAGCCTGAATGCAAGCCACGGGGCGCTCGGCGTCCTCGACAAGCCGACGCCTAGTCACCAAACCAATCCTGGTGGCGCACAGCATCCATCGATGAATCAAGAATCGTCAAGTGATGGCGATCAATCCTTAGTCCTCACCTCCACACCGATCTTGGCTGTTTGCTGCCGGTACTAGAAGCGGTTCTGGGGGACTATCTTGGCGCCCAGACAGCCTTCCGTCCGACCGATGAACTACACTAGAGCGCAAATGTTAAAGTCTCTGAGGAGAGGGCATTCCCCTGGCACGGCCGCAGATGAGTCAAAAGTCCGAGGTTGACGAGCTGTTGGGACAAAGTAGCAGTCGGTCTGCGGGTATGGGCCAAGACTTAGGGTCCCTTGGCCGACATTCCCATGCCGGTCAGGCTAATGACAGGTTGTTTCGTAAAATTGAATGGGTTATGCTCTCGTCGTTGCGTGCGCGGGCGGTACTTTCTACACTGGCCTAGCCGACTGCTAGTAGCCAGTAGTAGGCATCGCAATAAGACTCTCAAACTGGCGAAGCGTAGCATGCTGGATAAAGACCAGAACATTGGTACAAGAACCTTTTCCTTCGAAGGTTTGGAGCTTTCCCAGAGACGGCCATGACACGGGCCGCGCAGAATGGTTCAAGTTCCTCATTCAGAAATTCAGGAAGAGATCAGAAATGGTTCACAGGGGCGCGGGAATTCAAACCCAGGGCTGGGCCGAAAGGAAAGGGAGGTATGGCGAAGTCCAGGGCAGGGAGAACGTTTGTTGGCGCCAAGAAGCGCCAAGAAGGATTCCATGTGTTGAGTCTGGGCCATGGTAGTTGCGGCGGCGAGGTTCCTCGCTTGAGTGAGATAATTCCGTCGTCCTCTTTGGTAATACCACGTCTGTCGACGAGACGACGCGCGCCCTAGCCCCCGAAGTGACCAGGGTACAGATATGCATGTGGGCGTCGTCGACTCTGCTTGGCTGCATCGGATGCAGGAGGAGACGAGAAGAGTCCTTGTCATCCGTCAGCGTTGCATTCATGGAACTCGATCTCAGCTTCGTCAGCAACCAGGCGGCCGGCAAGATCCTGAGCCTGTCAATATTCTGCCACGGGGTCTATGAGACGAAGTTAGGTACACACAGCATCCAAACTTTGGTGCATGAATGGACGGATGAAGAGGTGTCACCCGCCAATCAAGTGCAGTGGTCTCTCTGAGTAGATAGGCAAGGCGGGAATGGTTTTAGGATCTGGAAAATATCTGGCTTTGTGATATATTGGAACCGTTGAGGTCTATTCAAGGGTGATTAGGCGAGCCGGAAGGTGAAGAAGGGTGTGGTGTGTAGTATATTTGATGGAAATGGATGAGAAGGATGCGGGATCGGATGCGGAGGGCAATGCGGTTGGAAATTAGAGGTTGGGGGCCGACTGTAGCTGAAGGTTGACGGCTGGAAGGATTCAGACAAAATAGCATTCAAAGAAAAAAGCAAAGTGAGTGTGTCACTGTCATGGAAGAAGAGGATGCCAGCGAGACCTAGGCTGATGTTGTGGTCCTACCTAAGGTAAGGTAGGTAGGTAGACATGGTGCTCAAGTACCAGTACAGGTGCCTGCCATCCGTTGGTCGGAACGTTCCTGCCTCGACCGCCTTCATGGAGAGTACGTACACTTCATCTGTTAGTCGAGGAAGGGACTTGAGAGTCGAGATGGAAGGTCCCTACCTTACTCCGTACCAATCTTGGGGTAAAGGGTAATCTCAGGGAAGGTGACTGGATGAACCCGGCCCCGCCTGTCACGCTGGCTCCACCAGTCCCGGCCCATTGGGCGTGAGCTCCTTGAGGTACACCAAATGTGAGCTTTGCCCGTTTTTGGAGGCGGCCAGATTCAACAACTTGAGAGATAAGTGGAACACAGAGACCCAACGTGCCTAAACTTAAACCTAATCTGGCGGGGCGGGACACGCTGTCAAATCATGGGGTAACCTCCACTCTCCTCAGCAACTACGAAGTATGTAGTACCTTGGGTGCCAGCTGCACTGACATTGGCCAAAGGCCGTGCCCACTTCTCACCCACCCACCTACCGCCAACCTCACCTCACTCTTTCTGTACTCTGGGCTATTGTTCCCTCGCTCGTGGAAGGTCCCTTTCTCGAGGTAACTCTTGCCTATCTTGCAGCAAGGTGAGTCATGTGAGCCTTCTCCTCTCTCACTGCTTGCTTGGAGCCTAGCGCGAACCACCGGGTGAGCAGGTTTGGTAAGTTAAGGTATCGCAACCAACTTAGGTTGGCCACTAGGACCGAGGGAGTCCTTCCAGCCTCTTCTCCAACTTTAGACTTCTTCTAAGGTATCGTATTGACGGGACGGAATGCTAGTGCTGTTAGTTAGTTTGTGTGAGATTACTATGCATTGAGGCGGCAATCTAGATTCCTATCAGCCAACCGACCTTCTTTGGCTGCTTTAGTCCCAGCCGCAGCCCCCCCCCCCCCCCCCTCGCCTTATCTCATTGCCCTTGTCTCGTCTCTTGCTTCGCCGAACGCTCTGCTCCGTTGCCGCCACTTGCATCTCTTGCTAAGGTGTTCGGCTGGAAGAGGGTGGAAAAGAGAAGGCAGGCCCCGTAACGTAGATAGTGGCATACGGTCTCTTACGGAGTACCGTGGTTTCCCCAAAGTCCCCGTTCTTTACCCCGTATTCTCGTCAAAACAAGTGCCTGCTCGTCGGAGTCAGCGGGGAAGATACGCGTGTCAGTTGATTGGATGCCCGGTCATGACCCAATTGCGTGGCGGAGCAGCTAGCGTGTGCCAAGCTGTCGGAAGCTCAATCAACCTCCGGCTTTGCTTCCCATATCAGCTAGATTGCCCGGGGGTCCTTGTCAGCCCGAACCTTGACCTCCCACATCCATCTCATCCATCTCATCCAGCTGCCAGCTTCCAACTTGGACTACCTAACCTTACTCCGTACCTTATTCTTCAACCTCCCGCAAACAAGCCAGAGCTATCATTGGGTCAGTGAGTATGTACCAACACTCCTCTGTTCTGCCCTACTCTGTACGCGGTAAGGCATGGGTGCGCCTCCAACTCACCCACTCACCCACTCACCATCACTGTTGACCATCGAGAGTACTGCAGTAGCTAGACCTTGGCGGTGGCTTTCCTCACCTCCCTTCTCCCTAGACCACACTCTTGCACTTGCTTCCAAGCCTCTGCTTCCCCTCCATCACTTCTCCCCCAATCTCTCCCTTCTGAAGCCACCGATGAAGGGAATATTCCATTCGACCGGCGCTAATGTTTCTCTTAGCCCTCCCGTACACGTGGCTGCAAGTAAATCCGAGAATTTGTCACTATGTAACCCTTCATCGAGCTACGAACATCGTCCATTGTCTCCCACCTGACGGCTTGTGTCACTCAATCGTGGTCTTTGTGGCTTGAAGGATGAGAGGGAACTCTGTCCGTCTTTGCGGAAAGGCACATGGCAGCTTGGCAATTGTCTTCTTGGCTGTCGTATGCCACGCCCGTACCACGGCAAAGGGAGTAGGTATTGGCAGTTTCTGCTTCGGGATTCAGCATAAAAAATCCTCTGATCGTACTCTGACATATAAGCGGAACGAACAGCGAATGGATATGGCGAGCAACAAGAGAGCTAGAGTAACATAAGGAGAGGAGAGCACTACCAGGAACACGTCAGCAGCTTACTGTGTCACTCTGGCGTTGGCTGACGAGAATTGTATTCGGAAGCCCGCATCTTTATTGCGTTATGACCGCAATTTGGCCTGTGGAATCTCTTGCGCTGACGGTTCGGAAGCGTCTTCCTATTTCCCACTCGGAGGTCAAGCTCAATGGGAGACTATCTATAACGACATCGCACGGGGACGACGGCCCGGCTGGCAGTGATGCGCCCCGACTAGGTAGGAGTCGGAATGACCCAGGACAATGGACACAATTTGAGCATTGCTTGATACGTCCGCGACATGGCTAGAACGGTACGGATGTTGACCATGGGCCCTGACATGCATGCACAAGCCGTGCTACATACACAGTACGCACTCGCGGGCGAATGTAGGCGGGGGTTCGTTGATGGGCGTCTACCAACACAGAGTAGTAATTTGTCAACGGCGGCACGGGTACGGACTATGGAGTAATGTGCATTGGCTTTGGTTCCACTACTGTCTGCAAAGCACTTTGGTACATACACGGCAGCGTTGGTGTTATTTGGTCTAGACGGCTCATCCGCAGAGAAAGACTCACGAGCAAGAGGAGAGACACACCTAAGGCTGATATCCACTCACCCGGAGTCGCTACTTTAGCTATGTTTGGTGGCTGAGGTTGGGGTCCCCAGCTTAGCCTTCTTGGCAAAGACGCAACCGCAGGGGGAAGAAAAGTCACGAAGTTGAGGACAGGCGGGGAGACTGAAATTGGCATGCGGGGGAGAGATTGGATGCGGAGGAGGCAAGTGCCCCGGGTTGGTCCCTCCCCCGGGAGTGGGAGGATGGTGGGATGTGGGATGAAAGAAGGCAGACGAACAAGGATGAGTAAAAGGAGAAAGTTGATAAAGTGAGTGTCTTCATCCGTAAAGTGTGTGTGAGTATCTGAAATTTGGATAGGTAGATTGCTTCGCTTCTAAGTAAGAGTAGAGGTAGGGGTGCCTCGGCTTGATTTCGCATCTGTCTGGTTTGCATCGTCTGCACCAACGCGAGAAAGATGTCGGATGGAAGTGCAGATGGAATTCAGTGGCGGACAGATCCAAAACGGGGCAAGCTGGCAGGATCCGGATCCTTAGAGGCGGCAGAGTTGCAACTGCGACGGCAGTGATGCTTTCTTTACTTCTGCATCCAAGGAGATGGGTGCGCGAGACTCGAGAGATACGTTCGGAGGTACGGTACCTACCTGTACTTCCATCTCGAGTCGTGCGGCCTCCCGTTGGACTGCAGGTGGACGTTCGAGGGCGCAGGCCAGGTACCTTGATGTACCCCAGCACCAGGGTTTGACAGACCGAGACCACCCCTGCCGCGAAGGGTAAGGTAGGTATCTAGGTATCTTTCTCTATCTGAGGTACTCGTGTACTTTGGGCTGCTCGCTCTCTCTTTTTCCACAACACAGAAACGCCATGGATATCACACCCGCTCGTTGCCAAGACCCTAAATCTCTGGGGTTTGGATTCGATTACCCAGTTGCAGTACCTCCCCAGCTAAGCCAAGGTAAGCACATTGGGGTAAAGTCTTGACTTTTCTCAATGGAACGGGAAGGGGATGGGCAAGGTCCCGTGTTGGTGAGATTGATTTAAAGAGATGAGTCGCTCCCGGGATTCTCGCCAGCTCCTTCTTGCTGTCTTGCTTTTTGTTTATGCTTGGCTCCTGCTTCTCTTGCTCTTGCTCTTGCACTTGCTGCCCCTCGCACTAAGAGAGAAGCACTGCACCTGCACCTGCGACTGGTTGCTCTTGCCCTGAACCCAGCTCCCGTCTCCGAAACTGATCCTTCTCGCCATCTCACTCCGTTTGGTGTGATGAGCAAAGTTGCCGTGACGAACCTACAGTCTCACAGCACAAACACCGTGGAACCATCTTGAGCTTCAGCCTCAGATAGCTTCTCCCTCCCGCCAACGCCACGTGCGATTTGCATATTTGGCTGCTTACTTTGAGTTACACGGCTCCTGCTCTATTCTCGTTTCCTCCGAGGTTGCATCTCTACCGGAATCAGCTTCCGACAAAGGTCTCACTGAGAGTCTCACCCATAGATCT
The DNA here is from genome assembly GCF_030869225.1 of Colletotrichum abscissum. NCBI lineage: Eukaryota > Fungi > Ascomycota > Sordariomycetes > Glomerellales > Glomerellaceae > Colletotrichum > Colletotrichum abscissum. The sequence continues at coordinate 257,297 of NW_026850321.1, forward strand.
CACTCTCATCCGAGACATTCATCAACTTTTCGGCCGTCAGCTGCCCAGGACCTCGCTCAATACCACTAATCCGAGCCATCTCGCCTCATTCCTCTGAATACTGCAAGGTAGTTCCCAGGGAATTGTCTTTATAAGTCACTCTTTGACCGGAGTCTCATCCGTCCCATTGGCTTTCGCTCTTCCGACTGCTCCCCCTTCTCCGACTTCAACGCCAACCGCCAACATGTCGACCTCCGAGAAGGATATCAAGAACGGTGCCGCTGTCGACCCCTCAATCGAGGTTGAGTACGCCAGCGACCCCGATAGGGCTGGCTTCGACCAGGCTGCTACCAAGAGATTGTTGCGCAAGATCGACTGGACCTTGATTCCTTTCCTTGCCCTGCTGTACCTGCTGTCCTTCCTAGACCGCACCAACATTGGCAATGCTCGTCTCGCTGGCCTCGAGAAGGACCTGGGAATGCAGGGCCTCGACTACAACGTCGCCCTCTCAGTCTTCTTCCCTTGGTATGTCGCTGCCGAGATTCCCTCCAACTTGGCCATGAAGCGCTTCCGCCCTTCTATCTGGATTCCCTGCATTATGGTCGCCTGGGGTATTTGCTGTACCCTTATGGGTCTCGTCCACAACTATGCCGGGCTCTTGGCTGCTCGCATGGCTCTTGGTCTTGCTGAAGGTGGTCTTTTCCCCGGTATTACCTACTAGTGAGTATTACCCTCCTCAGGCGAACTGGTTTGCCCGGGCATCTAACCTCTCTATTTCCAGCATTACCATGTGGTACCGACGTCACGAGTGCGGTCTTCGCATGGCCATCTTTTTCTCTGCCGCTACAGCGGCTGGCGCCTTCGGCGGTCTTCTCGCCAGAGGCATTGTTGAGATGAGGGGCATTGGAGGCAGACCCGGCTGGGCCTGGATTTTCATCCTTGAGGGCATCCTCACTCTCGCTGTTGGTAAGTTGCGATTCCCATGGCTTCATGTAAAACCAGTAGCTCGATACTAATGAATTCCTGTCTGAACAGCCATCGCCGCCTTCTTCGTCATGAACGACTATCCTGCCACTGCCAAGTTCCTCACTGTCGCCGAGAAGGAGGAGGTTACTCGCCGTCTTGAGCAGGACCGCTCCGCTCTTGCTGATGAGTTCAGCATGGTTTACTTCAAGGATGCCATGAAGGACTGGAAGATCTGGGTTCACATGGTCAGTTGCAGTACCCGGACAATTCTGTTTCACACGCGCAGACGTACTGACAAATATCTCTAGCTCATCACCATCGGAATTTACACCCCCCTCTACTCCTACTCTCTCTTCCTCCCCACCATCGTCAGTGGCCTCGGCTACACCAACGAGACGGCCCAGCTGATGACCGTTCCCCCGTATATCGTGGCCTGCGTGTGCTGTATCAGTGGTGGTTGGTTGGCCGATCGCCACAAGCAGCGTGGCATTTACATGATCTTCTTCTGCCTCATCGCGTATGTGTATCGTCTCACGTCGCAACAAAATACTGCAAACTAACACTGTTGTCACAGAATGACCGGCTTCATTATGCTGCTTTCCTCCCAGAGCAACGGAGTGAAGTATGCTGGCTGCTTCTTCGCTGCCTCCGGTATCTACCCCAACGTTCCCCAGGGTGTCGCTTGGAACGGCAACAACATCGGAGGCTCTGTGAAGAGAGGTGTTGGTATTGCCATGCACGTCGGTCAGTCTCAATTGCTACTCACCTTTGTCAACAAAGTGAAGATTACTAACAGGACATAGGCTTCGGTAACCTTGGTGGTGCTATTGCTGGCTTCCTGTACCAGGCCAAGGACAAGCCTCACTACTACCCCGGCCACGGCACACTCCTGTCGACGTTGACCATGTCGATGCTTCTCTCCACCTTCATGACGATCTACCTCCGTCGCGAGAATGCCCGCCGAGACCGCGAGTACAAGGATCCATCCCAATACACTGCTGAGGAGAAGGCAGCCGAGCGTCACAAGGGTGACAACGCCACCTTCTTCCGCTACACGGTTTGAGGGGTCATGAGTCTGTTGATTTCAAGGCAATGTTTTTAGCACAGTAAATTGGTGTTCTTGTCTGTATAATGCAGTACATACGCGGATGAAGCATATGCTATAGAGAAAGAATGGGAGCTTTCAAGGGGATAGATACGGCTTATTCGAGGTCCCCTTAGAGCTGGGCAACAAAATAGAGGCACATCTACGTCAAGATCATTCACTGTGATTCCATATCTTTGCAAACGTGACATGCGAATACAGTTTTGATTGAGTTGTCAGAAACATGAAGCTGACCGAAGAATGGTGCTATGATCAGTGCTCAATGGGAGTTAAGTCACGAATTTGATGAGCCTGCGTCTTCATGAGTAATCACTTACAAGTTGTCTCTTCAAAAAGCCGGATGACACTCAAGACCCCAACATTGCTTCCAAATCTGCCTCTATCCGAAGGATAATTTCCCCTCTTCCCGCTTCTGGTGCCGCCTTGGCTCTGGTCCCCAAGAAGGGGGCGGAGTCTGCCAATACCCTTGGCCTTTACATCCTTTGCCCCGAGACTTGGGGAGGTCGGGGGAAAACTTGGGGAAAACCTGGGGTAAGGAGGTCGACTGGATGAGGGGATATTGGTGCCAAGATTTAGTCGAAAGGGAACAGGGTAGCAAGGGGTATATTTGCGTTTGGGGCACCGGATCTGTGATTGTCTGCGAGATCGGGCAAACTTGATGTTTGACAGCTCGTCTGGCCCCGCGTGATGGGTCCAAGGTACATAGTACTAATACCGGTGCTAGTGCTATACTACAGGAACTTGGAACTTGCCGATTAAAGCACGTCATGCAAATGTGAGTTTGACAAGCTGGATCGTGGGACGAACCGCTGCCCTTCCGTTTCTCCGACCGTGGGTGGTTGGAGACTCGTGGAGGGGGCGAGGCCTCCAGGTCTCAAATGAACTTACTTGAGAGTCAAAAGCTGTCCTCGTGGCGTTCTAAGACCGAAGATATTGAGGCACTCGAGATACTTAGTTCCGTTCTCTCAACGGTTCCCCAGGTTCCCCAGGTTCCTCAGGTTCCTAGGCAGCCCTGCACGGGCGTTCTGCTAGACCTGGTGTACTGATAGGTTATCCACCACGTTGTTACGATCTTTTTGACAGGGGAGGGGCGGGGGAGGCGGGACTCACGCACGTTACAAGGGTACTTCAACTGGAGGATAGAGTGAATATGTGATGGAGCTCATAAATGATAGATGGATACATGATAGATGGATACAGTGATAGGGCCAGATGAAGAAACATTGTTTGATTCCAAGTTGTAAGACTATCTTTGTAGGGTTCTCATCATCATAACAGGCACTGGATCAGTCAGACTATTGTTTTCTTGGAATTCCTGTTCATATGGCCATGGCAGACCACGTTTGTTGTATTGATATCGCCGACGAAAGCGATATCTACCTGATTTCGGTCTGGACCTCGGTGCTTCGGTGGAAACCCTTTCTTCTCAGCCACTTGCTGACATGCTGAAAAATTTTCTGTTCTTTGACATCTGGCCAATCAGTGTTGTAGCCTTTGAATATGTTATGTCTGCAATTCAGTATGTTGTGGCAATCTTTGACTTTACTGGGCTACCTAGGTCTTAAACAGCAGAGCAGGAAGAACTACAGCCAAATCCGTTGGCAAGGAAGTATGAGGACTTTAATGCTGCCAATGTACGAAAGGCTTTGTTGAGTATAGACAGGGTGTGCGGACTTGAAGTTTCTCAACACCTGATGACTTTGTGCCACCTTTCACGGGATGGCTGAAGTATGGGGTTTCATAATTCGGCGAACACGGCGTCAGTATTAAGTAGGTTGAGGAACGGAGCGTTAATCAATGTCTTTGAAATCACGTAAGCGAATTAGAAAAGCAGCAACACAAAAGGTTGCACTGGTTTAGGGCGGGGAGAGGTCGGAGGACAGGGCCGGTCGGTGGGGCCGCCACGGCAAGGGACGGATATGCCGGAGGTCGGCCCTGTGTACCTTACTAAAGCGTCTCACGGCTACGGGGTACCGTTGGCGGTCAAGGATCAAGTAGTTACCTAATCAAGTGAGGTAAGAACGGCACTGAAGCGGTCTTTCGGCCTCTATACGTATCATTGATCCGACAGACGACTCGGACGACGACTGATATAATTCCTGTGCCAATTCCAAACTTCGTCCTGGCGTTGGCTTCAACAGATCAGTATCAATAGCATGTGATAAAATGTTCAAGTAGAAAGAGTTCACCACCGGTATGGCTATTCTCCTGGCGATTGTTATAGTGCTCATGTTGGGATTGGAGCCTGTCGAGGTAGGCTATGTGGCGATAATTGATTGTTGACCTTTTAACCATTCCACCATCTAGCCAAGTTTGACCTGACCCGCCGTCCTAGACGGGCGCCTGCTTGCTGGTGACGGGAATGGAGTTGAAGAGGGGTATATGCCCTTCTCGCGTAGTCGGATGAAAGATGCAGCGTCATGTGTGGAAGATACGCTTATCACCGTCAGGAAAAGGGGGAAGGAGCTGAGTGGGTTGAATCCATGGCAAGCTGCTTCCATCGAAGCTGATGAGTGTAGTGCCGGCGACGGAATGCCTTGGAAGTTGCCTCCGAGAGATGTACGGTATAGTAATAAATGGTGACAGAGATTGGCGCTCTAGACCTCAGTCGGTTCGAACATCTATATTGATACGACGCTGTGGCTGCTGCTCAAGTCTGTTCTCTTCCATTTAGTGGCTACGGTCCCAGACTTTTGCAAATAGCCTGAAGTGTCACGTATATGCTCGTTTGCTAAGTATGTACCTAATTACCCGGCGCCGCCGGACACATCGCCACAATATAAAGCGACCTTGGATCTCTCTGGGCTTCTGACCGCTACCTTGATTGAGATTTAAACTAGCTATGTTGTATTTGGCAAGTCTCTTCTGGATGACCGATGCATGATACGGTTTTAGGACAGTCTATAAAAGGGGCCCTTCGCAAGATGTATGCCATCTGACGAAGTTGGTCGCAGCGAAACAAATATCCTCACGGGTGTTCCTTAATAAACTCATATTCCGTAAGCTTGGCAATTCATAAAAGCCAACATGCTTCCATCCGCCGCGCTTCTGATAGCCTTGATCGGCTCCGCAGCCGCTCTACGCATCAAAAGCGTCACCCACAGCGGACCAGCTTGTCCCCAGACCGACAGATTGACTTGGTCCGGCGGCCTGGACGATCTGACCATCACCCTCCCCGACTTCAGCGAGACTCTAGCTGCCGGCCAGATGACGAGCTGTCAGGTGCACCTGCTCATCGACGAAGGCGAGCCAGGCAAGTCTCTGCTCCTACAGGATGTTATGCTCAGTGGGGGTCTTTACCTGAGCTCCAACACCAAAGTCGATTTCTACACGACGGCGTATTGGTCTGAGACGGCCTCCGATACTGTGAGTTTATTGTCCATGCTTATTGGGTGTTGGGCAGAGGAAAGGATGCTGACTTGTGGGGAAAAGGTCACCAAGTCTACGAGCACGGCGTCTGGCTCCACGGCTGTTTTCCGGAACGTGGAGGTGGCTCAGCGTGTGAACTCGGTGTCTCCTTGTACTGGTGGCGATGGCTACGTCGGGATACTGAATGTGACTTTCCGCATCATCTCCCAAGGCGGGGGGTTGGTTATCTTTGGTAAAGAACGCAAGGATGGTGCAACTTCTCCGGTCACGGAATCACTGGCTCTTAAGTGGCAGAGCTGCTAGATACGGTTGTGTATAGAGGGCAAAGAGGCAAATGGTGGTGAGATTGAGGAGTTGGTGTTGCCGGAAAACTGCCGTGGGCGTCACTTGCAATGAAGCTAGCACTGAATGCAAGTCCAATATTACATGGGACAGGAAGGCACGCATTAATTACCAATGTGCTTCATCGACTATCGAATAAGGTCTTGTTGTACAACACATTACATTGCTACATGGAAGACGTGCGTCGGCATTTATAGACATGTTTCCAGTCTGTGCTGCCGCTGCTGACGCCATCCTGAGAATCGACCTGCCGTGGAACAGCACAATGTGAAGTTCCGTATCATCACTATCTCCCACCGGTCGAAACGCCAGTACGCCTTGAATCGTCGTCGTGAAAAGGCATCACCACATATGACTGATAGCCCTGCTCGAAGAGTTGTCGTTGCCAATGCTATGTAAGCCGCCAAGAACGGTCGGTTCTCAATAGAAATCGTCGTCACGTATCCACCTAAAAACCGGGATGTGGGCGAATGCCATTACGTCTGCCCACGACGCATCCCGCGGGGCGCAATCGGAGTCGCCGACAGATCGTCGAAGGAAAGAAAAAAACAATCAGCTTCGTCGGTATAACGCGTCGCGCGTCTAGTGGATATCGTTCGTTACAGTCGTAATTCGTAGCAGAGGGACGCCTCAGCATGAGCCTTCGGAAACCATGCGATCCTGGCCTCCAAAAAATGAGAAAGCTCGAAAAAGTATTGCCATACTCCCAATGGGATTTCTCATCTCGTGGGCAAGAAGTTCTTGGAGTCACTCTCCTGCTCGGAAAAGGATTGAGGGAAAGCGGCAAGACCTGCGACAATGGCGACGGCCATGAATGCGACGCTAATGAATGACCAGATGAGACCCCAGCAGCGAGAAGATCCGCCGTAGCGTTGAGCAAAGACGCTTGCATCGGAGCTGTTGACCTTGCGCATGATGAGATCGTCGCAGATATCCCATACGGAGTAGAGTGAACTCATGACTCCAATGAAGAGCTATTGGTGTGTTAGAATCTCACTCATCTCTAGTTACGCATAAAAAAGATGGAATGGCAGGCTTTGACTTACCACGACGAATCTGAGAGCTTGAGCGTGAGAGATGAACCAAGCCGCGACCAGCAGACCGACAGCGAGAAGAACCGTGAGAACCGTAAGCCAGTCCCGCTTTCCCCACCAAAGAGTCAACAAGAAGCATACGCCAAGAACCATGGAGGCAACTTTGGACGCGTTGATGTTGAAGCCGCAAAAGATGAGCAGCCCGCCGATGAGCGATGAACCGAGATAGCCCGCGGGGAGGGTGATGGCCTGCTTGCCGCCCTTCATGAGCGTGGCGCCGCCCTCGTTGGGGTCGAGGGTGATGGAGAGGACCTTGCCGCCGGTACAGCAAGCGGTGATGGCGTGACCGAATTCGTGAAAGGCGATGACGAGCATCTTGAAGGGCCAGAGGACCTGGCGCAAGAAGGGGACGTTCCAGAGGATGGCGATGATGACGGCGTAGGCGCCGATGACGCCCAGGGTAACGGCCTGAGTGTGGTTGACGGTGAGATCACGGCGGGCGAGGGCGTGCTTGGTTGTTGCGCGGGCGACTTCGGGGAGGACAACGACGGCGGCTCTCTTCCAGACTTGGTTTGCGATGGCACCGGCGCGAGCGAGGCTCTGCCTGGCCGTTGTTGGAGGGACGGGGGCCATGGTGAAGTTGTGGTTGTTTGGGTTTTGTATCAATAGCGACAGACTGGGTGTGGTGGTTTTGGTGACAGCGAGTGAGTAAACACAAGAAAGAGAGGGCCAAAAGTGTATCCTGTAGGAAGCGAGAGTTTTCTTTATGAATAATCACAGAGAATTGGTACTTGGCAATCCGATCATAGGAAATGCCTGTGTATTACGACAGATACGTAAACAAGCTGGTAAGTTGCAGGGCTTACGTGGAGGTGGTGGGCTGGGCTGAGGCTGGGCCGCATTCCCCCTGTTTCTCCTTTTTTTCTTGTCTCTTTCCCAGGCTTGCCAGGTTCTTCAGCTCACAGGTGGGTGGTCTTTCTTGTGGTCGGCCTCTCGTCTGAACTCCAGTATTTCCTCAAGCACAGACAGACAGGCTTGGCTGGGGGATGCGCCTTGGACGGCCTGGGATCTGAACCAACTCTGACAGGCCTTGCTGTGCCTGGCTGTTGCTGCTGCTGCTGGCAGATGAAAAGGGGTCCACACGGCCCCACCCCGGGACCCGGCACTGATGCTGAGCATTGGCACTGCCACACTGCGACATGTGCCGCTGTTGTCGTGGCAGTGGTCGCGGTCGTGGTGGCTGGGCAAGAGCCGGTCTCTCTATTTTTGGAATGTGTGGCTCTAGGTCACGTGATTCAGGGAGAACGATATGTGGCTGATGTCTGTGGCCTGAGTCAATTCAACCAACAAACCAACAACCATTACATAAGGCAACAGGAACCGCAAGGTTCGATATTTATGCAAGTGGACGGTTTGGCTTTCACGTTTCACCCAACGAAAACATGACGTCTCTCACAGAGTCACAGTAACGGTGCTGGTGCGGTGCAACTCCTGCGCCGGCGGCTCAACAGTGTCTGCCGCAAAGTAACTAAAGTCGTTAGAGGTGCTTACTGTTTCCTGCCTCGGCCTCCGAATACGAGCACCCTACCTTAATACTTCCCATACCTTAGTAGCCGCGCGCGGGGTTTCCCAACCATCTTGTCTCGGAGAAGAATGTGTGGCCTGTTCCTCTGTTCCTAATACCTTAATGCTCCTACTGGCTTAGAAGCTTTCCCCATCTGATACCAAGCTCCCAAAGCCACCAACACAGCTGTCCATTTCTGGTCAATTCTGAATGCCAATCTATCTCATTTGAGAACCAACCAAAGTTACACCAGTCCTCAATCATATCGTGATTGACTTCATTTCTTTGCTCGCTTTAGATCTTATTAGTCCTGCATCGACGACAATATGGCCGCTGCAGTGGACACCTCCAACACGGAGCTCAGCAAGCAATATGACACCCCCATGGGTCTGGCTCACTCGACTATGCAGGCTCTCAAGGACAGAATCAAGCTTCATTATGACCTCGCGAGTGACTACTATCTGAGTCTCTGGTAAGCTACCACTGGTCCTCTCTCTCATCCACCGTGCGCGCGCGCTCTGTGACGTGCAATTGAGGCACAGCGCCCTTTCACACTCTTGATAGACTGCATCTAGTCTGTGCCCTCATTCCCCTCCATCAAGTTCCATACAGCGTGGCCATCTTCGTCTAAGCTGACGTGCACTGTCTTCAGGGGTGAACACATCCACCACGGCTACTGGGAAGACGGCTCCGAAACAAAGGAACAGGCCCAGGTAAAGCTCATCCAGCTCCTCCTCCAGCTCTCCGGCGTCGGCGAGAACAGCAACGTCCTCGACGTCGGCTGCGGCATCGGCGGCACCTCCCGCTACCTCGCCTCCACACTCGGCTGTTCCGTGACGGGCATCACCATCTCCACCAAGCAGGTCGAGATCGCCAACAGGCTCACAAAGGCCGAGGCGGAAAAGCAGGCGCCAGAGACATCTGACAAGGCAAAAGAAATCGAAGCCGACGCCGATGGCTTCGTTCCGCTCGGCCGCGGCAGGATCCGCTTCATCGAGCTCGACGCCGAAAAGATGGGCGACTTCTTCGCTGGGCAGAGCGCTTCGTTCGACGCCGTGTGGATCAGCGAGGCGCTGAGCCATTTCCCCAACAAGGCGCTCTTCTTTGAGAATGCGTTCAAGGTTCTCAAGCCCGGTGGGAAGCTGGCCCTGGCGGATTGGTTCAAGGCGGAGAATGTTACTGAGACGGAGTTTGCGAACGATCTCAAGCCGATTGAAGGTATGTTAGCCTCTCGCATGGCAAGGAACTGAATGTTGACTGGCTTCGCCATCAGACGGCATGCTTCTCCCGCCGCTTTGCACCCAGCAGGGCTACGTCGATTTTGCAAAGGGCGCTGGGCTTTCCTTGCTCGCGGGCCCAAAGGATATCAGCAAGGAAGTGAGCAGAACTTGGTGAGTTGTCATGCAATATCAAACCATGAGGAGTGACCGCGAGTAACACTTGTTGAGGGACATCACATGGACTCTGGTCCAAAACCCTTCTCTGTGGGCCTTTGCCTTTAGTCAGGGCCGGGACGGCATTGCATTCTTGCAGTCCTTCCGCGCCATGAGGCGTGGGTATGCTAATGGAACCTTCCGATATTCTGTAATTTCTTTCGAGAAACCGAGCGAGAAAGCGTAGGAAGGACATCAAAGTTACAAGTTGACATGTGTGTAGCGTAGCTGATGGCTTGATAAAGAACGATGGAGTCAGACCAGACAGCCTCTTACATGATACAGGAAAGTTAGTTAGTACACATTCACTTTGTTAGGTCTGAAGGGGAACATAACAGCATGTTTCATCAACGTCGTCAACATGTAATTCTCAGGGAGTTCTGTCTATGACAATGGTATTGCTAGCTGCATGGGTAACCCAATCGATCCTCAGCCGTAAACTCATCGAAAGTACATATCCACATTACAATGTCTTTGGTAAAATCCTTGTCCTCAAAAAGATGAATTCGAGCTGGTCAGATAACCACCCTAAATGGCACCGAGGAAGCCTGTCCTCTTGCCAACAATTGAAGCCTAGCATGATCTCAACCTGCCAGATCAGGGACTCACAAACTCGTCAATGTTAACTCGCTCAAAGAAGCTGATATGTCCAAATCCGACCCAGTACTGAGCAAGTCGGTCGTGGGAGACGAGCATAAGCTGAGACTCGATATACTTGTCTGGAGGAAAATGGTTAGCATACGTCCAAAATCGTCTTTGGAAAAGGTAAAATACCATCTAAAAAGCCCGTTCCAGCGACATGTCCTTTACTCCTGACGACTCGTGTGCCCTGAAACGGTGGTTCTTGGGCAATTCCAACGAAGCCAGCCTCGCCCAAATCGTCCGCGACGAAAGTATACTCCCCTCGCGGAACATTCGGGTCGCCAGTGAGTTTGATTGCTTCAAGACGGCCCCGGTATACTCTCGCGTCGGTACGACGCTTCGTCCACTCTAACTCTGATTCGTCAGAGCCACGGACAAGACCAAGTTCCTCATCCGACACTTCTTCGTCATCGGGCTGGTTGATCAACAAGAATTCGCACCCGTGCCCGCTGTAATCTCCAACCCAGATACCTCGCCATGGTTTGAGCTCCGTTGGGGTGTAGACAACAGGATCGAGGGTTGAATATGTAATCACTTCTTCGCCAATGCGTACGCCGGTAACGCCAGGAGTACCCATACCCATGTTGGCTTGGATAGCTTGAATGATACCCACAGGCCCAGGCCCGAGGAAAAGACCCGGTGTTGGAGACCCGGCCATTTCCATCCACTGCCGAATCCGGAAAGCCTGGTCCGAGGCTTCAGCTCTTCTCGTCGGTTGGTCGCCAGGGGCAAGGTCATCACCATCCAAACCAGAAATCACACCCGACACCCTGTGGCGGGCAGGAATGGCCGGTGGAGGCCAGACATTCCCATAAGGAAACACGCCATCCATTCTTGACGTAGCAATTGAGGCGTCAAGAGGGCGAGCCATCATAAAGTTGCAAAACATAGCATCCATTGGGTCATGAATTGACATCGGTACCTCTGGCAGAAATCGTTGACCCAAACTGCCCAACAATCCCTCGTCTTCGGCTGGGCGGCGAGCATGGAATTGGAGTACCGGCTTGTCCAGATGAAGTTTGACCTGAGGTTCGAAGGCGTGTATAATCACACTGTGGTCGGCGGGCCAGTGCTGATATGTAGTACGGTTGCTGACAGCCAACAACTGATATCCTTCAATGCAACCCCTCCGCTGGTCATATCTGATGATCATCATCTTGCCCATGAGATCGCGGTCGCAGAACCAGATCTTGTACTTTGGCAGAAACCATCTTGGGTCGTGTGCGGCGTAAAGTTCGCGGTATGTGCGGCATGGATAGGGAGTTGTGACCTTCTCTCCAGGCACATTGGCTTGTACCCTTTGATACCAGTGAATATCGGACGCAGCGTGGGCGTGGAGGGTTCGGCAGGTCTCCGCTACGATTGCCAGGTCGCAGGGAGGCAAATAGGCGAGGATCGCATCGATGAGTTCGGAAGGAAGCGCGAGTAGGCGGCAACTGTTGTCTGAAGGCAGGGAAGGCAAAGCTAGCACAGCAAAGACGGGTCAGTCGGATATATCAGAGATTAAACAAGGATCGTTGGCATACTACCTGAGGCCGCAATGTTGAAGTCAGAAGGAAGGGGATAGTAGTCTTCCCTTGAGCTTCCAATTGTTTTCCGGTGATCTGTGGCATCGCTGCGAAGTCCTTCTTCAGATACGTAGGGTAAAATGTAGAGGTTTTCCTCAACTTCGGGGTCGATGCCACCGTAATTGCTACCGCTGGCGGTTGACATGGTGTCGTGAGTTGGCGCATCCGAATCCGCGGCGGAGGTTGAGGGCGAGGGAGGACTCGTAGCCATTTCGCAATTCGTATCCATGCCTCTTCAGAGAAAAGAATTGCAACGTTGAACAGCGTTTCGAGGGCTCCAGAGTGTAAAAGGGGGGCGAACTGTTCTTGTGGCTTGTTGGGCGATCCAATACTCTGTCACGAAGGTTTGGCGAGTGGCTGCAATGAGAGTATGCAGCGGCGGGGGTTATTGTTCGGGCTAGAAAGCAATGTTGCGGACGAGAACGCTTCGGGGTGATGTGATATTGGCGCTGCTTGCAGCATGTGTCAAAATGTGTCGATGTCTCAACGACTCCAGCGGTAAGTCTAAGGTATCACGGAGGTTCGGGTTGCCCAAGGGTGGTGCATATAGGAGTCGTCAGTGCTCGCAATGTTGGGGTCATGACTCCAGGTTTAGTCTCCACGTCTCCGACCAGCCGGGGTGAGGGTGTGTCGGGTGCGTGCGTGTATGCAACAATAGCACGAACTTTTTGGTTGCGGTCGCGGACGGGCCAGAAGTTCCTCTTTGCGACCCCCGGTTACGGCGCATAGCTAATCCACCCCAGGCTCAAGCCGGGGATGATGGAAAGCAGCGATGACAGCACGGTCGACAGCAGTAGCGGTAGTATGTAGCAGCGGCAACGACAGCCGAGGCGGGGCAGAGAGTTTGGCGTGGTGGGTGTAGGGATGGTTACTTGGTAGTGCCAATAGAGCTGGCTAGCGGTTTAGATGCTTGGAACGGCCAACCATGAGCAGTCGCGTGCCGGAGAGGATGGATAGATGGATCTAGATTCCGCAGGCGTATGCGACAACATGCGGCTGGATGTGCCGAGACAGATGATGGATGTCGAGGACTCAAGAGGACGTTGCGGTAAGGTTGGTCGGGACCAGGTTCAGGTTCCAGGTCAGGGTCGGTGGTGCAGACGGATATAGGACCGAAACAGACAAAAGGGCCTTGGTTCAAGCAAGGTATGCCGCCATCGCCGTCTCCGGGCCACAGGACTAATGCAGCGCCAACCGGTGACTGGAACCTGGACGGGGGGAAACTTGAGGGATGAATGGAATGTTGTGCCCGGAAGAGGAAGGGGGTTCGTCCGTAGCCAACGACGTTGATGTGTGTAAGGTGCTGGTAAGGTGATTCTCCAGGTAGGATGCCTATCCATTAGTGCCGTTGTGGTCGACCGTGGAGGTGGAAGTCCAAGAATAGATGCGGATATTACTGTGCCTGCCACGCCGGTGGTGCATGTGGAAGCAATGCGTGTTGCTGCAGCATCTCGACCAGCTAGCTAGCGCAGGCAAGCTTGCTCTGCTCTTGCATCTCGTCTCATGAGGTGCTCGCAGCCCGAGTGAGGTAAGGTAGGGATATTTCGATGACCGTGTGAGGATTACTGCAGCAGTGCAGCTGTAGGTAGCCCAGCATGCTGTGCCGCAAAGGGGAGCCAAGACCCAGGCATGACCATCGAGTCGCGTCTTGATCCTTGTGCGTTGGAAAGGTGAAGTGCAGTGGGCTGTGGGCTGTGGTGCACCGTCAAGGGTCAGGCACCTCAGGTACCGAGAACCGGAACCGGAATGGAAGCGGATTGCGGGGACGAAGGAGCTGTTTGCTGACTAAGGCAAGGTACGTAGCTACTCGGGATGAGGTCAGTGACCTTAGGGTCTGTCGCTTATCGGGTGACGAGAGAGACAAGATAAGAGACCTCCCGTCACCTCCCGTCCCGTCCAGTTCAGGCTTCCATCCACAAGGTACCGTAAGAGCTCGGATCAATAACGCCATCGCCTAGGTTTCTACCCAACCAGCCACCCGACTGACAATTCCAGCTTACCTACGATCGCAAAGCACCCGCCTTGATGTCGGGCCAAGATAAGCACCTTGACTTTGGGCCCGAAGCGAGGCTGGTCAGGAGTATCTGTCGTGCTTGGGTGTATCTGTGAACAGATTCCTCTCACTCAACTACCTTACCTTGATACCTGCGCCAACTAACTACTATTTACGGCTACACTCATCCCTTCGGCTGTCCGGCGCATTGCAGGAGATCGTCGCTGTTTATTCCGACCATTCACGAGCCTAGCCTTCAAATTGGCTTCAACCCACCTTTGCCTAGGTAAGGTAGGGGAAATTGATATGCCCAAAGACTGCACCAGATGATTACTAGGTATGGAGCAAAGAACCCCCCAGTTCTTGCGCGTATCTTTTGCGCTTGTTCAACGGCCAATGCATCACATTGGTCAAGCCAAGAACGTGCCATGCTCTCTCCAACTTGCTCTCACATTATCCATACATCTCGCCGCAAAAGGGCCTGAGGATTCTGACCTATAGCAAATGGCCTATCTGGTCTCGATTGAATCCACATGGCTTCAAAAAGTCCCAGCCAAGGCTTGTCGGACAGGAACCTTTGCGGCAAGCCAGCAATGTGCTTTCATTGGCTGTGTCGTAACTCTAGTTGAAGGCAGTGTCTATGGGAACAGAACTCGGGTACGGAGCATTCCAGGCTTCATTCAATTGCACGTCTTCCAAATGATCTCTTTCCCTCTTTCTTTGTGTTTCTACCTAAGGATGGTGCCTATCTTATAGATATATGTAATTAGAAAACATAGTCTCCTAAACAGGTCTACTAGTTCCCCTACCCAATTAGGTAGGTAGGTGGTTCCTCGTCCCCTCCTTCCTCTTCTTCCATTTCTCGCTCATTGCAGGGACAGGAATCTCCCTATGACACCCCCGCCGCCACCGCCATCAACCTGAGGACTCGGGAGGCATTAATCCTTGATTTACCACCAACAACAACCACAGCTGCCTGTTACCACGAATTCAACAGACTTTCGGTTCCATCGCTGGATCTCGCTTCGGCATACCGCACTTTTTAACCAATACGGAGGTTACAATTTTCGCGAAACAAGATTCAACTTAATTTCAACGAACCACAACATACGACCACGGCAGAATAGATGGGTATCCACATCAACCTATACGTCTATACCATATCCCCAGAACGTTGTTGATACTACCTTTTCACCGTGCCATACGGAAATATCCAGACCTTGCGCCGTTCATACTTGCTCGATCCACTGCCGGAGCTTCCCCTAGTTCCCACCTCACCTAGTGATCCGTCCGACGTCTCCTTCCTACTTGGTAATAGCTTCCGCCCGCCAGTGGGAAGGTTGTCTTCGCCCTCACCCAATATCCTACAATTCTACGGATACTCGACTCAGATCTCGCTGCTCACCAAGCGGAACACCCAACTACGGCCATTCAACCTTTATTCCCCCCTCTCCGCAGCCGGACCAGCCGAGACCGGCCAGATCATAACGGAGCACGCCAGCAGACCAAGGAACCGCCGGGATATTGGAAACCCGCTCCCTCGCTCGCGCGCGCGCCCCTTGCTCAGGCTTGCTGCCTTGCAGGACAGCCGACAGTCACCATGGCGTCCCTGATCCCACTCATCAACGACCTGATACCCATGATCGTTCCCTCGTCGGTATCCGTCACCAAAGCGACCACCCTCCGCCCTCCCAATGCAACTCTGAATCCCGCTTCTGCCAACGAGGCCGATGCCGTTGTCAGCAAAAGCGATAAGCTCTGCGCCTCCGGTAAGTCCAACTTGGTCTAGGATGCCGTCTCCCCTGCCACTACGAGTACCTCTATTCCTCTCTCTTTCTCTGTATTCGTATGGGATCTGCTCTGGCATCACCCAGCGCCTTTCCCGCCGCTTTTCCTAGCTGCCGCGACCTGCCTGGGACCGCCAACATACCCGCCATAAGGTAGCGTCGCAACCGAGAACTGTGTTGCTGGTCATAGAGTAACAAGGCTCAAGTCGTGTTTGTCATGATTCCATTAACCCTGTCCCATCGCATGGTCTTGTGTCTTGTTCACTGCCACGTCTTCTTCAACTAACTCGAGTAGTCATTACTTTGAACCCACATGCGACATCGGCTATCCGCCATCACGGAGAGCAAGGTTAGGATTAATCTTTTCCCCCCTTCCCAACCCACCATCTCTTTCTTACGCGTTTGCGACTTATTGTCGCTCTCTTGGCGGTGTATCTCTAATGCTTGCCAAGATACCATTCTCTACATGGCTTCCGGGATCGGCATCTTGCTAGTTAGTCCTGGTGCAGGACAAGATGTAAAGCGGCACGAGCTGTCCTCGGGTGATTTTGCATTCATTCCGTCCTGGACAGAGCACCAACTACTCAACGAGTCAGATCAAGATACCGTGTGGGTCATTACTCGCAGCGGTTCCCAGCCGGTCACGGTAGGCTTGACGGATTGGGGAGGTGACCGGGCGAAGTAACCCATATGCCATCGCTCGGTCGTGGAGACGGACTCCAACTCTAGGCGGCTGGCCGCATGCTCGATGTGTGGCAGCAGCAGTAGCAGCAGCAGCAGCAGAAGCATCACATCGGGCACTACTCGAAAAGATTAACTTCGCAGGACACGTGTGAAGTGTGGCTTTCCCGGTGGGATTCCGCCAATGTCATGATATCTATCGAGTATCTCTATCTTGCTTCGTCATCGCCCCATATGGCACCCACGATTCGCGCTATAGCCCTGGGGGAATCAAAGACCTGGGCGTGGTCCTTGTCCGGAAACCAAAGGATGTCGATGCCTGACCCAGCGGAACGGTGACTCTCGTAGCCCATGCCCGATATGGGTGCAGCCTTTGGTCCGGCAACGTCGCGCCGGCCATGCTCGCCTTGCAACCATGCGGGGTGTTCCGTCTGCTGGCCCTGACCCCCCTCGGCCAAATACCTGGCGACGGCGTGGCTGTCGACAATGAGGTCCAGCCCGGACAGGCATACGGTGACCTGCCTCGCTTCCTGCCGCTCGACGCCTACCGATTCCGATCCTGCTGTGCGACCAACCAGTTCGTCAGCCCAGATGGCGTTCTCCCTCCAAAAGAAGTATCTGCCGAGGCAGTGGGCGACTCCGGGGTCCATGCTCGCAAAATACCACAGCTGCCACTCGTTTGCGGTCGACGGCGCACGTCGTGTGAAGTTGTAAGCGACGTCGGGCAGG
Organism: Colletotrichum abscissum; assembly: GCF_030869225.1. Taxonomy (NCBI): domain Eukaryota; kingdom Fungi; phylum Ascomycota; class Sordariomycetes; order Glomerellales; family Glomerellaceae; genus Colletotrichum; species Colletotrichum abscissum. The sequence continues at coordinate 274,489 of NW_026850321.1, forward strand.
TGCAGGAGGATGCTCACGGGGTCAATGAGCACGGCCCGCGGGATCCTAGCCTGCAGGTCTGGGCATCGCATGGCATGGGTTGACAAGATGGAACCGTACGAATGGGAGACGAGGGCAAACTTGTCCCAGGCGTGATGGTTTACTATCTGCTTGAACTGTCGAAGGAAGACCTCCTTGCCCAGCGGTGGGTCAGTTAGTCGGAAGGAGACGGGCAGGATTTCGATGGCGATGACACCTGTCCGGCCGCGGCCCCTAATTCTCATGGTGGTGATCTCGGCGAGAAAGCGGACGTAGGGCCACAACCCGATGCCGATGCCGTGGAGGAAGACAACCGGCAGACCTTCTGCGCGATGGGGGCGGTGCCAGTAGCTCAAATTACCGGCCGAGGACCGCCTGCTGGCAAAGACCTGTTGGAGACGAGGTGGGAAAATGGCCTTGTCCTTTGGCTGCGCGTAGTACTGGAACCCGTAGAACCACAAGGAGAGGTGTGTGACGTGGTCCAAAAAGGCCATGATGGCGTACCACCAGACGGTGCGGTACTTTGTATCTACGGAATCGATGGTCAGGCGCAGACACTTGGCCGGCCCGCGACCGGGCTTGAAGGGCCTGCCGAGCAGACGTTCACTGCGGGTTATATACTGGTCCACCTCCACGTCGTAGTTCTCCCCGTCCCTTGCGCTGGCCCGCCCGACGTCCTTTTCGCCCATGTCAAAAAAGGCCCAGAGGAGAAAGTCGCGGACGTTGTCGCGGTGGATGTCGGCCATGTCGGCACCCAGAAACCACATGCGGACGTAGCGCTCAAAGTCTGGGATGGTGGCCATGCACCGCTCAAAGAGGGCCAGGCGGTCGGCGGGCGAGGAAGGGCTCGGGTGCGAGGCGGGTTCCCTGAGGCGCTTCGTGTAGGGGAGCCAGATGAAGAGGGCGTAGATGAGTTCCGTGGCTGCCATGCATGTTGTGACGGCGGCGGTTGTGAGCCATTTCGACGAGGAGGAGGAGGAGGAGGCTGCGTAGTTTGCGCCAAGGAGGCTTGCGAGGAGGAGGGCTGCGTAAGGGAGGATTGGGTAGCGGAGCGGTACTATGCAGGCGCGTATGAATATGTACTCGTGAAGCGTGCGGCCGAGCATCCTGGAGTGGTGTTGGTGTTGTGAGGTTTATTGTCGGCTGGTGATGATGGTAATGATTGGCATGAATGAGAGGCTGGCGGTTGCTCGTCGCCGTTAGTGTAAAGATGATGCCGTACCGTTTTCTTATCTATCAAAAGACAAACGAATAGAGAATCGGAAAGTGATGGCCATGTATAGATGCAAACAGAGCATGTTCTTCCTCGGTCCCCCGGGCTTGAAGCGAGTAATACTACAAGTACTGGAAACCCTTCTTCGCGTGATGTTCAGATTTCGTTGGGGATCATCCGAATCACGCGGTACAAAAAAGGTGTACTAAGATAATGTAGACGACCCGGCGAGCTAAGGCAGGGGATGGAGGGATGGAGCAGCGGTGGATTGGATGACAAACGAATCGCAAACCTGTCGTGCCCCTGTTCTTTTCTCCAAGTTTGCCTCCAAGACGCTTCTGTTTTTTCATCCGAATTATCTGTAGCTAAGGAATATTGGCATCTGGAAGTCGCCCCAATATCCGTGTGCTATAAGCTTACATACTACTGTGTGTAAGTATCTCATAGACACCGGACAGGACTTTGGATTGGGGGAATTGATGGTAACCCCTGGGGAAATCATAGCGCTGATTGGTCCATTGGATACCAAGCTTCAATCAAAGAACGCTCCAATGCCGGTGAAACGACCCATCTTCTCAACGTGACTGTGACATTCCACTATTTAACTCTATCGTTTTATATTACTAGAGGATTGCCGCAGTATATATAAACGCTACCCTGCCCTTAAATTCCGTACTATTTAACCTTAACCTTTTTTATAAGTTACCTATCCTTTTTTTTATTTTACCCTCTCCCTCGTTAAGGGATCGCTAAAATCGTAGTTTTAATAATTCTATAAGAGATTAGGCTATGAGCACTTAACTAGCGAGGCTATAATATAGGTATAGGTATATTATAAGACTAAAGCTTATAGAGTCCTTCGTATAGGCTCTGCTTCTTAGAAAGTTCTTTCGTAATACGATCCGTACACCGGTCGCTAAGTTATCGGCGTCCTATCGCCGGCCGCATCCCAAATCTATTATAAATTTATTAATAAGCTAGAGTTATTATTTAAAAATAAATAACTTACTTTTATATATAAGCGTTAAGAGTTTTATTATTATAAAAATAATAATAGATATACTAAAGTATTTAAAAGAGCTTTTTAATAAACTTTTAATACTATTTAAAGCGATTATCCTCGAGCTATAAAAAAAAGCTAAGGTATTATATTAATATAACCTTATCCGTTTTATTAGTATTAATAATATCTTTTTTAATATAAAATATATTAATAATACTTTATAGCTATATTATTATACTTCGTAAATCGTACTTAATATTAGCAAGGTTTTTAATATTATTTACTAAGTTTTTTATTAAAATCGTTATTATAAGATTAGTTTAGTTATTAATATTTTAATAAGTATTTTAACTTAATTTAAAAGCTCTTATAGTTCTTAGAAAAAGATTTTTAAAAAACTTATAATTAAACTTTTTATTTATTATAAGCGAAGTTATTATAATTAAAACTATAGTATTATTTATAAATTTTAATAATAAATAGTTAATAATATAGTTATTTTTTTTTATAATAAGCTTAAAAAAGTATTTTAATTTAAGTACTAAATAAGTACTATACTATTTTATTAAAACTATATTCTTATACTTATAACTTAAAAAGAATTAACTTTTTTTAATAATAAGGTACTTAGACTATAATATTTATAAGAATTGACAGGCACAGACAAGACTTGCGCGGATTGTCGCGCGTCAAGTCGCCTTGCCGAGGTTTCTTCTGCCCATCCGTCACCGTTGATTGACGTGCATGGCAAAGAGCCTCATCTTCACGTGCTTCAAGGTAGTGTGGTAATGTCATACCAATCGTTTCTTTTTGCAAGTTGTGTTACTGCGCACATGCAAACTATTCGTTTCTGTTATGCAGGTCATGAAAATCATTACCTAGTCAAAATAGAATCTGTCCGATGTTCCGGCCCTCAACAACAATTTCTCCCCGAATGCCCTTTGCGCGCTTCACCCCAATGGACTCCACGACTGGCCCTGATACCGGTGGTCTTCTTCAAGTCAGCGTCGGCGCCGACCATGCAGCATAGTCCTTCACGTTGACATTCACAGTGCTGCGCTCGAGAATGGACGGCTTGGTCGCGGAGTTGAGCAGGAAGTAGTTGATATACTGCGTCAACTCGGCATTCTGCCCGCTCGGGAACGAGCAGTGGTTATGCCCGCCGACCAAAGAGAACCCCATATTCTCCGGCACCCCGAGGGCCTGGTAAATGAGCCTCCCGGCCTTCATGCAGCCCGTCGTCGACACGGGGCCCAGCCAGTCGATATCGTTCTCCGCCACGTACAGCCCGCGCGGCGCGACGAGTCCGGCCAGCAGGTGATGGTCCTCGGGCACCTGCGACGACCTCGTCGCCCACGTGTTGAAGAGGGGCGAGAACCAGACGTTCTCCCCGACGATCTGGCTCGACGTCTGTATGTTTTTCCCCTTGGACTTTTCGCTGTCCGAGATGCGCCAGCACGCCGCGCCGCCCGAGCCCGACTCCTGCGGGATCGTGAGGGCGATGCGCTTCTCCAGCGCGCCGACGACGAAGGCGCCTTTGCCGTTGCGCGAGCAGCCCGTCACGCCTAGCCTCTTTGTGTCGATGCCCGTTTGGGAGGAACCGAGCTGCTCGAGGCCGTCGATGAGACGGCCTACGCCCCATGCCCACGCCGTTAAGGCGCCCGCGCTGTGCTGCTGCCCGAAGAGGGTGTAGAAGAGGCCTTGGCCTCTGCTGCTTTGGCCGTTTTGCGCGGCGAAGGCGTCGTTGCCAAAGGTGATTTGCGCGACGGTGCCGGGGATGGGGATGCTTGCGCCGCCGACGCCGATGATGGCGGGGAAGGGACCCGTGCCGGAGGGCTTCGTGACGGAGGCGGTCATGCTGATGCTCTTTGTGCCGACGGTGACTTTGACGGTCAAGGTGTTGCCCGAGAGGGAGGCCTCGACCTTGTCCGGGGGCGGGGGGAAGTCTCCGAGCTCGTACTGCTCAAAGGCGTTTTGGATTTCGGTGGCGCGGCAGGCCCAGTCGGCTTTTGTTGTGACTTTGGAGCCGTCGGCAAAGGTAAAAGGGTCTGGGAGCTTTGCGTCGTTGACGGCTGGGATGTTTGTCTTTGCTTTGCCGCAGTCGGCCTGCCGGGCGGAGAGTGTGTCGGCGGGCATGGCCAGGGCCGTGCCGGCGAGGAGGAAAAGCGAGGCGCGCAGAGCCATGACGGAATATGGAGAAAGAGATGATCTTGGGTTCAGGGGCAGGCTCGTGGTGCTGCGGATGAGACGAGCTTCAACGAGAATGCTATGGCTTGTTTCTTGAGATGATGTCTTCTTATGCTCATCATGATTCGGATCAACGGATGTCTGTTAGTACATAATGAGGACCCTATATGGCTTTCATTTAGTGTACATCATTTGGATAATGACGGGTGTTTCCAAAGAGCCTCCAATTAGCCGGCAATGCGAGCCCACGGGACTCCTGGAATCAAACCCAAGCGAGCCATGCGGCGCTTCGTTAAGCTTACTTAACTGCCGTCAACTTCCCCGCCGGCTACTTTCTAGCAGCTCTGTTTAATATGCCCAAGACAGCCGAAGAGATGGCCCAGATCGGAACGTGAGCATACTTTTGGCCCAGTTCGTTCAGTGCGACCCATAAGAGGCCAGTGAGGACTAGGCCAAGCAATGATCTGCACCGGCTGAATAGGAATAGTACGGGCCACAAGCGGAACAAGTCCAGCTTTTCAAATTGATGCTACCCACCTCGATGAGAGAGTTTGTGGGGTGTTGCAATGGCGGGCTAGATTCCGAAGTAGGAAGAAGTCCAAGAAGAGAAGTCATCGCGAAGTTGGAAAATAGAGCGGCGGCAGTGGCCGAGACGGATTGCACCGGGCCACCGGGGATGCGGAGTCGCGGACCCGACAGGCGGCCGGCCCTGGTGGGGCACTCTTTTTCTTCCCACCAACAGCCGCCGCCTGATTGGCTAAACATTTTCCAGAGCCCATCTGCCTCCGTCGCCCGGCTGATTCTCGATCTCTTACGTCTTTCAACCTCTCTCTCAATTCTCAGCCCACCACCCTCTTTGGCTCTCCGCGCAAACCGACGCTCCCAATCTCGGTCCACGAGCCCGCGCCAATCCCTGGCCAAACCACGTGTAGCGGAGCAATTCCTCCTCCGGTCTGCGAATCGCACGCCCCTTGACCACGCCTCGTCCCTCCTCCGAATGGTCCGCGTTTGACAGAGAGCAGTCCCGCGAAACATCCCGCTGCCGCCGACCGGCTTTTTCTTCGCCCAGGCCGACATGAGCGCAGAGCAGAGCAAGAACCATGCGGCCAGCTCCCACTTCGCTCTTGCGCCCTCACCGACTCGATAATGTCTGTCGCCAATGCGTTCGGAAAGCCTTTGGCGCTACCGTCCCGCGGGGCAACAGTAGTAGCATCAGCTCTCTGCCATTGATCACGAGCCGGTCCGCCTCGACGACGGCCGCAAAGGCAGCACCCGCAGTGCGTCTCAGCGCGAGCTACTTCGTCTCCAACAGCGTCCTCGACCACTCCAATGCCCGGCCCAGACCCCTCGGCAGCCGGAGCTCCTCGGCTTCCGTAGCGCCATCGTCTTCGTCTTCCTCCTCCTCCTCCACCGCGCGCTCCGAGTCGACGACACCAATCGACGTGAACCAAGACCTACCGCATCGTCGCCGCCAAGCTGCAAGACGCAAAGCCGCCGCCGAAGCCGCTGCCGCAGCAGCAGCCTCCTCCTCGCCCGATGTTCTCCCTTCTCAGGATGCCTCCTCCGCCCTCACCAGCGTCGCCGCCCAACAACCCGCGCACTCGGCCCGCCGTATCTTCTCCACGCTCCTCTCCCTCTCGAAGCCCCGGCTCTCCGCCCTTGTCGTCCTGACCGCGATGGCGCCCTACGCCCTTTACCCCGTCACCGACTTCCTCTCCCCGGCCATCACGGAGTCGCCCTCCCTGAGCCCGCTGACGCTCCTCTTCCTCACCACCGGCACCGCCCTCTGTTCCGCCTCGGCAAACTCTCTCAACATGCTCTACGAGCCCAAGACGGACGCAAAGATGTCGCGCACGCGAAACCGGCCCCTCGTCAGGAACCTCATCTCCACGCGCGCCGCCGTCCTCTTCGCCGTCACCACCGCCATCACTGGCGTGGGCGCCCTCTACTTTGGCGTCAACCCGACCGTCGCCTTCCTCGGCGGCGCCAACATTGTCATCTACGCGGGCATGTACACGCCCATGAAGGCCTTCAGCGCCGCGAACACCTGGCTCGGCGCCGTCGTCGGCGGCATCCCCCCGCTCATGGGCTGGGCCGCCGCCGCCGGCGAGACGGCTTCGGGCGACGGGTCCTGGCGGGAACTCTTGTTTGCCAGCGACGGCAGCTCCATCGGCGGCTGGCTCATGGCGAGCTTGCTCTTCGCGTGGCAGTTCCCGCACTTCATGGCGCTCTCGTGGGGTATCCGGGAGGAATACAAAGCCGCCGGGTTGCGGATGCTGGCGTGGACGAACCCGGCGCGCAACGCGCGCGTCGCGCTGCGGTACAGCATCGCCTTCATCCCCATCTGCGTCGGGCTCTGCGCGGCGGGCGTGACGGAGTGGAGTTTTGCCGTGACGAGCTTGCCCGTCAACGCGTGGCTTACGCGCGAGGCGGTGCGGTTCTGGAAGTTTGAGGGGCACAAGGGGTCTGCGAGGGGTCTGTTCTGGGCGAGCGTGTGGCATTTGCCCGCCGTCATGGTGTTGGCGCTGCTGCAGAAGAAGGGCATGTGGAGCCGGGTGTGGAATAGCGTTGTTGGCGTAGACGATGATGACGAGTGGGAGGACGACGATGAGCTGGATGAGATGCCGGTTACGTTGCCTCCGCCGCGGGGATAGCGTGATGCCAGCGGCGCGTTGTTGTAGTAGAAAACTCGGGATATTGTATGATAGTGTTGCTCGTTTTCCTCGTGGGTGGGAGGGGAACCATCAATACCCATAGTGGTGCTCCGGTCTTAGATTTCTGGGTTCAAAGATATAAAGACCTCACTCTGTAAATCAAGTGTTTGCTCATACGGGAAGACAAAAAAGCGCGGGTGTATTTCCAGAAAATGATGTTTCTCTTTATTTTTCCAGTTCAAAAAAGCATTCCATTGGCGGTTCCCTAGGTTCCTCTCCCTCCTTTTTGTCTCAACCTGGTCTCCCTCTCCTCTGGTATCTCTATAGATGCTAGTATACAGAAGAAAACAAAATATCACGATACCTCCCTCCTTCCCCGGTACTGTTCTGATCATTTGTTCGTCATTATACGGAAGCAAAAAGAATGGCTTCCCTTTGTGCTGTTCATCCATCCCCGCAAAAAGGTAAGGTGAACTCGTAAAGGAGTGCCCGAGTTTCTTACCAATGTCGGAAACCGAAAGCCCATCCTTAGGTGAATTTGAATAATACCCATGCAACTCCGAGAACGCCTCCCGAAAACCCTGCAAGATAACGCCATGACCTAGTAGGAAATTGAAGAAAGGAAAAAGGTGAAAATGCCTTGAACCCTAGGAGCCAAGGGCTTGGGACCACTGGTGGGAATCGTCATTGGAGCCATGCAGTCACATCTGCTGCTGCTGCTGACCGCCGGGTCGGTTGATGATGGCGTCGATGCCCATATCCACGCTCGGCAATCGCTGCCCGTGGGGGTGAAGATAGGGACTGGGAGACTGAGACTGGCCGTGGCCGCCGTATCCGCCGTTGACGGAGCCGTTCGAGGAGACGGAGCTGGTGTATCCGTGGTGGGCGCCGGTGGCGGCGTGGTGGCCGTAGCCGCCGTACTGGGCGGCGTGCATGGGCTGGAGGTGGTGCAGGGAGGCCATGTAGCCCGCGGCCGAGGCGCTGCTGCCGCTGGCGGAGTGTCCGGAGGAGACGGTCTCCGGGCTACTGTAGGAGGCGTCTAGCTCGTCAACTGGGGTTAACCCGAGGCCGCTGATGCCGCTGTCATCGTCATACCCTGGTGGTAGTGGCTGCCCTGACTCCAGGCGCTCCCGTCTGGCCCCGGCGCGGGCTGCGCTTTGTAGGTTCTTGAGACCGTTCGACATGCACTGTACACGGATGTGAGGTTAGCTAGGGTTCCTCTCTCGTCATGTTGTTGCTTTCAAGGGGGAGTGCATCGTACCTTGGCCTCGACGACGTTCCACTTTTCTCCCGTGCGAGCAGCGAGACCGGACCAGATCTCCTTTCTCATGCTCATGTACTCCTTGGCCAGGCGTTCAAGCTTGCGATTGTCCCAGTCGTCGGCACCCTTGCGCTCCATCAGGCGCTCGTGGCGCTTTCTGCAGGCGTTGGGAGTCTTGTTGGGGAAATAGGTGGTCTGGATCTGGCCCCAGTTGAGGCCCTGGGAGCGGGCCGCGAGCAGCTGCTGATCATCCTGTGGGGTCCAGGCTCCCGAAGAGGCGCGGTGTTGCATCGGGGGTACGGAAACCGGGGGCGCAGAGACCGGGGCGTAGCTTTCGTACGTGGGCTGCGGCTGCTGCTGCATGGGGGCCGAGGAGGAGGGCATGGTGTAGTAGGCCGACTGCGGCATGGCCATGCGTTGGTTGTACATTGCGATTGGGTTTGCTGCGGGAGCGAGAGAGATTGGCATTGGGTTTGCGTAACGGTTGTGGTTGTGGCTGGAACTGGATGCCCGCGTGTGTTTGGGCATGATAACTCGGGAAAGTAGATATCGAAGAAAGAGTGGATAACCTGGAGAGAGACGAGATTGTCCGGTATAAAGTGAATGAGTGCAGATTACTGATTATCCTGCAAGAAGAGAAGCGAGTGTCCCGTTATGTTGTTGTTGATGATGATAATTCTGCGCCTCGCCTGGAGGTGGTTTATGGAAAGGTCTGTATTGGTTATAGGGCGGCAGAATTGGAGCGAAAGGAGATTGGCGGACTGAAGAGGAATCTAGAAAATCCGACTTAGGAAATATGATGACTATGACGAGAGAGAAAAAAAGGAAATAGGAGATAGAGGAAAAAAAGAAACTGTTGTGAGATGGAGAGAACTGTCTTGACAAGCGAATACAAGGTCAAAAGGAGGTCGTGAAGCCGGACATTGGGCCTGACTTTAAACAATATCACGGTCAGCCAGGGAGACAAAGAGACACAGAAGCGCGGTTACGATGAGGCCAGGGTTATGGAAGTCTGAAACAGGGCAACTTGACAGAACAAGGCTAAACGAGCTGCCAGAGCTGCCCATGAAACCCGTCTCGTGTGTCTAGAGGGACAGACAACGAGTCCTAGAGCTACAGACATTGGCCAGACGTCTCATCGGGATGGGCGTCTGTCTGAAGTCGGGCGCGTAGAACTGGCCGGGTCTGGAGGGCGGCTACACAATAGACCCTGGGGCAATGATCGGACGGGTCGCCAGGGTCCCGAAGAAGGGAGCAGTAGGGCTCAAACGGGAAGAGACTGGGGCTGGAAAGGGAATTTGAGACGGGTAGAGGTAGTGGGTAAGAGTAGGCGCCAGCCTTGCCGCGCTCGCGAGTGCCTATTTGGAGGAGAATATCGGCCGTGTTAGGGCTGGATCATGCCACGACATGATGTGGGGTCGAACAAAGTCCCCGATTCCCCTGAGAGAAGGTAACGAAGTAAGGTAGACGGCGGCAGCATTGAAGCTCCTAGACTGTATAGAGTTGTTGGAGCGGTCCGCAGCCCCCACGACGGCGGCGGAGGAGCCAATGAGGCGGGAGGCGGGAGATGAGGAAGGATAGGCGCATTGCATTGTGAGCGCGCGGTAGGTGGGCAAAGGTGGGCAATGTCGTAGACGAACTAAGTTAAGACGGTCAAGTCAAGGACACCTGCGGCCTGCCGTTGAATGCGGGTACTTTGAAGTAACGGTAGCAAGGGATCACTGGGTCTGGGGTCCGATCTACAGCCCGATCGACGAATTTATGGGGCCAGCAGACGCGTTGTGAAGCGAAGAGAGAGCCCGGCTTCGTTCGAGTAGTCAGGTTCCTCGCATGAGCAGCAGGAGATTAGATGGAGACCTCGAAGGGCGCGTAGGCGAATGACGAGAGACTTGAGCATGAACCACTGGGTTCTCTTACAGTCGGAAGCATGAACTCGTAGCATCTTGGGCTGGACAGCGAGGATTACGTCCCAGTGTAAGTGAGCGAGTGTTGACGGCATGGAGTGGAAAGGTATCCATGGACGATGAGGTGAGTGGACATGGGAAAGCAGAAAGCAGCGACATTGAAATTGAAGGTTAATTAGACGCGCGCCTGGAGTACAGAGTGGGGCGGTTCATTACCAGTGGACCTCGATGGATGGGTGCCGGGCCTTTGACTGGCCAGGAGTGGAAATAGCATCACGCTAACCTCTTCTGCTTTCGGGTCCACAGCGGGCCGGAGATTCTCCACAGAAATACATTCCCGCCCGGCATCCATGCCCTCCGTCGGGTCTCTCCTCTTCTCCTCCTTGAACCTTTCTGCAGTGTCACGCAAAGCATTTCCTACTATTACTCATTACTCTGTACTCTGTTTTCTATTGTGGAAATAAGCGAAGAGTGCACGGCTCCATCGCCTGCAGAACCAACACATTGTTGGGGCTGTATGCACTTCATTAACATCAAACAGCCCTCGAGGGAAGGCCGCATCTGCAAAGCAACCTCCGCAGCCGAGCGCTTGTTTCTCTCGTGACCCAAGGGCGACCTGAATGACGCCGGAAACGACGACCTTTTGTTTGTTTGCTACCGATCCTCACGCCATGCAGAATCATGTATTACTCGACTCGAGACTTGGAGGGCAGTGAAACCCTAACCATCGCCGTGCCGTGTTATAGATAGTAGATTGCTGCAATATCGTTTTCCATATGTTTCTGTTATGAACGACAAGTCGAGAATGGCCTGTTTTCTTTGCTATGCGGGAACTCATCTCCTCACGACTTGGGGAGAAATGTTGGACCTCGATTCTTATTTCACCTACCTTACGAAGAAGCTTGGGATGATGCGAAGTAGAACTTGCATCACTCTCGGTTTTTTAAGAGCGGGTCACCTGCAGAGTCTTGGTACATCATCATCATACTTTGAGGCCCAACAGGATAATTCCTATGATCTTACGCGAAAAAACACGGATGGCTATGGTGTTATGGGACTGGATTGTGGTTCTATACCATTGAAACATACCGGTATCCCACACTAACACCACATGGAAGCCTTGGTTCGTTCCTAGCAATAGGTAAGAATTCAACTTTGGCCGACTTATGCCCACGCAGTTGTTGGCAGCATAAAAGTGCCGGTGGCAAACTTACAGAGGAAGCCGGCCGGGCCACCAATAGCTTGAGCACGGTCCATTTAGCAGGCTTCTTCAAATGCGCGGGGCAGACCAGCGGATGAATAGTGCCTCTGCTAAGGATGATCCCACAAGCCGCCAAATGGGTTAGGATCCTCTTCTGTCAGCGGTACCCAATGATGATTTGTGGCTGCACTTCTTCAACTTCCTATCTGTAACCTGGATGCATGTGCCTGTGTGCCTGGTAAGGAAGGCAGTAATGTGGCACTGGGGCTTACACCAGGATGGAGGCACCATAGGAGGGGGCTTCCTTCAAATCCCACGTTCCAGCAGTTGGTTTTCAAAGAGAACGCAATGCTCCACGTTGGCTCACTGTAGTTCCGTGTGGGCGGCTCCTAAGGCGTTTTAGCCATGCTGGTGGTAGCTGATTGTGCCGATGTGGTGGATTCTAGACCTCGTTCTTTGTTGTCGGATGAGGAAAAGCCCATTGATAAGGTACCTACCTACCTACCTTAGCCTGTAGGTACGTATGGGGCAAAAGGCTTGTGGCTGCAGCTGTCAGCTTGGCTGGAAGGAAAAATAGAAGATGAAAATTACCCCTCCAGATCTGCAACGGAAAGCCAAGCCGACAAAGTACCCAAGGGAAGTCAAGGTCAAAGAGAAGGGTTAGGTTAGGGGAAACAAAACAAGCATTCAAAATCCCGTTCAGTTCCGTTCCTCTCCATTCGTTCCTTCCATTCCACAGACGGCAATTCTGCAAGGCGAAACCTGGGCAGATAAAGCCGATAAGGCGAGACCCCTGCTCACCTCACCCATCCCTTACTGAGGTGCTCACACTTCTCTTGTCCTGCACTCCAACCACAAGCTGCCTAGGCCTAAGTTAAGGTACTTCGCAACTCCAATTATTAACCTACCTACCTACCTGCCGTGCTTTCTTTACCTCCACGTTTGTTCCTACCTTACCTCACCACCATGGAACCCCGACTTCCCTTCTCAGCATCTTCACCTCAGATCGCTGGGGGAAAGAAAGGAAGGGACTTTGGTGGCCACTAGTTGTCTGCTGACCACCGGCTTCTCCTCGCCTTTTGACAGGTCAACGTCGCAGGCATCTTACAATCTCACTTCGCTTTTGCCTTCTTCACATCACTTTTTCTCCAACAGTCATTCTCTCTTTCTTTGATTATCCAGACAAGCACTCAGACTGTGAGCCACTCATAGGGGTAAGAGCGACTTTCCTCACCCGTCATACGTGTGACCCGTCGTGAACACAAACAACAGCCCCTCTTCCATTTCTCATTTCCCTACTACTTTCAAATTTACCTAGCTTCACTTCTCATACCTCACAAATTTCATACTTACCAGTCAATGGACTCACATGGAGTAACACTCAATTCGCAGCTTAGTCCCGAACGGTCAACCAGGAATCAATCACTTTCACCTACTACACATTTCCTAGCACCTTCCCGACCCAGTATCGCAAGACCGACGGAAAAATCGAAAGATCGAAAGATCGCAAGACCGAAGAAATACAGGATCACAAGATATCAGACCGATTTACTACAACCATCATCAACACAATGAATCCTGACACATCCAACTTTACCCACTCAGTCCCAACTGGACAAGGCACATCCATCGGCATGAGCGATAATATCCTCATGGCATGGCCAACCACTTCAGTGATGGGAGCTTTCGTTGTGGCTTGGCTCATCTTGTGTGCCTCGGTGCGGTTCAGACGCATCAACGCCCTGCAGAAACGCATGGGCTACACTGACCGCGCTTCTCTTGCCGGCATGAGCAACACCGATGCTCAGCTCATCCTCAAGCACCTTATCGAATATGAGTTTCCCAAGTTTTACCTGCTTTCGCTCCAGTTCGCCATCTTCAAGGTATGCCCACCCTATTGGCCCTTTGCGCCTATGATATAGAGTATGGCTGCTGACTTCAAAGTACAGACCTATGGCTTCGAGACTGTATCCAAACTCATTGTGGCTACCAAGAATTTGGCCGATCCTGAGAACGCACAGAAGAGGTAACATCCATGAGGACTAGAACTCATCGTGCATTCTCAAGTTCAAAACGTGGTCAAGGAGCTAACACAAATTTTCCAGATATGAGGACACCACCATCATCTTTGGCGAGTACGTTGAACACCTTCTGTATCTTTCCCCTAATACCCTTCCGCCTGCTGACAATCTCCTGCCAGATTTTCCATGAACCCCCCAACTTCGGACCGCGCCCTCAAGGCTATCTCTCGCATGAACTTCCTCCACAGCAGCTACAAAGCCCGCAACCAGATCTCCAACGCTGACTTCCTCTACACCCTCGCCGTCTGCGTCACGGAGCCCATCCACTTCATGCGCTTCTACGAATGGCGCGACCTCGCCGACATGGAGGTCTGCGCCATCGGCACCCACTGGAAGGCCATCGGCGATGCCATGGATATCCAATACAAGGGATATCTCACTCAGGACTCATGGGCCGACGGTATCGAATTCGTCAACGACATCAGCGCCTGGGCCAAGCGCTACGAGATTGAGGCCATGAAGCCCGCTGGCACCAACATCCGCGCGGGCGCCCAGCTGACACGCATGCTCCTCTGGCATGTTCCGGGCTTTGCTAAGCCTTTCGCCAAAGAGGTATTGACCGTTCTCATGGGAGAACGCGTCCGTGACACCTTCTGGTGAGTGTTCTTCCCGACCTCTTCCCCTCCTCCCACCGCTGGATAAGAAAAGAAAAAACTAACACTTGTGCCCATCACAGCTTCCCGGAACCCGGCATCGTCGCATCTCTCACAGCCTACGCCGCCCTCGTCGCCCGCCGCTTCTTCGTCCGCTACTTCATGCTTCCCCGCTTCTCCCCCGTCGTCTTCTTCTCCGATCCGGATCCCAAGACCGGCCGCATCCTGCACCACGATTACCTCGTCCACCCGTACTACATCCCCGCCACCTTCTGGAACCGCTGGGGCCCCGTCGCGCTGATCACCCGTCTCCTGGGTGGTACCGTCCCCGGCTCGGAGAAGATGATGCCGCACGGCTTCCTCGTCGAGGATATTGGTCCCAAGGAGAAGATGGGTAAAGGTTCGGCCGAGTTGGCTGAGGGGGTCGAGATGCTTCGCTGCCGTGGTCGCGGCGCCTGTCCCTTTTCGGGATGAGTGTTGATGGTGTATAACTATTACAGATGAGAATGATGGAAAACAACAGGGTCTTCAAGGAAGAGACATACAAGCATGTAAGATTGCGGAATCGATGCTTCCGAGCGGGACGCTCATGAACAGGCGTTTTGGTTTCTTCCGTGCGTCTGTATGGACTGAGCTTAGGGACCTTGGGATTCGAGCCAGTTGGCGACCCAGGAGATTCGCCGATACATAGCCTCGTATACCCAGGGCATAATACATTCTCTCTCCATTGAGCGCTTAGAAGGAGTATAATTTTTTCACCGTGTTATTTTACTTTCACCTCATTGCCGTCACACAACCTCGACTACTATTTTTTCTTCGCCTGGGGGAATCTGCTGCATTTGGCCATGCTATCATAAATTCATTACCTCCGCGCCCCATGCTCCTCCTCTCTTTCATCTCTCCAAAAGTTCTCTCCGTTTTTGAGTTACTCTTCTCACGGCCCGGCGATCCCGAGGCCAACGCGGCCTTGCCCACCGCCGCCGCCGCCATACGGTCCCACGCCAGCGCTCATACTCCCGCCCGAATTCGTCCCCGTGCGCTCACGCATCCTCCTACCCTCCATAAGACCTCGCAAGCCTCGCTTCTGCAGGCCGATGACGGAGCTGAGCTCCCCTCCCCAGACCTCGCGCATACCGCCGCGCTCCGAGTCGCCAATCTCGGAGCTCCATTCGGACCCGCTGACGCTCGTCGTGGCGCTGAGTTCGTCGCTAGACGGTCGACCGGAGGACATTGCGGTGTTGATACGGAGCGCCGCAGTGCGCGAAGAAAGACCGTCTGCCCCGCCGCTGCCGTTTTGGGACTCTTCTGAGGGGAACAGTGGAGAACCCATGGCGTCCAAGGGTACGAAGAAGTTGGGGTTCAGGGAGCCGTCGATGCCGCGGCCACCACCGGCGGCCATGGCCGTCGCGTTGAAGACGGCGGCTGCGTTTCTCGAGTCCAAGAGTGCGTGTAGGCGCTCGACTACTGCCTCGAGAAGCCCGTCGATCCGGTATGGGCGGGCGATTTGAAGAAGTGAACACAAGATGGGAGGTGTGCACAGTGGCGATGACGGAGGCGGCAGTGAGGACGTGTAGAGGAAGTGCAGGAGGGCCTGCACCGTGAGATAGGTGTGAGGAAGGTACAAGCATCGAGGCCGCGAGTTCGGTGGTAGAGACCTCGGGGTCGGGGCTGAGTTGACTGTGGCGGGATCGACACCGCCGGCCGAGCCCGGTAGGGAGAACGAGGCTGCCGAGGCGCTGGTCGGAGCTGTACTCGGGGCCTTTGCCGATGATCCGGATGAGAGCACAGTGCTGGCCATGGACGTCGAGCTTTCGGCTGTGTTGCGGGATGGGGTGATTGTGAGAGCGGAATTTCTGATGGGGTTGTTGACTCCAGATCGAAGAGTCATGGCATCGCTACCATCCTGAGTTGCCGTCCCTTCTCGCAACAGCTGCACAAAGTAGGGGCCCCATCGCCGTGCCACCATCCTAGAATTAATGGGTATCCGCTCCCCGTGTAAGCATAGGATATCCATATCGGAAAGCTCCCGCATCGCCAGTGCCTTTTCGCCAAGCTCCTCGGCCGCCCTGGAGTGGAAGCGCCCACCGGCCGTAGTTCCTGCTTTTCTAGCTAGACTTAATCCCGGGCTAGTGTAAGGACTACTGGCTGATACGAAGCCAGACATGGGCGTCGTCTTTCTCGGGTTGTCGTAGAATCCAAAAGCTTCCAGCTCGACCATGCAAACATTGGAAAAGTTGATACGGCGATGGTTATAATCATCGACGAGACTTCGTTTCCGGTTGCCAAGAATCACAAAAGTGTTCCTGCGGTTCCAAAGCACACCGCGGTTCCAGCTGCCTTGGCTGAAGACAGCACCACCCGCATCAATCCGCGACCAGGTCAACGTCTTGAGGTCAAGAGCCCACAACGCATACTCCTGCTTCGAAGACGTCAGGTATGTGCCGCTTACGACAAAGTAGGTATCGATGACGCCGCCGTTCGGAAACCGCAGCCCTGGGGGCGAGTAAGAGCCCGACATGGGTTTCTCCGTCAATGTGCCGTCTGAAGATCGAATTTGTAGTTCGAGCTTGACGTCCAGGAAGTTGTAATTTGAATAAATGAGCATTGAGGATCCAGGCTCACGAGCTTCTTGGCTGATGCCGCCCTCCCGTTGATATCCATTGACGCTCGACTTCCCGATTCGTGCCGTAACAGAGGGGGGTAAAGGAGCAACGACGCTTCTGTAAGCGCCGCAGCTCTTGTCGAGAGGTTCGATAGCGGTCCACTTGAGGCTGCGAAGGTTGAAAACACTAATTTGCTCAATGTAGTGGTTTGCGCCATCCTGGCCACCAACCACCACCATTTCAGCACCGCCGGTTCCATCAATGTTGATCCCTATCCTCCCTTCGTTGGGGTTGCCGGATGATGGATTGTGCTGCAATGCCGACAGTGGCGCCTTGTGCGAGGCGAACGATGCCGACGAAGGCAATATGCAGGCGCAGTGGGCGTAACGTCCTTGCGGAGGATCTTGAGTTGGAATGTAGGTCCACTTTCGGGTGGGAACATCGTAGATGTAAATGTCCGACATGACGGTCACCTCTGGCTGCTGATCCGGGCCTGCGTTCGCTTGATTTGGTGTGGGAGACATGCCTCCATAGCATACCAACTTAGTGTCTCCTAATGGACACACGGAGTGGAAGTATCGAGGCGGTGGTATATCGCCTGTGGTTTCCAGCTTCGACCAATGCCTGCGGATCAAGTCCAACTCGTACAGATCGGATGTCAGAGGAGCCGGGCGACTCCGCGACAGAATTCTGCCTCCAAAGACATAAAGTTTATCCCCTAGTATAGTTGTTGTAGCTCCGACAAGCGGATGCGGTTCCCTGCCTGTCGTCCTATGCACATTGCACATAAGTCCGGATAGATGCGCCGAGGATGAGGACGCAGTGGGTGTACCAACCGCCGACGCGGGTGTTCTTTGTTGGTTGGAAGACTGGTTGGAAGATGGAGAAGGACCTGCTGACAAGGGACCGTTGCTCCGCGGAGTCAAGTTTGGTGGTTCCCTATTATTATTATCGTCGGCTCCATCTTGTCTCGAGGAGCTTGCTAAGCTACTCTGGCTGCTGGCCATGTCGGCGTTGTATCCTGATCCGCCGCTGTACATCTGAGCTCGTTCCGCTGAGGCGCTA
The DNA here is from genome assembly GCF_030869225.1 of Colletotrichum abscissum. NCBI lineage: Eukaryota > Fungi > Ascomycota > Sordariomycetes > Glomerellales > Glomerellaceae > Colletotrichum > Colletotrichum abscissum. The sequence goes on from NW_026850321.1 coordinate 292,272, forward strand.
GAGTCCATCGTACTGGTACGACTATACATATCATCGGCCGGAGCTTCCTCGATGGCACCGAGACCCCCCAAATTGTAATGTGCAGGAGGTGCTTCAGGCCCCGTAGGAGAAGGAAACGACGCTGGCGGTTCGGGTAGTGGTTTGGCGAGGCTGCTCTGTAGGCTTAGACTCCTCCCATGCTGGAGCTGCTGGGCCGGGCGATTTTTGGACGAGTTTGGAACGGGTGTCGGCGTCGAAGAGGTGGGGGGAGAGGGCGACGAGGTCAAGCTTGGCGAGACGCTGTGCAGACCCAAGCGAGAAAGTGACGGCTGTCTTGTCAGCCTCGATTCGCCGTCTCGGCTCGGGGCGAACTTTTTGAAGCCGCGATACACGCCCGAGAGGATATCTGAAGTCGTTTTGGTTGTAGGAGGAGATCTGTCCTGCTCCGTCTCCGAATCAGAAAAGCGCGAGAGATCGCCCTGCGCGGAAGACTGGTTCGAGGTTAGTCCCGGGCCAGACATTGCGACACAATCAGCCCCCAGGCTGTGGATACAGCCTGGAGAGCGATGCGCAACAGAAACAGTCTCGGCGGGTTGAGAAAAAGAATAGCGCTCAGAGGCTCAAAAAAGGAGGTTGAGTGGTTTTCATGTAGGGCGGGATTTGGGAACCGAGTCGGTCAAGCAAGGTGGGTTCGGGAGGAGAGAGGAATTCGGCAGAAACTGCTGCTTCTGCGCCAGATTGCCAAGGTCTGATTCGGCGTCGATACCACAAGATTTGCAATAGGCCAGAGCAATCGCAAAGAAGTAGACAAGAAGAGTAGTCGCAGTAAGGAAGCGGTGGGGTGAGGAAGTGTAGAGGGTGGCCGGCTCGTTCTTGAGGTCCGAGGTGGTGAAGAAGTGAGGGCACACCGACACACGACAATGCTAGAGCCAGAAGAAAGCCCAAGAAGCGGAAACCAAAGGTAAGAAAGGGAAAATGCAGAAAAATGAAAATTGAGTAGATGATGAAGCGAACAGAAACCCCAGCTCAAGCAATCCCAACCCAGGTTCGCTTGTTCATCCGGCTCTGCTAGGCCCCTGGTAACTTATGACGGGTAGGCTCCGGTTGAGTATCTGTCTGGCTTTCACTCTGTGCGTGTTGTGCGTCTGTGTCTCCGGGGTGGATTCCTGGACTAGACCGGGCTCGGCTGGGATTGGGACTGGGCTGGGCTGAGGGAGCGAGGCCTTGTCTGCTCCGTTCTTTTGTGCGTGTTTCCCTCTCACTTCCTCTCTCTCTTTCTCTCTTGTCCGTTATTTCTCCCCACAGTTGACAGGAAGCGGCGCACAAGAGATAGAGTGGGATGTGGGCTAGGGTGTGGAGGACAAATGGGCACAGGATGTGGATGGGGATCATGGATGGGATAGGAGGGGAGGGGGAGTGGACGAGAATGGGCAACGGGATTGAAGTCTATGGAGTACGAAGTACGAACGGTACGCACCTAGGACCAGGGGAGGCGCAGGGACTCCAAGAAGTCGATCGGGTCAAAAGTCAATGAGTTGAGTTAAGTCGAGTTGAGTCGAGTAGGAAGCGAGGCGAAGTCTTGGGGGTTTAGATTCAAGCGAGGGTGCTCGGCAGGCAGAGAAAAACAGGACCAATGTCGAAGAACGATAACGACGACGGAGACAGCGAGCGGCGACAGCGAGAGCGACGGGGATAGCGGTCTCGAGACGACTCAGGTGCGGTGAGCAGCAAGAATTGAGGGTCGTTCTCTGGTACGGTAGGGTATCCGTACGCGGTACAGACGACAGAGAGCACTGTATCTGTATGTAGAGTCGCAACAAGGTATGCGTATGGGGGACGTGTGTTGTAGGGTCACGACGGTTGTACCCAGCAGGCTTCAGCAAGTCAGTGCCGTGCGGAAGAGACCTGGCGCGTGAGGCAAAAGTGGAAAAGGCGACGGGACCGAAAAAAAGGGATCCGCGTAAGTATGGAGTCGAAGTCCGACGATGAGGAGTATTTCCAAGAGGGACTAGGAGCAGTAGTAGGGGCGGCGGCAACGGCCGGAGGACCACCAGCAAGGTTGCAATGGTTAATTTCCAGATGCCTGCTCCTTTGGGCGAAGAAAGTGTCGATGTAGGGACAAGCGTGTGCTGTAGGCGTCTTGGTTTTGACTTGTGCTTTTGGCACTGGGAAGAGTCGACGAGGTTGTGGAGGGGGGCGTTCGTTTGGTTTTGGACGCACAGACTGACTTTGGGTAGACGGACCGGGCAGAGGGTTGAAAAGCAGCTTGAGCTCCGAGGCAGACGCGAGGGAAGAAGTGGGCTGAACGGCGGGTCGAACCTGTGAGGGCGAAGTATCTTGAAGGTACTGCGAGTTCCGCAGACCGATTCGAGCTTTGGGAAGATGGAGGTGTGAAAGACGGCAGCAGGGGGAATGCGACTGTGACTGCGACTGCAACTACTGCTGCTGGTGCTGGTGATGCCGATGCGTAAGGTAGGCTGGCGGGGAATATGCGAGATGTATTCGTACAGACTGAGAGTAGGTATGCAGTGTGTATGTTTGTGTGTGTGCGAGGTGCAGCTTGCAGAAAGAGTCGATGTGCCCTGGGTGGAGGTGAGAGCAACGAGATATGGGATATGATGGACTGGACGGTTTCTCTGAAGTCTGTCTGGCCCAACTTGTATTCGCAGGCTAGTCAAGAAGAGTGGGAGAGAGAGCGAGAGAGAGTGTGTGTGTGTGATAGAGCGCGCGCCAGGCGATGCGCGATGCGAGATGCGAAACGAAACGAAGCAGAGACAAGGCGACGAGTGGAAGCAGGTATTCGTGGTTGTACCGCAGTACCCGTACTCCGTCCGTAGTGCCGTGAGGTGGTGGACGGCGATGTTTCAACGTAGGTATCGTGGGTGTGCAGCGCAGTGCAGTGCAGTGCCCTCCTAATTCTCAGGTGCCCGGTATCCGTACCTAAGGTCGGTATTCTATTCGTACGTGAGCAGCTGTGCAGGGCATACACCTAGACACTGGCTTCACTGACAGTGGACGGCGTAGCGCTCTCACTTCACGGCTAGGCGGTCTAAGAGCGTCCAGGAGAGAGCATGGGAAATGGGGCTCGTGATGGGGATTTGGCGTGAATGGGGGTGGTTTGGGAGAGTGGGAGGGGGGAGGCGGGAGGGGAAAGGGGAGGGAAGAAAGAAACTCGAAGGTGTAAAAGTGACTCGGGGAACGTCTGGGCAAGCCGCAAAGTGGGTAAAGGGGGGGGGGGGGGGGGGGAAAGGGAAAGAGAAAGAGAACAAATGGTTGGGAGGAGAACTCGAGAAGGGAGGGGAGGGAGCCGATTATTGCCGGGTGTGGAATAGTCTCATTTGGGGGAGTCTGGAGTCGAACCTTTTCTAATGTTCCATTGGCTACCTTAAAGCCTTAATGACAATGTTCATTAACATACTCCGTACGATACTCCGTAGCAATCGTGTATTTAAATGTCGCAGTGTTTTTGTTTCGTTTGCCTGGCTTTCGCTCATTGAGTCTACGTAGTATAGAAATACACAAAGAAACGAGAAAAGGGGTAAGAAGTGTCGACTGACTAAATCCCATGCCGCCGGTCAGCCGCCCAGGTGCTGGAACCCAAAAAAGTGTACGGAGTACGCAGTAAAAAAAAGCACACCTTGCCTTACTTGGCAAATCTATCCTTGATAAACATCATCGTATTTTCATACTTTGCCCTTATTCTCTAGACCGCATGCTCTCTCTCACCCGTGACCACATAGACAGAGCATCATACTGCCCTGTGCTCAGGTCTAGCTCAGAAGTGAACTCATCTCATAACGTCTAGTCGTTCATCGGTAAGTGCGTGGATGAGTGTGTGAGGTCATGTCGAATTCAGTCCCAACTTTGACTCTCACTCTCACTCTCACTCTCACTCTCACTCTCACTCTCACTCACTTCACTCTCAGGTGTCAGCAGGAGCCCTGGTAAATTGACAAACACTTACGCACTGACCCCCCTTTTCCGGGGACCTTCTGGAGGTACCTTAGGTAAGCCTCAGATGTATCGACCAGAGTCCTCACACATGCGTATCCGTACCTTACGTTCCAACTCCATCTTCAGGACCCCAACCCCCAGCAACCACCCCCTCCCAACTTCCAAAAGACCCAAACTCCCGTCGGCCCCTCTCACGGGAGCAAACGAGGGAAATTCAAGAAACGCAAAGAAGCCACCCCAATTACGTAGTAGCTACCGATACCCAACGTCTACCAAACACAGCTGGACCGCAGTCATGTCCCTCTCTCGCGCTGGCGTACTGCCCTTACGTTGTACGACGTTAGGGGCCCGCCTCAACTGCGCGCCGGTCCTCTTGTCCCGCAGGCCGGACCACGCACCATCAATCGGAATCCTGCGGCAGCGGTAGGAGAACCAGGAGGGGAAGCAACATCAGACGATCGAGCTGCAAGAGGACCCTTTTTTCCGGTCCTTGTGTGTCTACGCAGTATGGTACATACTTACGCAGTAGCTGTTAGGCGCAGGCCTACTATATCTTGCAGAAACGCTGCACATGCAGCCACGGAACGTGTGCCAGCTTCCAACATCCCACATTCCCACACGCTACGCATACACTACACCTACCCACCCTTGCGAAACGGAGGGGGGAAGCGACACCAAGGGAATTGCAATTCAAATGCATACAGACAACACGGATACAGATTCTGGTCCGGTAGTATGAAAGTATCGACGACGTTGATTGTACGTTTGAGCTTGGAATACTCCATGATACACAGAGACTCGAGAAGATACCAGAGGATACGGATACTAGGCAGGCAGTAATTGCCATGGGAGGCTGGTCCTTGTCCTGGTCCTTGTCGTCACCGCTCCTCTGGGCCTGTCATCCACGCTGTCTGTCTGCTGTGCCGCGCTCGGTTTTTTCTCCCCCCCCCCGTCTCTGACCGTCTTACGGAAACAAGTTGCGCTATCTGCTCTCGGTGCTATAACCCTTGAACAATTTTCCGGGCCGCCTCCATCCCAGCCAGCTGACGACTGAAGACGAAATTGACCCCGTTGACGGTGAAGGGCAGGAGGCTGGAGACTAGAGCCTAGAGCTTAGCTTCCGCTACATGGTGTAGAGACACGGATGGCAGAATACCAATGTACTGCACCACGTCGGCGACACTGACAGATCCAGCGGCAAGTCCCCTTGCGTCTTGTGTCTTGCCCCTCGTCGGAAACAAACATTGCCTGGCCTGTCAAGTCTCAGGCGAGCAATCCCGGGATAGGCACCCTGCCGACCCGAAGATGGCCCTGGGAAGTTTGGGACCACTGATGACTGGGCAGGCATCGCGGGTCGCGGACAGCGGCGCATCCTCACGGCTCTCGCACTTGGACCACGGTACACTGTAGAGCAACCCGCCCACACGCTACGAATTACAAAGACGTGGGAAAACGTGGGAACCCGGCCACTTGTCACTTTGGGTGGATGCGGATGTTTCAACATTCTCCGGCTGTCCCCTGGTTCTCGAATTGTTCCAGCCTCGTTTTTGTGCAAAGATTGGGCTTCTGCCTCGTGTCGCGCCAGGATTGTGCCTGTCTGGGCCCCTCGATCCAAGAAAGCCACCTGCTCCGTTGCATCTCAACCAACGTCCCGAATGTGTCCTAGCCAGGCAGCCGGTTCACTCTAACTGAGAAGCGCTACTGCTACTCCAAGATGGTCGGGTCAATATAAGGCGGGCGTCTCCTTTTCGTGTAGTGACCGACTTAGCGCCCCTTTACGGAGTAGTTTTCCGAGAAGTGTACCGACCCGTTTCTTCCCGTCTGGCCCGCGTCTATTCGGCCGAGTCATGGGATGGCGGGCGAGAGTGGCCGCTTTGCCCGTGGCTAGCTGACCATAGGGTCAAAGAGCTGGAGCCTGGAAGAGGCCCCGCGAGGCAGGCCGGTCGTCAACGTGGAACGAGCCCCTGGAAGCTCATCAGCGGTGCCTCCGTGCCGGACCGCCGATCAGTCATTCACGGGTCTATGACTCCATGTGCCATATACCGGTGTCATCTCCAGACAGACACACGAAGACACGGAAACGCGCCTCCACCTCCATGGGCATGTCGGGCTCGGCTTCGCTTACCACGTCCTTACATTTTGGGGCTTGATATGACGGGCAAGTGCGACGATGGGCGTGTCTGAACCTCATTTCGTCTACCCTCCACGTCTCGGCCCAACGCCTTGTTTGAGTTGCATATCTACGGGGCTTCCCCTCTCTGATGTAAGGCAGGCCACGAAGAAGATGCCGCGAGAGCAACTTGCTATCAAACAGTCTCGATGCTGCCTTCTCCGCATCTACTCTTGGCGTGATGGGGAACGGAATGGTGGATCATGGGTGCGACGGTTGAACATGCGGTTCCTGTTTCCAAAATGTACAACAGGTTGCCTAATGATTAAGGCCCCTCATAGGCTTGAAGTCGCACATCTGCTCACAATGGATGCTTGGACTTCTAGAAGTCTAGCCAGCCGAGCACAACTTTGGTAAACGAAGGGGCTAAATAGTGATAACGATCTGATATCAGGTTGCGATCACGCTGCGAGGAAAGGCAGAGTTTGGACATTTCTCATTATTTCATGCGTTCTATGTAAAAGGTAGTCAGAGCGAAGACGCTGCTACTTGTCCAGATCACGCCCCTTGAAGGCCGACCGAAGGACTATGTTGCCATTCGCAGCGCCACGCCGGGTATTCAGATAGAGGGTGCGTATATGCGTGTCGCCAGATTGGAAGAGGTTGATGTCCCTAACCTGTTTGACAGCATCGTCCCCCTTTTTTTTGCTTTTTCAACATTCTGGGGTCTCGTCCGCTCGTCGTTCTTAGATACTGTAGAACCGAGGACCGTAACCGAGACCCGTCATCCAACATAGCGTCCCCAAACCAAGTTCCACTCGTGGCCACTGGCGCCTGTACTTAGGCGACGGTGGCCTTCTCCTTGGGTAAAGGGGTGAAGCGCAGGTAGGGCTTGACGATGCGGACCTCGGGGAAGAGCTCCTTGGCCTGCTCGGTCTTGATGGAAGGGTGGACGATGACGTCGTCGCCGGGGACCCAGTTGATGGGGGTGGTGATCTTGTGCTTGTCGCCGGTCTGGAGGGAGTCGACGATGCGGAGGACCTCGGCAGAGTTGCGGCCGGTGGAGGCCGGGTAGGAGAGGATGGTGCGGATGGTCTTCTTGGGGTCGATGATGAAGACGGAGCGGATGGTGAAGGCGATGCCCTTGTCGTCGACGTTTGTGGTGTCCTGGTAGTCGAGCATGTCGTAGAGGAGGGCGACCTTGCGCTCCTTGTCGGCGATGATGGGGAAGGCGACCTTTGAGCCGGTGACCTCGTCAATGTCCTTGATCCAGCCCTCGTGGGAGCCGAGGGTGTTTGCGGAGAGGCCGATGAGCTTGACGCCGCGCTTGGAGAAGTCGGGCTCGAGCTTGGCGAAGGCGCCGAGCTCGGTGGTGCAGACGGGGGTGTAGTCCTCCGGGTGGGAGAAGAGGACGACCCAGCTGTCGCCGATGAAGTCGTGGAAGTCGATAGGGCCGTTGGTGGTGTCGGCCTTGAAGTTGGGGGCGACGGTGCCGAGGCGGAGGCTGTTGTGTGCGACGTTAGCATTGATTTGGCGGACGTGGTTTACGTGGTGACGGCGGGGGGGGGGGGGGGGGGGGGGCGGGGGGGGGGGGGGGGGGGGGGGGGGGGGGGGGGGGGGGGGGGGGGGGGGGGGGGGGGGGGGGGGGGGGTGGGGGGGGGGGGGGGGGGGGGGGGGGGGGGGGGGGGGGGGGGGGGGGGGGGGGGGGGGGGGGGGGTATCACGACGCGGGGTCGAGTTCAAGGATTGCAGGTTGACAACTTACGGAGCGGGGCGTTGGTCAGCCATTGTGTCTGTCTTCTTTGTAGAGTATGAGAAGATGTATGTGTGAAGGGGTATATGGTATGGAAAGAGAACAAGGAGCAAAAGAAACAGCAATGGGGAAGGCTGCGGTAGATGGTGTGGGAGTCGAGGTGTAATATATAGCTCGAAGCCGCGCCCCAGGCACAGTCCAGAGCAACGTACAAAGCCCGGCCGTTTTCGTACCTCTGTACCTTTTTCTCAGCTTCCCGCAGCTTTCCCGTTCTCAAAGGTACCTCTCCAGTTTGTCCCCTCCTTGGTCTCGGAGTACTACTACCTTTGTTTGCCCGACACTGACTATGTACATTATCTTGAAGGCCTGTTTCCCTATTTTCCAGCCCTTGACTTTTACCTTGTTGTTGCCTATTTCTCTGTTGCTTGTTTCTTTGGTCTCGTAGTATTACCTTGTCTCCGGTTTGACGATATGGTCGCCGAAGTGCCAAGCTCATGCAACCTACGCGATCCAGCTTGATTACAACTCTCAGCATATGCCCCAATGAAGCGTCATATCACCCAGCATTGGCATTGGCAACCCGTAGAAAGCCACGGAATCTGCTAGGTGACGGGTATCCTCTCTACCTTAGCAAAGAAATGATTTGTCTTTGTACCCGTGTCTCCCCCCAGACTGGCACGTTGTTCCCTCAACGACGAGCGGCAAGCTCCTCCTCCAACTTTTTGCCCCGCGTTGGAGGGGCTGTGATTTTCACTTTTGCAGAGGTCACTTTTACCCCTCCAAGTCCGAAATCGGCTAGACTCGATGGCGTGCTCGATTACATCATCCTTGGCTCAGGGCACATCATGAGAAATCACATCCCAACTATACTACGTACTGAAGAAGACGCCTACTGGGCCCCTTTGGGAGAACCCTTACGGCGCTATCTGGAGAGGCTAACCCGCTAGGAAGTGCTCCAGCCTCCAGGGAATAAGGCAGAGTGTGTCACTGTCTCTACGGAGTATTGTTTTCTTATCTGGGAGCTCAAGGATGTGGTCCACTTTGGTCGTCACCTCCCGTCTTGTTATGTGATGCCGTAGATATTCTTTAGCAGTGTGTGAAGCCCGATATATATACAAATGTACCGAGTAGCCCAAACATAACTACTCCTCATTGAGCCCTGAGATACGTATAGTATGGCTTACAGAAAAACGTCCAGCGGCGATCAATGGTGCAATCCAGTCGACAACCTCCAGCTCACTGACCCCCACTGCTTGGTCACCACATCATCCACGCCGCACATCGAACCATCACAAAAGAAGAATCCTACGAGGTGCCACGGCATCAAGGGTACCCGAATCGTGGTGCTCCGTACCCCAAAGCTTACCCATCGTGCCATCCACCACCCCGGTAGCTCCTCGCACGCCATCGCCGACAACCGATGCCCCTCCCGTCTCACGGTCCCACTCACATCGCCGACCTCCTCCGTTCCCGCGCCGACTGCCGGCTGCCGATCCCCGGGCTCAAAAAGGAGATCCATCCTGGAGCATCGTGGAGATGGGTAACCTGTATTTACTCTCTAGTGTGTCATGTTACTTCTGTCTCTGGCACTCTCTGGATTACAAATCTGTCGTGGAAGCCCTCAAGGGCTTGGCTTCCCTGCTGACCACATCTGCAATTATGGCTACAAGATGAGCGTTGGCATCCATACTTTCCCCGGTGCCTGTATGCCTGTATACCTTCCTCTGCCATCTGCTAAGGAATCAAGTGTTGACTTGCCCGTCTCCTAGCCCGGGTTGTCGCTACCTGGCAAAGAACGGAGAATCTTCAAGACTACCCAAAAACCATCTTATTTCCAACCCCATCATGGTTGAGACAAGTGTCACAATGACGAGGGGGGGATTCTTATTTCCTACGGCCAACGCCCGTCGACAATGCTTCGTTGGAATCCCATCTAGTCTCAACGTGCCACTGCTTTCTAGTGAAAGTAGAAACGCAATTTGACGGGCATCAATCATCTCGGTAAAATGCTGCGCCACTAGGAAGGATCATCAGCGTTCTCACGCGCCTCAACCTGTGGTTTGCTCTGGACAAGACTACACCAGAAACACGGAAGCTTGACGGCTGAGTCGTGAGCTGGAAGTTTCAAGGTCGAATTGACGGGGGTCCATGGCAAAATGCTGCTGCCTTGTGCAGACGGAGCTGACCTCCGTAAGAATGCCACTCTTGGAATCTCTGCCTAATATCGGACGCCCTTCTACGTTCTTTGGCCGGACAAAGACGACAATTTGCTATACCAGGAACAAGTAGGAAGAAAAAAAGACTCAGCTAGAGGAGAAGGTCGGCATCGGCATCGGCATCGGCATCGATATCGACATCGACATCGACATCGGCATCAATTACAACGGGAACACTCTTCACTGGGGGTTGGAAAACATCAGTCTCTAGAACCCCATATCATACCAGCCATACCCAAACAAAAACCATGGATCCAAACCACACAAAAGCCGAAACAAAAACCTTCAGCCTCCCAGACGGCCGCACCCTAAGCTTTGCAGTCTTTGGCGCCGGCGCAGAGACATTCCACACCACCCCATCACCCACGCAACAAAACCAACCCCGTCTGGCGTCGGCCGTGCTATTCTACTTCCACGGCTTCCCCAGCAGCCACGAAGAGGCCTCAATCTTTCACCAAGCCGCACGCCGCCACGCCGTCCAAATCATCGCCCTCGATCGACCAGGCCACGCCGGCTCCGCGTTCCAACCCAACAGGCGCATCCTGGACTGGCCCGCTGACGTCCTCGCCTTCGTAGATCATTTTCAGATTCCCCGGTTCGGGGTCCTGGGTCTATCGGGGGGCGCACCGTATGTTTTCGCATGTTGGAAAGCCATCCCGCGCGAGAGGCTCGTGACGGCGGGAGTTTGTTCGGGGTTGTACCCCCCTGAGCTTGGGTACGCCGGCATGGTCCTCCAGGGACGGGTGATGTTGACCGTAGCACCGTGGATCGCGCCGGTCGTGGCGTGGGGCATGGAGGTGTCGCTGGGCAGGGCGGCGAGAGACGAGGCAAGACCCGGGAGGTTTGAGGAGACCGTGCTGGAGGATTTGAAGACGAGGCCGGAGGTTGATCGGGAGGTGTTGGATGGGGATGTTGGCGGGGTCCGGTCTGCTATGCTTGCTAGTGTGCGGGATGCTGTTTTGCCTGGGGGATGGGGCCCGGCTTGGGATGTCAAGTTGGCGGGGAGTTATTGGGGGTTCGAGATTGGGGAGCTTGAGGTTGAGGCTGGGGAGATGGTTTGGTGGCATGGGAGGGAGGATGTGAATGTGCCGGTTGGTCTTGCGGAACGGGCGGCGGAGTGTGTGCCTGGGGCGGAGGTAAAGTTTGTGGAGGGGGAGGGGCATGTTAGTCTCGTGGTGCGCAAGGCGGACGAGGTTATGTCTACTCTTGCGGGCCTGTTGAGGGAGACAGATTGAAGGCTCGGTATTCATCGCGGATGTCAAAGTGGTCAGTTTGGTATGTGATATTTATTGTGTTACTCGTGACTAAGCACTATTTCTGTTATAGCCGTGCTTCTCTCCTACTGGCTCCGAGAAGCCTTGAATACTGTGTGAGCATCGACGCTCTGGTATCTCCGGTCATGTGCCGTTTCCCTCAACTCCATTCAGCGGGGAGGGCTAGCCGGAGGAGTAGGGGGATCAGTGTTGGGCGAAGGAGGATCATTGCTCTTGCTGTCCGTCACTTTGACGTCCGTCTTGATCGTAATGTTCATTTTGGGTCTGGTGGATGACGAAGACTGAGGCATCTTTTGTACTGTATTGGTGTGGGTGGTGAGTGAGGTGAGTGTAAAATATGGAAAAAGATCGAGGTAAGCTGTTCTAATATGTTGTTCTGTGGTGAGGTAGATGTATGATGTTGAGAAAGATCGAGAAATGCTAGTGTATTGAAGCTGTCTGTGACGATGTAGAAAGAATTGGCTTTGATGGCTCGAAACATCTCGGGTCTATATACTTTCCACTGTCTGTATCGTGGATCATCTACGAGGGATCACGCGAAGTAGTGAAGATGGCTGAAGTGGGATTAAAACATCGTGAATAACGATTCCATGGCTCTCTACGGTACATAATCCGGTTGACCGGATAACTGAACAGATACAAAGGTGTACTTTGTACGTGTCTTTGTCAATTCGAAATCGAAATCATGGAAAAACTAAGTAGCTTGGACACTCTTCGAGTCGGCTCCGCATTGCCTTTCTTTATCTTGAGTAACTAAGATGTCAAGGAACGGCGCAGCTAGCCGTTCGAACTCGCCATCCCATTACCTCTAGAAGATTTTATACCCCGGCCAAGGAGTAGACTGCGCTTGATCGTCAGCGATGGCAGCCCAAGGTTAGTTACGTAGACTCCATTCTTGAAAGGCATTGAGACATCAGCTTTCATGGGGAAGGGTCAAGGTTGTATGAGGTGTTGAGTATAATGTGCCAACTAGCTATGTTCTAAGCGAATGAAGTAAGTAAGAAAGTGGTATCTCGCTTGCAGTAAAACAGTCCCAAGAATAGAAATCTACAGCTTCACTCGTCCACCGTTGAGTTCATCCCAATCCCGCCCAGAGAAAGGCTCGTAGGTGTTGTTCTTCAACCAATACACTTCGCCAGCGGCGTCCGTGCCGCCCGGCCTGACACCCTGGGATCGGAGACCGTGCTTCTGCTGCTTGTTCGTACCCGTCGTTTGCATAGCCTCGGGAGGCATGACTCGCAGGAAGATGGGCAAAGCATACTTGGGTAGTGACTGCTTCACGTGCTGCGCAATGCTCCTCAGCACCTCCTCGGATGGTTGGCCCTGAAGGACAACGGCAGCACACCCTGCGCGTCCGTCGTGGTTGGGCAGCTCAACACCGTAGACGTTTGCCTCTTGTACCAATGGGTGTGAGCCAACGGCCTCGCCAACCTCTTGTGTCGACACGTTTTCACTCTTCCAGCGGAACGTATCGCCAATACGGTCGGTGAAGTAGAGCCTTCCTTCGCTGTCCCAGCGGACCACGTCGCCCGTCCTGAACCAGGCATCTCCCTTTTTGAAGACGCTCCGCAAGACCTTTGCCTTTGTTGCGTCTGGATTGCCGTAGTAACCCTGGAAGCGGCGGTTGAGGTCGTCGGGCGAGAGTCTGAACATGAGCTCTCCTGGCTCACCAGCCTTGGCAGGCCTGCACAGACCCGTCTTCCTGTCCCTCCAAGGCTCCTCGTTATTCTCATCCATCTCGGCGAGGGCAACGTCGAGGCCCATGACGACGCTGTACAGGGTGCCGTTTCGTCCAACAGCGCCCTTGGCAAAGTCGTTTCGGCTCAAGTTCCAGGTTCCAAATGAGCCTTCGGTGGCGGCGTAGAATTCGGCAATGGTGTCGATGCCGAACCTCTCCTTGAACCTGTTCCACACGTCCGGTCGCAGGCCATTGCCAAAAGCTACCCGAACATTGTGCTTCTTGTCGAGACTTTCACCGGTGACGGGGTCGACTTGTGGGGCAGCTGCAAGCAAGTACCTGCAGGTCTCGCCAACGTACTGGATGATGGTGGCCTTGGAGGAGCGAACCTCCTCCCAGAAAACCTTGGTCGAGAACTTCCTTCCTATGCAAATCGTACCACCCGCCTCGAGGGTATTACCGAATCCTAGCAGGGCCGCGGAGCTGTGATACAACGGCATAGACTAGATTCCTGTTAGTTTGGGGTCCATGGTGGGTTGATGATTCGACTTACAGTGTAGAAGACGTCATTGGGAGAGTTGCTGGTGAATCTTGATGTGAAAACACCACCGACGATGCATTTCGCCCAGGACACAATGGCGGGTTTGGGCATGCCCGTTGTTCCTGATGTGTAAATCAGGATCGCCAGATTCTGATACTGGCTCTCTGACCGATCAGAGTCGGGAGCACGCCTGGGCTTAACGGTGTCGATTTCTCTGTGCAAGCTCTCATCGAGCACCACGAACTCCACGGTGCTCAGCTCGCTCCTCACATCTTCAGTGACATTGGCGGCGACGTTGGGGTCAATCAGCATCAGTTTCGTCTTCGCGGCCTTGGCGCAGTGAGCTAGCGGTTTGCCAGTCAAATTGTAGTTGATGAAGGCTGGCTTCGCGCCAATGGACCACAAGCCGAGCCATAGGAAAACGAAAACGTCAGAGTTCTGGAAGTTGATGGCGACAACGTCCTTGGGCTTGACGCCGTGGTGTTCCCTCAACCAGGTGCCATATTTCAGGACTTGCTCATAAGTCTCGCGGTAGGTGTATGTTTTGCCCTCGAAGATGATGAACGTGCGATTGGCAGACGATTTGTTCTGTGCCGCTTGTTCGAGGACGTAAAACTGGTTCAACCGGTCCGTTCGCTCGCGCCACAGAGCCGAAAGGGTTGCGGGTAGCGCACATGAAAGCAGCTTTCTGTCGTACCACAAAGAAAGGCGAGCATTGATGTACGAATAAGCTGCGGCTGCAGCCGGCAGAGCGAGTGCGAGCGGGACTAAACGGCGAGGAAACGAAACAAGTCAGCGCGATCGGCCCCCAACGATGTTTTGTGCAGATGGCTGTGCCGAGGCAGGCTGATGTAATGCGCGATTGCGGCGCATTGGATGTGTGCCAGAGGTCGGTCTCCTTTACGGTGGTTTGTATTTGTCTTGGCGGGGGTCTCAAGCAGGGCCAAATAGTCATGACGACAGAGTGGGAGCCGTGGAGGAAAAATTGGCAGTTGGGGAAAGCTCACTCACCAGGCATTTTCACTTTGGCCAAGTGGCCAGTATTTGGATCCGGCTAGAGGTGATTCGTCCCAAAGGCTGAGAGTTATGTTGGTGTTCGTAGAGAGATGAGAAGGCCGACTGGCAGGGAGGCGGAGAGTGGCTAGTTGTCTTGATTGTGCGCCTGGGTGTTGGTTCGGTGTGTGTGAGACTCGGAATCAGTAGTGTTGTCTGGAGCTGTAGCTGGTAAAGAGAGCTTCAAGGCCGTGCTCGTATAGACTGGAAGTCCTCGTCGAGTAAGGATAGCTTGGAGGAAGGGCAACGTAGTCGAGACTTCACAGACAAAAGACGCAGTGAGCCAATTGCGCGAGGGTGTGGGTGAGGATAGGTATTTGTAACGGCCTGTCGAGGCTGTCACAAGATAAGAAAGGGTTTAAAAAGTAGAAAGCCTGTGTTGCAGTCGGCATTGGGATGTGTCGTCCCTGGTTTGAGGGACCCGTACGGGGGGGAAAAGATGGGATAAAACTACCTGTCGGTCCTATCATGCACAACACGACACGACACAACACAACACGACGCAGCAGCACCTTTTGCACCCCTCCGATTCTCGCCAAACAGTATCCGTACTCGGTGCGGTACTTCCTGGGAAGCAGTGACCTCAACAGTCGGCTGTTGGGATGTGGGAGCCCATGTATGGAGTACCTCTTTGACTGGGTACAACTTGGCGACCAGATGGGCGGGACAATGGAGAATATTCTTCTATGGGGCCCTGGACCAGGGTTGGGGTGGCGGAGAAAGCTCTTGATCAACGATGAATCGACGGTGCACAAGGTCCTGGCATGACATTCCTTCTCGACAACCGAGGAATATGACCAGCTACGACTGTCACGTTGGCGCTTGTGTTGGCACTGGTGCTTGCTCGTGGTGCAGCTGCACGCGCTTGTGGAACTGGTAGGTTGACTTTTGGCCTCGGTGTAAGTCGACAGTGGCAGCTCTACTGCGTAATGCTAGCTATGCTTTTGCTTTCCGTGTGCTTGGCCCGTCGCAGGCAATGGCTGGGTTGTGAAGATGGATCCAAGGATGGCATTGCTGGCCTCTCTGGGCGCGCCGTGCTGTGCGAGTGCGGTATCAAGTTCTCCTTAGCTCGCCCATCACGGTACGGATACTTTCGCCTGCATGCTGAGGTCGCAATAGTCCTGTGGAAGTGTGGAGAGAGGAGGCCAGCCAGCAGCCGCAGATCGAGTGCAGGCTTGCAGCTCGTTGGTTTGCGTTGCATTTGTGGTGCTCGCTGCATCGCCAGGCTTGGCCTGGCCTGCCAAACTGGGCTAAACGAAGAACAAATCGAAGCTTGAGCCTCGGCATCTGTTGAAGCTCGTGCGCCCTCGCGTCCGTACTCTGCGCCAGAAGTCGTTTTGAGTAACCGATTCGGGAGGGGTGGGCAGCAAACGCAGGCTAAACAGCACGTCTCTGGACTCTTTGATGGATGCTTCTTCAACGGCGAGTTGCGATTCGTCGGCAAGAGAGCGGGGTTGTTCCTTGCATTCCATGTTCCTGCTTTCCATTGCCAGACCCCCCCAGTCGACCAGATGCATGTCCTGGTCCCCTGCCGCTGTCCGCATCCCTCTTCCAGACGACCCGGTTTGACGGGAGCGAACCTACCGCTCGCTTTCTCTCTCTCTCTCTTTCTTTCGACAGCTACGGACCGCTCGTAACAGATCGAATAGCACGTTTGCGTTTCCGATGAACTTTGCATTGGCAATGGTTGCCGAGGTGTTGGACTTTGGCTCTGCGGCTCTTGACACATTGTCTTCCGCAGGCACTCGAAAGGAGCGCCATATATGTGCAACTCGTGGCGGACCTTTGCTTATATCAGCTCACATGAACGACGGCTCGATGCAACAGGGGTCCATCGCGAGTTTCTCTTCCCATGTCTATTGAGAGACGTTCCGGATTGGAAAGCACATCAAGCTGGTTATCTTTGGGGCCGTGTCGCCGTAATGACTTGACTCGGCTCGACGACGGATCCATCGAGAAACCGGGTATGCATGCCGAGCTGTGAGACTTTGTTGGCTCCCGCACCACGAAGGGATCGCCAGGCTCGCTTCAAAACTCCGAGTACGTTCGCCTTCCTAAAAGGGTAACATTGTTCTTTCTTTTGGTACGATCACGAGTGATTCGTGATAATAGACGACAGCCATTGCGGCAGATTGGAGGGGCAGCTGTAGGTCGCTTCCTCGGCTGATGGTCAGCTCACTCAACATTTTGGGTCGGAGGAATCGGCGACAATATTCGATGCCGGTTCCGCTTCTGCATGTTGGTGGAGCGGACTCGAGGAGGAAAAATCGGGCCTCGGACTCCTGAATTGTCCCTGAATTGGATCGTTGCCGCTCATCCCACCGTCTCACGTCAGCGTTGTCACAGCGAAAAAGATAACGTCTATTCGCCTCCGAGGCGCAGGCGTCAATCGCACTCGCATCCGACGGACGTGCATGGTGACAGCCACACCCAAAGTGCGGGTAGAGAGTGGTGAAGAACATCTGGGAATGCCTTCATTTCGTGGTCGAACAAGAGTCAGATGCACAGCGTACAAGTAGGACCACAGGCGTCTTCCCAATCCGTGATTGTGTCGAGGGTCTGGCAAGGTAGGTATCCGTAGTTGTGGCTTGATGCCGTAACGATGACAGGCATCAAGGCGGAATGATGCTGTCTGACCTTGTTAGACGGAGATTCTGGTTATTACGATCCGACTCTCCAGTTGCATAATCCACGTGACCGCGCGCAGCAATTAAGGTTAAGGTTAACGTGGCTGCGTGGCTACTTGCTCCTTATCTTATCGGGAGCTCTCCTCAAGCGCGACATTGCTGAGTCAAGCATCTCTGGCCTGTCTGAGGTAGGTATGCGAATACCCCTTGCTGGAATTCCACCTCTCATGATCGTTGTGGCTTGCTTGCTGCAGCTTACAACGCTCGACTTCACGACCGCTGCGTAGCTTCTACCGAACATTGCCGCGCACGGCAAAGGCTCATCAAATGCCTGTTGACGACGAAGCGGGCAGCCCGGCAGCCAGCGGTGCGAGCTTCACCCCCGATCAATCCACCACCTTCGCCCCTCCGCCGCAGACCGAGTCCCGCAAGGCTCCGCCCCCCGAGAAGCCATCCGATGCGCGCCGGCGATCGTTTGTCATAGCCGCCTTTTGGGCCATTGTTCTTCTCCTCGGTCTGCCAATATGGTGGATGACAACGAGCATCTACCGCGCCAACCTGCCTCTGAGCGGCATGGTCCAATGGGCGGATGGAAAGGTAGGCTCCTACCAGCTGGCGTCTTTGCAAGTTGAGGGAGGGCACCCCGCTGACTACTTGCGTAGGCTTGCCGTCCCGTGTTTCCTCTTCGTATATCAGTACAAGCGAACAAGTTGCAGGAACAGGAAGCGCAGAACCTCCTTCGCCTTACTCAACATGCCCTCGATGATCTCAACGACTTCTCGGGTCATCATCTCCGTCTGCAGCTTGCGCCTCGTGGCGGCGACGACGTCGTTCCTGAGGATGACTCCCAGGTCGCCCTGACAATTCGCCTCAGCCCTGGGGACTCCACGACAGTCTCGTTGAACCCTCACTCTCCTATTCTCGACATCACATATCCCCCGAATTCGATTCCGTCACCGACTTCGTCCTCTTCTGCTCTAGCTTCGTACATTGCGAAAGAATTGCGAACTACCTACGCCGAAGAACAAGCTATTATATCATACCTTCTCTCAGCAGCCTCGGGAGCTTCTGATGCGAGACCTCAGGGGATGTCGCCAGAGGCAGCCGAGTCACTGGCGAAGCGAACCACCCGTTCATTGCGATATTCACCGACGTACCACTTGAGCTTCTCGCTCTTCACTAGCGGCTCTGCCCCCAATACCTGGGACATCGAAGCAGCTATCCAAACATACATGAAGCCCATGCTTGATGTGTTGAGCCCCATCCACAACTTCACGATAGATACCCAGGTGCAGCTGTATGCAACACCAGGGGCGCAGTCCCAGGTTTTGAACAAAGACGACCTTGCCTCCTTCATCAACGCGGCCGAATGGCCCCTTTCGCCGTCCATCGGTGGTGCGCCGACGGTAAACTTCCTTCTCTTCGTCGGAAATCAAACAATTGGATTGGATTCGGGGTCCGAGACATCACAGTCCTGGCTCATCCCGCAATGGGGAACTGTTTATCTTCTGTCGCTGCCTCCGACGACGTCACATGTACCGGCTGCTACACTCAAACAACCTATGCTTACCTTTGCTGGGCACTTGCTGTCACTCCTTGGCACTCCTCAGTCAGGCTCTCTTCCTTTGCGGCTCTCGACTCTCACGCGCATCCGATCCGCAGACCTCTTGCTACGTGCATCCTCTACCCTGGGCTCCCTGGCAAGACTGTCACTTGCACTGCCGTCTATATCCATTCCCCGCAACGTTGCAGACGGTGTTACCAAAACCATGCATCATCTGGAGCTCGCGTGCGCCAGCCTAGGCGGGCCCGAGGGTTTGGAGCATGCTAGAATCGCTGAGGCCGAGGCCGAGCGAGCGTTTTTCGAGAAGAGTATGGTCGGACAACTATATTTCCCCGACGAACATAAAATTGCCGTCTATCTGCCGCTTTTAGGGCCGGTGGGAGTGCCCCTCGTGATGGGTCTGTTGAATGAAATCAAGGCATGGAGAAAGCGGAGACGAGAGAGAGCCGAGGCAGAAGCTAGAAAAAAGCTTTAGAACGTGATGAGTTGACATGACACAGCGAGTGCATATTGGCCTACACAAATAAAGTTACCAAAATTTTCGCATCCCATAAAATCGTGCCTGGGTCTCAAATCTTAACGTCTCCGGCGGTGGCAGTAACATCATGTCGGATGATAAGGTGTGAAGTTTGGAGCAATACATCCAATCCTCATATGAGCTTGGCGATGACCTTGAGTTTTGTCACTAGACGTGCTTGATTGCGGCGGAGAAAAGTCTATTGGCAATAAGCAGCCTATCTCCATTCATATCGAATCCATTTAGACCTGGACGATGTGAACCTCGGTGGATAGGTAGTCTCCGTGTTGTCTTGGGCAGCAAAGGTGAGCGTCGGTGAGATCAGGTAAGTATCGGTGAGACTATCTAAGGCCCATGCTTGCATAGATTACCTCATGGTGGGCACCTGTCACACCCCGTCGGTTCCGATCTTAGCGCTGAGTGCAATCCCTGCGCTCCAACGCCACCTCGAAGCTTGCTCGTTGTCTCCGACGAGGGGGCTTGTCCACATCCAATGCCCAGCACCGCGCTGACGTCGGCCACAATCCTTTTCTCCATTGCCATTTAACCCCCCGTCGGCGTTAACCCTTCCAACACAATTAGGTATACAAGGCTCGAGGGCTCAGCTGTCATCGCGCATTAACGGGCGCTGGGACGCAATCACAAGCTCTGGCTCGTCTCGACTCGACTTGGATGGTCTGAACCCATTGACCTTTTCTCGGCACAGCCTTCGCAAACCTACCATCTCCACTCCACAAAGCCAACAACAACGCATCGTCTCGCGCTCTCTCTATTATCATCGACGGCCTGAGCAATGTCTCCACTATGAAGAGCAGAACATGCTTCCCGAACCGTCTCTGAGCTTCACGCTCCCTAGCCTCCACGATGACACCGTCTTGGACTGCCGTTTGTATCATTGCCAGGCACTGAACCCCTCCGCATCGAACCCGCCGCCATGGAGACGACACGCTGCCGTTGTCGCACATCCCTATGCGCCCTTGGGCGGTTCCTATGACGACCCTGTCGTCGACATCGTTGCCGCCACGCTACTGCGACAAGGCTTCCTAGTGGGGACTTTCAACTTCAGGTAAGAATTGATCGGCTTGTGGACGTTGTAACAGCGAGGTTATTCGGTCACTCACACGATGATCAACAGGGGCGCTTCCGGATCAGCAGGTCGTACCTCATGGACGGCAAAGCCAGAACGCAGCGACTACATGTCATTCATTGGCTTCATGGTCTACTACATGCACTTCCTCGATCCCTACGGATCGGCCAGTGCCCGCTCGCCGACAACGACCCTGTCTCCAGGCCTCCCCGACGCCCAATCGAAGCCTCCTTCTTACCAACCCCTCCTCCTCATCGGCGGTTATTCATACGGAGCCATGGTGACGACGCAGATTCCACCGATGGCGCACATTCTCGCACAGTTCAAGGTGCCTGCAGCTGGCTCCGCGGCTGCTGACATCCGTCTTCGAGCGCAACACCTGGCAGAGCAGCAGAACGTCATCTTGGCGAGCGCTAGAGCTGCGAGTTCCGTATCACCGCGAAAGAAATACCTTGGCATGCGAGTCGGGGGCGATGAAGATACTCAGCGCAAGAGTCACGAAGCTCGAAGATCCATGTCGGAAACGAGGAGATCCTTTTCTATTGACGCCGAGGATAAGATCCGACGGGGCGTTAATGATTTACTGGCGAAAACGAAAAGACATCATCACAAGGGCGTGGCGGTGCCCCAGGAAAAATTGGCTACTATACCTTCGAACCAGGAAGTTTCTGTTGTGGTGGAAGAGGTTCCGAATCTGACCCAAGTCCGGCCGGCCTATCTACTCGTATCTCCGCTGCAGGGAGTCATTACCCATCTAGCAGCTATGTCCTTCCTTCACACAACACCTGGTCGAGGACTGTTCTCGCGGGGTGGAGGAAGACCTAGAGAGCAGGGGGCGCCGACCTTTACGGCGGATCAAAAACATCAAAGTGAGAGCAAGCTGATTGAAAATGATACCTTGGCATTGTACGGCGACAGAGATATATTCGTTCCCGTGGCCAAATTGCGAGGGTGGGTGGAACGTCTGGAAGGGACCGACGGATCCCATTTCCATGGCGAGGAGGTTTCGTCGGCTGGGCACTTTTGGACGGAAGGGAACGTGGCTTCCGTCCTCCGGGAAAAGGTCTCGGACTTTGCGGCGAAGCTATTACATGGGGACAACGAAGGTAGACCAGTCAGTGAACCGGCGTAGGCACATTCGTGTGAACGTACCTCGGAATTTCAAAGTGGCAGTGCACGAAGGACGCAACCGCCGCCTTAATCAACGAATGATTAGAAAATGGGCGTGTAAGAATGCTTCACTTAGGACGATATGAGAAACGAGTTGGATGTCAGCGAGTGTAAGCCGCACAGCGATACATGAAAGAGCAAGGCGTAGAAAGAGCGTGAACACTGTTGGAGTTTGATTCGAGGCGCCCCTATTGGTGTCTGTAGGTAGTTTAGTGATGACGTTTAACGAACACGGGCAAATACAGGTCACGAAGACTGTGTCAAACGGAAGAACCGACGTGATGACGGTCCCAATCTGACCTTGAAAGCCCGTGTCTTCCTTCCCCTATGTTACGAGGTACTGCCTTTCGCCATCTTGCAATCCCAACAATACCGAAGCTATCGCGGTACAACTCGAGACCCCTTCAACGCTAGCTAGAAGCAGAGGATCGTCGATCATGTAGTACTGCGAAATCACTCATGGATGTTCACCGTCCTGTTGGCCCAAGGTGACAGCCTCTTCTGAGTCCCATAATAACCAGGTACCAAAAAAAAATGTCTACAATGGCAAAAGAGTTCACCCCCCCGGTGCTGAACTGGGGGCTACATCTCTTGGTGCTCATGCTGGGAAGAAATTTATGGTGCTCAGGCTGGGATTCGAACTCGGGTACTCTCGTATGCGCTGAGCCTGTCGTCGAGTAGGCTGGTTGGCGATTTTATTTGTCGACCGTAAACCTCTCCACCACCCAGCCAGTTTGACCTGACCCGTCGACCTAGACGGGCGCCTGCTGGCTGGTGAGAGGAACGGAGTTGAGAGGGGGTATATACCCTTCTCGTGTATTCAGATGGAAGGTGCGAGTGTTCCACGGGTCGGTGGCTTCTTTCCCATCAAGGTGCCCTGCCGCGTGCCCTGCCAACCTGACCGATAGCACCATTTTTTGCTCAGGAAAATGAAGCCGCCGTGAGGCCTTGTCTCTATATATCTCTGCATCTTAGAAGACGCATTCGTTTTTGTTGATTCTATGATAGGTAGATACGTAAATACGTAAGACCCTGGAGTGGTGTAAATTTCCATCCACGTATAAACCTACTCAATGGTACATCTGAATTAGCGGACTGACAATGTTATCAATCCCCATAAGGAAACATGGCATACATACGAAATATAGGTAAAGCTGACTGTATTGTCTGCTATTATTTCGATGATAGCCGAAAAAGTTATCATAGGGTAAGAGTAGAGACCTTGAGCGTGGCCTCACTTCTCACATTACCTGAATGGGTTTCGTTGACGACCTCGGCGCGATTGGCGAAGGTAATAGGGACGAGTTGCCCTTTCTTCGTGGCTACTAAAAGCCGTTTTAGGACCCAAAACAGTATCCCGCGATGTCCGAATCTTGGCGGTGAAAAGTGTCATCATAAGGCCATCACTTTCCCCATGCAGTAGTAGAATGGTCACTAGCATGGCCACTTGTGCCGTCGACTTGCATGATAACTATGTCGGTCTGCCATGGACGCAAACAGTGAATGGGAAGTCAAGCAAAACGAGTCAGAGTTCTGGTAGCACAAAGCGGCCAAGACTGGACTGCGTTCTGGGGCATTGGATCTGCTTAGAGTAAAGGGATCGATCGGGCTTTGGGAGAGCGATTACGTTTATGAACATGAACAAGATCAACCATGAGACGCAAGTGTGGAGACGGAAGCGGCAGAGTTCTGAATCATGAGGTCGGGTGTGCATCTGGGTAGAATGCTCCGGAATAAGATCGGGATTATAATTTGGGGAGGATAATTACGCATAGATTTTGCAATCATGGTATTCTGCCTTTGACTCTGATTACTCTGGACAGTTTCCATAGTGTGCAAATCAAACGGTTTATGAGAGGAATATCCATCTACGTAGCAAGGACGCCGTTGAAAGCGTTGTGGGCGGCAGTTGAATATTTCCCTTTTTTCTCTTAGTGGTGTGGGGAAGAGAAACACATGGATTCCGGAGTGCATGAGTGACCGGTCCTTGAGCGTTTCTGGGCACTCAGATATTCATGGGGTAGAGCGCTGAGATAGATCATGATGCGGGGTGCGAAATCTAGAGTGGCATTCAAAGTTCAAGGTCCAGGAGCACCCACTATGCCTTTTGCTCAGCTGATGGAGGCCAGAGTTGAAGGCCGGAGAGTTTATCTCAAGTCCCTACAGAACAAGACGGCCTGGGACCATCTTTTGTGACAGGCGAGGCAAGCGGCGGCGGCGGGAGCTGACTATGGGAGATGAGACGGAATGGAAAGTTCGCCGGGCGGCCTGTCCCGGAGGCTGTCGGTATTGGTGTTATGGTGGTGGTTGGTACGTGTGCGGATAACATGACCGGTGTTCAAACGCTCTATTTTCGAGATGAAGAGTGTTAGGTCCGGCTTTTGCTGGAGATACGGGCAAAGAGTGTCACATCATGTTACGGGCCTGAGCAAAGCAAGGCAAGGCAAGGCATGGCAAGGCATGGCAAGGCAAGGCATGGCAGAGGGCGGGATGTTAAAAGGGTAGAGTAGAGAACTGTCAGCTGAGTACATACCGGAGCGGAACGCAGCGGGTGAGATGGGACGCTGAAGAATGAAATCATGGTATGCGAGTCTAGGGGTTGTGACTGAAGAAAAAAGATATCGACAAACAGAAGAGAAGACTGGGAATGAGAGTGAGAGGCACATGTGAGGAGGTGAGTGAGCGAAAGTCTGCATGTGGAGACGAGGCGTCAGGCGAGGGTGTATCGCGGCAGGGCGTGATTGGGTGAGGGTTGACGATGCAGTTGCTTGGTGTTCTGCCCCTCCGTGCCCCTCTGATGTGCTCCGTTACCCCCAGGATCCCCAAATCCGGGGTGGGCCACTAAGCTGGAAGAGTCTGGAGAAGGGGGCCACTGGGGGGTGGTCATGATGGTGGGGTGGGGCCGCCTAGCAGAGGTCATCTGCCCAGCGCCTGAGCTGAGTATCCCAGCGAGAGACAAGACACAGACTTTGTGTATGTACTCGGTTCTCCGCAAGGTGTAAGGTCCCTTTTATGATCCGGGTTGCCTCTGGTGTTGTGCGTCTGCTGCTGCATCTGTGATTGCGTCTGTTATTGCGTCTATGGGAGCATCTGTGGTTTTTGTAAGGTACCTAGGTATTCAAAGACGACAAGTTGCTGAGCTAAGGAAGATCCAGATCGACCAATCGGTTACCGCTGAATGGCCTATTACGTCTGGCTGTGACGCAGAGACGTTGGCACGTGGACCCCTGAGGGCGGTATGCAGAATGCTCCCCATCGCCCCGCCTGCTCTTCTGCTTCAGGGCGGCACGGCGGGAGTCAGGACGGTCGGGTCAGCAATAATTGCACTGGTTATGCCAGGTTCTCCACGTTCCATTCCCGGCCACTGACGGCCAAACGTTGTCACTGGGCCACTTCTTTCCCTCGTCTCCAAACCAAACTCGACGTTGCCAAGTTTCCAATTCCACCTCACTTCGGGCACCTAGTACATCCGCTCTTCTTTCTTCACGACACTTCCTCCCTTCCACTCCCGATCCTCTCTACCAACACATCCTCTCTTCCTTTTGCCTTCAGTCTCGCTCTGCTGTTCTCTTTGCTCTTTCTCTCTCTCTCTCTTCTGCCTCGCTCAGTCACCGAGACAACATCAAGTAACGTCCAGTCCGTCGCTTCATCTTGGTCCACTCGCCTCCAAGTTCCAACCACTCTACTCGGCATCTGACCAACCATCTCGTCTCGCTTGCGCCCGCCTGTTCCTCTTTACCCTTCTTGTCATCACCTACTACCAAGGAGGGTTACCCTCTCTCTATACCTACTGGTACTCCCGAGTCCTTCAACGCCTCTTCTACCCCCACCGAACAGTAACGAC
The DNA here is from genome assembly GCF_030869225.1 of Colletotrichum abscissum. NCBI lineage: Eukaryota > Fungi > Ascomycota > Sordariomycetes > Glomerellales > Glomerellaceae > Colletotrichum > Colletotrichum abscissum. The sequence continues at coordinate 317,638 of NW_026850321.1, forward strand.
TCTTTCGACTCCTCCGACAAGTCCAACACCCCCCTTCCAAACAGGTTGTCCGGTCATCTGCGCTCCATTTCGGCGATCTGCACACTGTTCCTTGTCTGCCTGAGCTCGTGTCACCCAAAGATTACCATAATCACCAAAACAGTATCATGGGAATCATCTGACAGCCGCAACGCCTACTTTCATACCCTTTGTCTCATTACTCACTGAGACCAAAGCACCGTCACTGGCTTCCTATACGAACTTCTCCCCGACGACGCTTGCCTGACTGTACAGCCTTAAGAAACGGCATCTTGACCAGAACTCTTCGACAGACGCTTGGCCTATCGCTGCCTACATTCCCACCTCGTCTTTTCTCCGCACCGTCCTACGCTACTTTGCTCTACCCCTCCGAACTCGCTGCCGTCGCGACGACACACCGACGCGCGCATGCTCTGACCGCCCTCAACAACCCAACAACCAGAAAAAAGCACATGTCAGGAGTCTGTTGCACAACCACGCTCCAAGGCCGTGATGCGACACGGACGGCACCAGGGCTGCCTCTCGTTCACCAGCTTCGTTTCCCGACTTTTCACCTAGCCCTCCGAACCACCATCGTCACCTTCGACCCAAATCCACCCTCGCCATCATGAACGACGTTTTCCTGAATCCTGTGCACCCTCTGCCCGCGATCCGGGTCAAGTCCTCCTCCCCCTCTGGCCCCTCGGCCTCGACCAAACCTGGCCGCCCTTCTTCCATCAAGAAACAACAGCCACCGACACCTCTAAATGCTGCCTTTGATTCAATATCCCGGGCCATCAAGGGCGCCAATAACCTTGTCTTGTCTCTTCGTGATGGACTGTCTGAGCTGGAACGGGAAAACAGGAGGAAAAAGGAAGAGCGCAGGCTTGTGCTCTCTATTCACATGAAGAATGTACGTCTGATCTTCGTTCAGTCCCACACGTTGCACCAGCCTCAAGCCGGTCCGCTAACCAATCATCCTTACGTAGGCGGAAAGCAGGAAACAATGGCAGGAAGCCGCAGAAGAGCTCGACATCCTCGAGGAAAATAACCTTTGGAAACTCGACCCATATTCGGGAGATTACAACCCAGCCCTGATTGAGGCGCGACTGAAAGAACTCGACGATGCACGAACGAACTGCGACACTCGTGCCATGATGCACCTTGTTCGAACCGCTCTATGCAGAGACCTTGGTGGCATGGGGAACGTCGATCTGTATAGACACTCCTACGTAGGCACCAAGAGCCTCATCGAACGTTACGTCGACTCGGCCATGCAGACGATCGACGCCCTAGTAGAAAAGAGCCAGTTCGCATTGCCCGAAGGCATGGGCCAGAGGGACATCCTCGAGAGTGTCCTGTACGCCCGGCAGAGTTTCGGGCGAAGTGCACTGCTCTTGAGTGGAGGCGGGACTCTGGGTATGTCCCATATCGGTGTTCTCAAGGCCCTCTTCGAAGTCAAACTGCTTCCGCGCATCATATCAGGTGCCTCAGCAGGTTCCATTGTGTCGGCCGTGATCTGTACGAGGACCGATGAAGAGATTCCTCGGCTCGTAAAGGAATTCCCCTATGGCGACCTGGCTGTCTTTGATGCTGAGGAGAACCCCGACGGCGTCTTTGACCACATGCGGAGATTGCTCACCGAGGGAAGCTGGTCCGATATAAAACACCTGACCCGCGTGATGCGTGGTTTGGTCGGAGATCTTACCTTTCAGGAAGCCTATAACCGCACTCGGCGCGTCCTCAATATTTGCGTCTCAACCGAATCCATGTACGAGCTGCCGCGTCTCCTAAACTACATCACGGCACCCAATGTCATGATCTGGTCCGCTGTAGCTGCATCATGCTCCGTACCCCTCGTCTTCAGCGCTGCGCCGCTGCTCGTAAAGGACCCCGATACCGGCGAACACATGCCCTGGAACCCGACACCGCAGCGATGGATCGACGGGTCTGTGGACAACGATTTGCCCATGACGAGGCTTGCAGAGATGTTCAACGTCAATCACTTCATTGTCTCTCAAGTGAACCCTCACGTTACCCCGTTTCTGGCTCGTGATGACCAGCTGGATCCCAATGATTTCGCGGCACGCCGAGGGTCCAGCCTGTCACCCAGCAAGCAAGAGCTTGACTGGGTCTATGCCCTCACTGCTCTTGCCAAAGATGAGGCATTGCATCGTTTGCATTTCCTTGCCGAGATTGGTGTCTTTCCGAATCTCGTCACTAAGCTTAGGAGCATTCTCAGCCAAAAGTATTCGGGCGACATCAACATTCTTCCAGAAGTAAATGTTCACGACATTCCGAAAATTCTCAGCAATCCGAGCCCCGAGTTCATGCTGCGAGCCTGTTTGATGGGCGAGCGTGCTGCGTGGCCGAAACTGAGCCGGATCCGCGATCGTTGTGCCATTGAGCTCGCGTTGGACAGGGCGGTCCATCGTTTGCGAGCCCGCGTCGTGTTCTCGGATAGTCAAGTTGACTTGAGGAGGCTCACCACCGGCATCGCTTTGCCACCTCCTTGGCCCAAGTCTATTGCCCTTCCAAAGCAGACATCTTCGGTAGCTCCCGCTCTGACGCTAGACACCGAAGTCGTGAAGAACAGGCAGCGTAGATGTTCCGGAAGCAGCGTGCAACTCATGGCGCATCACAGGCGTCTGATGGAGAACGTGCTTACAGACGAAGAGACGGAAGAGGAAGAACGACTAGAGATGCGGGCAAGGCATGGCCATGGTAGTTCCTCGCCTGTCATTGTTCGCAAACCACGCCTAAAGAGGGCGGCAAAGAGCCATTACAATGTTTCCCTGGTTAGAGGACCGATGACAAGCCCAATCAACCAGGCGCAACTTGAGGCCACAGAGTTCGACTTTGGGAAGCCTGTTACACCGCCACTGCACCGCTCACGAAAATCGGAATCCTCTCTGTTCCACGCCCGAAAACCGAGCAGCCTTGAGATGACACCGGCGAAAGAATTCGAGTTGGTAGCGCCACCATCGAGGGGCGAGGCAACCTCACACACGGATGAAATGGAGACATCAGACCTTCACTCTTCTGACGGCGATGTAGAGTCACACACAGAAGACACAATGTCCGACCCGGACCCGTACGAGGGTAACTGGCTGCATGGGCTTGGGAATGAGTTGGAGACGACGCCCAAGAGCGACAAAGAGGTGCTTGAGGTGAGCAGTCGTGAACTGGTTCCAGTGGGCGACTCGTTGGACGGACTTTGGGATTGACTCGTAGACGGGAGGGTGAGCTCCTCGGACGAGGAAAAGAAAACAGAGAAGGGGAAAGAAACAGCCGAAGAATCGACTGAGGAGGACGATGTGCTCAGGTCCAATTGGATGAGCTGGGATTAGTTGGGTATTCTGGGAACATCTGACGCATATTCGGATATTGGATCGGTCTTGCCTAGCATTGTTTGGTCTTGTGGGCAGACGGGGGTGCTCAAACGCATAACACGGAGTTTCACACATCATGAGAATAGCATCAGAACATGGTAGAGGTTATGGGAGCCACACAGAGTGGTAGCATTGTACAAGACGCACTTAGCAACAGCTTGTTATTTGTTCCATATCATTTAAACTTTATTGGCGTCCTTGTGAAGACTTGCCTTATGTGACATGACTGCTAAGTGTCGACGCATTCATGTCAAAATCCCACGAGGACGCAACAAAACGAAATCAAATCCTCTTTCGTCCAGCCTTTCGAACCGAACGCCCAAGGCAGGCTATATGAGATCTAGTAAGGCTTGTAAATCCCATACAACACACTCCTTGGCCTGAATCAATGCCAAAAACTCCGATTCTTACGGCACCTGCTTCTCAGCAGATTGTCCCGCAACAAGGCCCGTCTCATCATGATGGACAGTAGCCTTGCGCCCTCCTCCTCCCTCATGATACCCGGGCTCATCATCCCCGTCCAACTCATACAACGCAGGAAACGGCTCAACATCCCGGCGCAAGACATACTTCTTCGCATACCACGGCATCTTGGAAGCATAGTACCCAGCGTGGTCGCGACTCTTTACATCAAACACGCTATCGAGCTCCTCGAGCGTCAGGCCCTTCGTCTCTGGCAGGAAGAAGTACGCCACCACAAACCCGACGAGGTTCCAGCACGCGTACCACACGAACGCGCCCGTCACCCCAAACGAAGAAATCATCTGCGGCCAGGTGAAGCTGATGATGAAGTTGAAGCCCCACGTCACCGCCGTGGCGGAGGACATGCCGATGTCGCGGATGTGTAGGGGGAAGGCTTCCGCGCTGTAGGTGAAGGGGACGGGGCCCGCGCCGGGGGAGTAGACTGCTGCGAAGAGGTATATCCCCGTCGCGACGCAGGCGAGGCGGCCTGTTCCCTCGGGGATGAAGAAGGAGAAGCCTGTGAAGAAGAGGCAGAGGGACATTAGGGGGAAGGTTACTAGCAAAAGATTGCGGCGGCCAAAGGTGTCGATTGTGTAGAAGGCTGGGAGGGCGAAGAGCCAGTTGATGAGGCCCATTCCCATTGAGGTGAGGAGGGCTGTTGAGCGGTCGAAGCCGGATGTTTCGAAGATGTTTGTGGAGTAGTACATCCTTGTTGGGTGTCAGTCCTGTATACTTCCTTTAGAGATTTGGGGTAGAAAAGAATTACTCACATGGCGTTGATGCCTTGAGAAGGGGGAGAAGTGTCTGTTAGATGGATGCTCATGGTTGCTGGAGGAGGACGGGGAGAGGGAGAGGGTGCTTACCACAGAATTGTTGCATAAACATGACAAAATACGAAGACAGCGCAGCGCGCCTGTTTCTACGAACGGTGAAGAAGTCCTTCCAGTTGCGGCCGCTGCGGGCTCTCGTCTCGATTTCCAAAAGCTTGTGGGCGTAGTACATGTCCCGGGCCGCCTGCACTGGGTGGTGTCGTAGCCGGAGCGTCGATCGGAAGGCGTGTTGGTATTTGCCCTTCTCCATGTACCAGCGTGGACTCTCTGGGCAGAAGTAGACCTAGGATTTGGTGAGTGAGTATGCCTCACTTATAAGGATTGTTTCTCTGCTGTTGTAGTTGAAGTGGGAAAGGTAGAAAGGAGGAAGAAGGGCGGGTGTGGTAAATCTTGTAACACATGCTGGGAAAGAAGTGGGAATACATGGAAAGACGTCAAAGATGACGGGTAAATGTCCTTACCTGTACCATGACGATGAGGGGCGGCACGGAGGTACTAGCCAGCATCCAGCGCCATTGCGTATTTGGTCCGAGGAAATCCGTGTTGGCGAAGGCGACGGATACGATGAAGCCCAAAGCGATGCCAAAGGCTGTCCACATCTGGATGAAAACACATGAGTTAGTTCCACAGCATACGGGATTTCTACCTTCACCAAGGTTCTGCTCACCTGCCACATCATCGTCAATGCACCGCGGATAGTCTTGGGCGTACTCTCGGCAGAGTACACGGGCGTGGTGCTGCTCTTCGCGCCGACTGCGAAACCGAGGAAGAAGCGTGCGATGAGGAGGTTGTACCAACTGTTCTGAGAGTTAGTGACTTCAGACCTACATAGTGGCTGGCTGGATATGCGTGTGTGTACGTGTGTCCACTTACCTGTCTGCGGCAGCCATCCAGAAGCCGGTGACGACGGACATGAAGCACGAGATGAAGATTGTACCGCGGCGGCCGGTGTATTTGTTCAAGATGGGCGAGCTCCAGCACCCGACGAGGGCGGAGCAGAGGTAAGGCGCGCCGTTGACGAGTCCCTGCATTGTTGGGTCGTCTTGGAGACCGAACGTCTCGTAGTAGAATTCCTGGGCACAGTCGTTAGATCGTCATCAAATGTTCATAGAGAAGGGGATGGATACCTGGGCGCCATTGACGGCTGTCTGATCCATGCCCTGAACTGCAGCGATTGCAACATTAGCAGCTTTTCAACTTCCCATCTCGGAGTCTCCCCATACCAATAGCCGAACCCGCACAGAGAGCACACAAAAAGTAGAGCGACATAGGCTGATGCCAACGATGCGAGACCTCCTTCCGCAGAACGGCCTTCTCTTCTTCGTCGAGAGCGGCTACGGACTCGAAGCCGTCGGGGCGGTTAATCACCTGCGCGACCAGGGCGCCCTTGCGAAAGACCTCGCGGTGTTCCTGCAGGCCCTTTGTCTCGGTGAAGGCGTCTGCGTCTTTGAGGATCTCATCGTGCGTGAGGCTGACGAGCGGGTTGCGGAGGAGGGCGGCGGTCGAGGCGCGGCCTCCTCCGCCGGTGGGAGTGGAGGTGTTTTTGGTGTTGTTGGGACCGGAGCCGGGGCTATCGCCGGGGCTATCGCCGGCGTCGCTGCCGGAGGTTCGGGAGGAGGGAGTGGTTTCGGGGACGGGAGGGGCTTCTGTGTCGACCTTTGGGGGAGGCATTCTGTTTGTGCCAGCCGAGGGCGTCTGTCAATGTGCTTATGTTCGGAAATGTGCCTATCTGTCGAGTGTATATAAAGATAACCTTGAGATTACGACTTTTGGGGATGGCATGAACGGAAGAAGACGAAATCTGGGGGAGAAAGATAGGCCTCGAGGGGCAGAAGCGGACCTCTTGATATTTGAGGAGGTTAAATAGTCTGGAGACGTCAGATTATTTGCAAGCAAGGCGTCCCTGTGGGCCTCTGGACTCCGGAGGATTCAAGAAAGAAGGCGGAAACTTTGTCGTTGGACTTCATGGTGGCATATCTCTGGCCAACGAGCCAATATTAAGGCAGACTGGTCATGGAGGAGTGGGTGCGTTCCAAGACTAAAATATGGGGAATAGAGTCTCGGCCTCGAGGCGGGCTGCGTATGTCCAAGAGGTTTTCAGTGGGGAACGATGCGCCTTCTGGTGTGACTGGAAGAGATATTGGTGCTACATGTCGGGCTGGAGAGGTTACGAGTAGGCCGTGGGGGTGAATTCCGTCTATGAATCCAGGTCGAACGTGGGCCGGTTATCTGTTTCCCCGGCGTGTCCCCTTCATTTGGATGCGAGTTGGATCTCATTAAGTTTGAATCAAGTGCTTCGTTCCTGGGATGGGATCTTGACATTACTGTCAGTTCTTTTGAGCCTATCGCAAGAGTGCAAGTTGTCTTTGAAGCGAAGGTTGACAGGAAGAATATTGGTTATAATTAGGTTCAAGTGGCGCATGATGTCTACGGCGAACAGATATTCCACCGGCCATGGTTCGCAAAGGGTAGATGAGGAGAATGTCAGCCGTGCTAGAGGTAGCACGTCGACCCGCGCGCTCATTGTCGATAAAAGCCTCCACGGCTGTACAGTACAAACATTCGCCGAAAAGAGAGAGACAAGGACGTGGGCGAATTGTCGGATGACGATCGGCGATGCAGCCAAGCGGCCCGTAATCCTCGGCGGCGGGGCACAAAATCGTCCACGGAGACGGACAGAGGCTGAATTTTCGGCCGGGGCGCCCATGGGGGTTTCTCAGTCTCGGCGTGCGGCGCGGCGTTCGTCACACACGGCATGGCGGACAGGGGTTTAGGAACATTTTCCACGTTTGCTTCGCATGCTCGCCGTGTCGAAACCCGAATTTTGGCGAGAGGCAGATGAGAAAGCAGTTCTTGGCCGTGTATGACTTCATACCAAGGCCTGATTAGAGTATTGGCCTGGATCCTCTACGCGCTGCCGAGAGGACAATTTCCGTTGGTTTGGCAGTGGACCAGGCAGCATCTCATTACGATGGGAGGAGGCGCCGTGAGGTGGGCAAGGCTGTTCTCTGATGTGGTTTAGAGATCTCCTCTCTCAACATCTTGGTCTAGTTTCCTAAACGTTTGATGGAGTGCATTTAGTCGCAGCTCTCGCGCATTATTCGTGTTCGCTCTCAAGTTCTGTTGACAACTGGTTGTCTAGTTCAAGTGAGTGAAATGACAGCGACTATTGGGCTTTTGTCAGATTTCCTTCCAACATGAACAGCAGCGTGTCGAGGTAACATGTTGCAGAGCCAGAGCTGTTTATTAGATTATATATAGGCCCGGGCCTGCTCCCTCCCAGTCATCCATTCGTGTCTATTAGCCATGCTGTCTCGCCTTCCGACATAACCTAGGGCGAAAAGGATCGACCAAATCTAATCACAAAAGCTTCATACTTCTCGTGTAAGTGTACTCGGCTCAGCACTCTAGTCCACATCGTCGGCATTGGTCTCCTCCGCCTCATGCGCAGCGGGGCCCATCTTCTTCCTAGCCTCCTCAAGCGCCTTGGCCTCGTCGTGAGGCTCGTGGTCGTCCTTGGCCGGCGGCGGTAGTGCACCAGTCTTGACGCCCCTGGCAGTGGTCTTCAGCGTGCCGTCTTCGTTCACGTCGTCCTTGAGGTGGATCTCGAAGAGGACGACGAGGTAGACGTCGCCGGTGGTCTTGTTCCGGAGAACGTATCTAAGCGTATGTGAGCGCTTAGGCTCCCCCTCCCTGCTGCTGGTAAGAATGACATGAAAAGAAAACAGGAGAGCATTTTTGAGCCGTGCTTTGATAAGCCACCTCAGGGTCTTCGTGTTGCTATTACATCATTTTCCTCCCAAGGTCAATAGCACAAGTCGGAAATGACGGCCATGGCGCGAGATGGGAATAATATTACGGAAACAGTTCGACTCGCAGAGAAGCAAAGAACAGGTTTTAAAGATAGGAAAAGGGAGGAGCAAAAACTCACCGAAGGCCTTGTCCGTCCCAGTACTTCATGATGGCAAGTTGGTAACCGGGCAAGCGCAACGCCAGGTTGGCAAAGTCGAGGTAGGCATTGAAAAAGTCCAAACCGTACGTCTTGCCGTACTCAAACAGCCAGTTCTCCTTGCTGTCCTTGCGAAGTGCCCACTTCATGCGCTCCTTGGACGTGGCCGGCGCGCCAATCTTCTCTCGTGCTTCGAGGCCGGCCTCGTCGCCTCCCTCCTCGAACCATAGCCCGCCCTTTTCTTCGTCGTGGACGCCAGAACCAACGTGGATGGTGTTGAAGGAGCTTAGCGCGGGGCCGTAGAGATGAGGGACATCGGCGTAGGCGTCGCCGTCCAGACCGGGGTCGATCCACCACTTTACAATGTTGAGTGCTGTGTTGAAGCCCGGTGGGAGACGGTCGCGGATGGGGTGGTCAAAGTCGTTGCCGAATTGCAGGTCCTCTGCCGATATGCCGTCTACCGATGAGGAGGCATTTGCGGGCTTCTTGGGTGTGAAGCGGAAAGAGATGCTGTACTGGTCTTTATTGGTGGCGTGCGGTTCCTCAGAGAAGTAGGGTGAGGTAGAGGGTGAGTTACGAGGGAGGCCGGCGTAGTTTTGTATCCTGACGTTGAGCTCAATGTCGGCGAGAGCGCTGGTGATCTTTGTGGGCTTGGCCTGGTTGACGGGGACTTCTGTTTGACAGTCCAGATCATAGCCTGGTCCTGCAGTCACACGGAGGATGTATTTATCGGCCATTGTGAGGTCTACTGTGTGACATATGTGTATGTTTCTTCACGGTATATGAGCTGTACTCCAGAGTCAGTCGATGCAGAGCGATGCAGGTTTATTGAGCTCAGCCGATAAGAGGCTGGTGAGAAAAGAAGTGAAAGAAGATGATGTCGTGATAATATTGAGGTAATAGTCATGAAACTGCTTAGAGGTGCAGCTAGAGAGGTTGTCTTTTGAGAGCGACGACGTAGTAAGTGCAGTGAAGGAGGCTTAACAGACTGACATGGGAAGAGCTGCCTTGACAGTGCCAAGACGGGTTGGGGTGGACTCGACTGGGATGTACTTCCGTTAAGGCTGAAGGAAATTGGAGAGAGGAAAAAAGAGAGAGAGAGAGAGAGCAATGACGTTGAGATGAGAGACTAAAGCATAGCGCTTGGCTTTGCTGCATCACTTACCTCAGCTTCTTCAGTCGCGGTTGGCAAACTAGGTGATTAGCATGTGAACCGCTTGGAGGAGCGTCGTTTCTAATTATTCTCCTTCCACTTGTTGGATGTTGATCTACTTGTGTATGGGCCTGGAAACAGGATGAAAAGTTTCACCATCACTTATGCTTGCATAAAAGAATACCTGGACGGTCAATTCAATTAACGGGGTATGTATCGGGAAGTCCGAGTTAGTGAGTTATCCCCGCTTCCTTCTTCCTCCCTTCCCACTTACAAGAACAACTACAAGCACTCGACGCTATACCAAAGACCTCATATCATCTCTCATCCTTGTGGCCATCGGATTTTCTTGAGATCTCGGAGCCTATATCGAACTCATTGCAGGTAGACGAGAAGGGCCTCGCTGGCTTTCACACTGAACGTAGCCTGGCCACCCGAGACCGTCGTCGTCTCAAACGTCTCCGTCCCACCAATCGTGCAAGTGCCATTGTTGAAGAACTGCTGTCCAAAGGACGCATTTCCGCCGCGATCCTGCCTCGCCTCCGCGCTGGCAGCAGTCACGCGCTTACTCCGAACCCGGCCCGCCGCCGTCGTCAGCCCACTGAGTACAAACGACTCGGTTCCCCGAGTCCCCGTGCCGCTGTAGTAGTTGGAGTTGTACAGCAGAGCGCGCAGCGGCACGCCGGCTGCGTCGTAGGTGACGTAGGCAGCCAGGGCAGATTTCCCGTCGTCGAGGGCGGCCAGATGCTTTCCGCCGGCCATGAAGGCCGTTGCGGCGTAGGCGCCGACGTACGGGTTGCCGTTGGAATAGCGGCCGAAGAAGGCGTAGGGGTTGTTGCCGATCGTGCCGTGGTGGAAGTAGACTCTGCTGACTTTGGACATTGCCAGACGGACGGTGTAGTCCATGACCCAGAGGGCTGCGCCAAAGGTTGGGGATACGTTGGCTGCGCCGCCTCCCGCGACTTTATTCGGTCGTTAGCTTCAGTTCCGTAGGAGACCAAAAGTGTGAGAGTGTCTATGCAACTTACCAGAGTTTGTCTCTCCAAAGACGTAAGGCTTGTTGACTGCAAGCGCACTAGCAATGTCTTTGTCGAACCTGGTCACGTCAGTCAAGAAGCCTATCAGGTGCCAATACGCGACCAACTTACAAGTGAACATTGCTTGAGATGCTCGAATGAGACATCAAACCAGTCACAGACCCTCCGGGGTAGTTGTGATGTGCGTATGTCTTCACATACTCTCTGACCGTCGCGTTCCCGCTGGCGATGAGCTCCTCAGCTCCCCAAGTCGGAGGAAGAGAGTTGGAGTTGCCGGCTTGGATAATGTTCTTCTTGCCAATGGCATTGCCGACAGTGATATCCCAGTGGTTCTGCGACGCAGCATCCAGCGCGGGACTCCACCCTCCCGCAGCAATGGGCTGGACTCCCGACCAATCTACAAACCAAAGTTGAGTTTGGCTTCGTAATAAGAAAAGGCTTGGCAATTTTCACTTACACTCGGGCTCATTGCCGACCTCAATGGCGTAGAGATTCTTCATCTCCTGCACAGCAACCTTGGCAGCCGCAATAGTGTTATCGATGTTGTTCTTTCCCCTGTTCAGACCGAGCGTGACGTCGCCGGCGTATGTCGCCGCCAGCTTCATAAAGTTGGGCCCGAACGTCAGCGAGGCGGGCGCGTCGGCGGCGTTGGCGACCGAGTAGACGACGTACGCCGACGTCGCCGCGTCGTAGGACGCCCTATCCTGCGTTGTGCCGCCGATGCGGATCGGGGGCCAGGTGCCCGTCAGGTCCTTGAGGTTGGCGAGGCATTGGTTCGTTGCCGTTACGTTTTTGAAGTACGCCGGGAAGGCGAAGAACTCGAAGCTTTTGGCAATAAGAGTCAGGAACCCACACAAAACTGTGGGATGGGGAGAAGACCTAGAGGGGGGGGGGGGAGGAACGAGGGAGGAATTACCGGTGAAACTCACGATAGACCGAGGGGCGCTGCCTCGAGAGGAGCGTATGAAAGACCGCCAGTGTTCACCTTGGCGGGCACGCTGTAAGTGACGGCCGCAGCTGCGTGAGCTGCCGCCAAGAGGCAGGCCAATTTGGAAACTGAGAAATGCATGGTTTCTATTCACAAAGTTGGATCCATCAGACAACTGACGAGATCTGATCAACTCTCGTTTGCGCAAAGTTCTCTGCCCGTGGTATTTAAAAGAGCTCAAAGTCAATCTGACTCTGCCAAGTCTGGCTTTCCCATCATTAAACCATCATATCGAACTCGGCACTCCAGATGCCGAAACTGACACGAACACCACCCTTTTCTTTCCTTTCTTTGCAAAGTCGCCAATCTGCGAGCGATAATTTTTCCGTCCTTTAATGAGCTACTCTGAAGTTTGAGTGTGAGTCGTCAACACTAGACCAGATCGTGCGGTGCGAGCATGTCAGCTGCTGGCCCCGGCCCTTGCATAAGCTTTTTTGCGCCTCAGCTTCTTGCCGGGGCCTGCCTTGTAAGTTGCAACTTGTAGGAGACTTCAAAAAGGCTTATATCTCCTGAGAGACCCAAAACCCACATATATGATAGAGAGTTGTCCCGTTATCTCCGCATCAAATGTGCTGCTTGAGTCAGTGGGCAGGTGGCTCTTTGAAAATCGTCAACCGCCACGTTCCAACCTCTGGACGATAGAGTAAGTAAGCGATACCGACTTCACAATTGATCTATGGATTTCGTGGTTGCCAACATGTAAGCCTTCCCCGCATCTGAGCCTGTCTGCATCGTCAATGATGCTCACCACCCCTCCGTGTGATCCCTTGTGGGGGTTACATCGCCACTTTGGGGAACGGGCATCTTCCGAAAAGGGAAGGCTGTAACGGGTTTACAGCTAGGGAGCTTCAATTTCAGCCGTCAGGGTGGCAATCGGAGGCATTCGTGACAGCTCTGTTTCGACTGCTACCCTCGGGCGAGCTTCTACTGCGGGCCGCAGTCGATCTTAGTGGTCGTCGGCTGTCAACCCTGTTGTGGGTGTGATTGTGACTGTGACTGCTATTATCGCTCCTCATTTTGGGGTGCTCGTGGTGTATGGGAAAGAGGAACGAGCGCGCGGGGAAGCGGCCTATATGGCCGTCTTTTTATATGTATCGATAAGTGAAGCTCGGAGCCTGTTCTCGTCACATGTAACAAAGGACGGGTGACGAGATTGAGCGTAGAGAAGTGCGCTGTGCAAGGGTGCGCTCAAGCTACGCGCAGCGCAATCGAGAATGTGATTTGAATTGCAATCGTGGAAAAAAGCAAGATAGGCTAGAGAGCTATCGTGATGGATAATGCTTTCCAGCACTCGTCAATTCTAGCGCAAGGGATTCCCAGGCTGCCTTCATCCACGCCCCCATTTCCAAGATTCAGACAACCCTCAGCAAGTCAAAGCGTCACCCCCAGGAGCTTTGTAGTTGGTCGGCACAGGGTAGTAAATATTTACAACCAAGCCGGGATCATTGGGGCTGTAGGCGCCGGGGAACGACATGAGGTTCGGCTTGTACGTGCCCGTGCCGCCCGTGACGCGGAGCTGGGCGCACGAGATGTACAGCTGGGCGCCTCCGACGCTGCTGGCGCTGTGGAGGGCGATGTGCTCGACGCGAAGGAAGTAGTCGCCGTTCTCGATGCACTTTGGGATCTGGACGTTGACTGTTGCCTTGCCTTGAAATGGTAGCATCAGCATAAAATCCCTCCTGGACAAGAGTCATTGTAAGAGAGAGGATTCTTGTCATACCGTTTGTCGGCCACGTTAGGCCGCCTGAGGTGACAGTGGGGCCGTCGCTGTAGATCTTGAACCAGTTCTTGCCGGAGCCGTCCCAGTTTGTGATGCTTGTGCCGGAGGGCGCCTTGGCCATGTAGAAGTTGATGGGTCCGGGGTGGGAGATGGACGCTTTGGCGTTGTATCCTGGTTCATCTGGTGTTAGTATTTGTAGAGACTGTTTGGTTTGTATAGAGTAAGGAAGATTAGACGAACCAATGGTCGAGCCAGCTGTGACGTCGAGAACCGTGGCTCCCTCGTTGCCGGGCGCGAGCTGGTAGCATGTCATTTGCGAGCTAGTAACGTCTGTGACGGGCCCGTTGGACTGGAAGTTTGTTGTTTTGCGAACGACTTCCCAGTCGTTCGTAGTCTTGCCATTGTAGGTGACGGAAGGGAAGACGTCTGATACTTGTTAGTTCTGCCCAAAGATTTTGACACTAGGTTAGGTTCTATTCTACGCACAATGAGCCGATGCCAGAGACGCCAGTACCAGGACAGCTGCAGAGAATTTCATCGTGAAAGTTGGAGTTGATTGTTGACTCTGAAATATGGCTTAGACTATCGCAAACCCTCGTTGTAGGTGAGAGAAATACTGGAAGTTTGATTGATAACCATTCCCCAGAAACAAGACGGATGACTCCTAGAAAACGAAGTCTTATACGCGAGGGACTGGACAAGACAATGAAGAGGCTCGGCATTGAGGTAGAGGTCATCTGCTGCATTCATCGTGGTTATTAACCAGAGTCTTTCAACGCAACGCTTTAAGGAAGCTGACCTACCGTTGATAAAACACCCGGCGGATAAAGTCAATCAACCAGTGAAGAGCAACTTCCATATGACCATGCATCTCGGCATATATAACAATGATATTTTTCCATGGTTCGCATCAACTTAAGGTCACCTGTGATATGTGTTTGAGGTATTGATAAGTTTAAGGAGGAGGGGTTGTGATGCTTTTCATGGAGGGATATCCATGCCATCGCCAGAACTGCCGACGCACGAACGGAAGATGACCCGGGGAAAGGGTATGTGCTTTCTCTTAGACCAATAGCTTCAACATCATATCAATATGATTGGTGTTAATGTTCGGTTTCAATAAGAAGCGGCCAATGTGAAACCTTCACGTCGTTGGACACACTAATGCCCGCTTGGCCGCGATAGACTCTACGCAAGAAGCCCTGCATTGCTGAGAGTATCTCTCAGCTTCTTCAGACGGTCTACAATGGAATCTGCTCTCTCTGCAAGTAGCTCGCATTGAAGCAAAAGTATGCGGCCTTCCTTGCCACAGTCCCCTTCCCTCTCATTCAGCGCTGAGCTGAGTCGCGGGACACAACTGGCCAGGGAGGACTGGAGATCGACCAGAATCGCCATGATGATGGAAGGCGACGATCGCCGTGACGGGGTGAATGAGCCAATTTTGAGCTCTGGAACGTCAAACTCGTGAGGCTGGACATCCTGCTGCATGGCCGCGGCGAGGAACCTGAGACACAGCTGGACGTGGCAGAGGACGAGTTCCATGACATCGGCACATCGGTAATGGCAGCAGAGAAGGAGGTTTAGTAGCGGATAGTCGATCTTTGATGTCAGCTGCGCCGAGTTTGCAAAGGGCTCGTCTGGGAGACTGGTGATGGAGTTGTAGGTGTGTATGCAGTTTGGCACACTGCAGTCGGGGCTTGGGCGCTGTTCCAGAGCATATTGTACGGCTTTGGGATATACATCGACTAGCTTTTGGGTCTCGGCCAGCAGGAGCTCGAGAGACTCTTTGTGACTGTACTGTTGGGATATCTCGAGACAGTAGTTTTTGGAATCGGGGCCAGGGACGTGGAACTTGTCAATAGGGGGAAGGCCCCTCGTGGCTCTATCTAGAGTGGCCGTAATAGAAGAAAGCTCTTCAAAGCATTGGGATCGAGGGTTAGCCGGAGCTTGTGTTAGTGGTGCTTGATCAGGGCGAGATGACGCTGAATCGCAAGGCTGAACAGACGAGAAGCCCAGGATCTCATCGAAAGAAAAGTTGCCCCAGTCCAAGTCCGTCGCACCGTTTGAAAGGTGCAGGGCATCATCACCCAGTCCTGCAGCCAAGTCCTGGTAGGCCGGCAGCGTGCCCACGGGGCTATACACGCATGCGGCTCCGGCCTTGGAGCAACGGCTGCAAATGGCGTTGCCAGGCTGTTTTGGACAACGCAGTTTGTGGGCGTGGCACCGGTCGCAGCTCTGACGGGTTTGACGAGTACGAGTAGGCGGCATTGTGCGATGATTTACTATTCCGGATCTCCAAGCATGTTGGTCAGGCCACGTTGTTTGCTTTTAGGCTTGGCCATGTGAAAGCGTGGAGCTGAGCTGAGCTGATAAGACTGTGTAGACCGGTTGTAGGTAGGCTGGAAGTGGCTTGCCCAGGAACGTAGGAGGTACACTTGGGTGAATGGGCGGCGGCGGTGGTCGTGGCAGCGGAAGCCTCAAGCCGGACGCTAGCTGTCTTTAAGCAGCTTTAGGGGAGAAGTGCCACGATGCTTGGCGGTCCGATGCGGACGGGACGACAGTGATGTTGAAGGGCTAGCATGTGACGTGGAGCGTGTGCCTGTCTCGGGTTGTCTTTGCGGCTTGGATGATAATGAGTTGACGGCTTAGAGGATGAAGGATCGCAGCGGAGGATCCAATGGAAGCCTCGAGAGGCTAAGGTAGAGACCCTTTGGCTGAGATACCTGTCCAAAAGTACCTTTTAGCGATGGCTTGCGGTGGTGGGCCAATCGCCATGTCGGGAGACCGAGGACGCGGGGCCCACAGCTCGGGGCCGGCTCGCCGGATGGACCGACGGTGGACGGCGTCAGGCGAGTACGTACCTAGAGGCTGCTCTACCTTTAGTAAGTACCTAAGTACTCCGAACTGAGGTAGGAGTTTGGAAGCGTAGCGCCCGCCCAGTCAGCACGCTAATTTCCTCTTCAGCCTTTCTTCAATGGACTCATTTCCCACTCAATCACTCTCTTTCGTGTCTCTATATTGCCTCAGGACAGTCAACAGTCAACAATGACAGGGACATTACCAGATAGCAGACAGAACTGAATCGAACTGAACCGGACTGGCCGTGGATTTCCCGTCGAGTTTCTGCGAACCGGACAAGGTGCAAGGTTGCTGACCGTTTGATAGATTGATGGGTGTCAGGATCCATGTGCCATCATTCATTACTGTGTACATAGTATGGTGCAAAGTGCGGCGTGTCCACCCTGAGCTTGAGCACAGACGGCGCGGTCGCATTGGATCCCCAAGGTGCCATCGGTGCCATCTGAGCCCATCTTTCTTTGACGCGAATGACACGTCTGAACTCTTGACTTCTTTGCGGGATGGGCGGGACCCCGGTCACGTCGTCGTCATTCGGACGAAACTCCCAACTTTCAGTCTCTCTCTCTCTCTCTCTGTCTTGTCACATTTACCTTAACCTTGTCATCACGGAATCAAGGATTGGGTGGTTTGTTTGAAGTCACCGGCAGGCATAGCAACAGCAGCAGCACCAACAGCAACGGATTGCCAATTGGAACCGCACGCGTGGGATCCTCCGACTCGCCTCGACTCGCCTCGCCTTCAATACGGTGGCATAGTATTATCCCAACGAATAGAAGCGACTTTTCTTTGGCGACTTTGGCCTGGTCCCATGCTCCCATGGCCCCAGCCTGCCTTGCCCTGCATTCATCCTGGCCATCTCTGTTCCTGGCACAGCAAGTCGTCCCGGGAGTATTTCCTCTTGTTTTACCTATTCTTACTAACAGTACTCACTTGACCGTATGTTTTACTCATTAGCGAGCTGCCAACATGGAAAAATTCTCCCGGTCCCTTCCGAGCAAAAGCAAACACTCTCTCACCCTTCTCGATTCTTTCTCCCTTCATTTGCGACCCCCAAAACAAGTACCAACCCCCAGAAGAAGGACCCCAAGAAAACCAAACCAAACCTCAGCTGCAGCAGCATCGTCAGCATGCACACCATCCGCCGGCTGACGGCGGGATGAGACGAGAATCACATCCAAAAGATCGTCGCACATGACTCTCTGGCCAAACTCGACTTGACAGGCATTGCATGTCCCTTGCCCATGGACCATGCCCATTGAACCCCCCCCCCCCCCCCCCCCCCCCCCCCCCCCCCCCCCCCCCCCCCCCCCCCCCCCCCCCCCCCCCCCCCCCCCCCCCCCCCTCCCTCCCCCCCCCCCCCCCCCCCCGCCCCCCCCCCCCCCCCCCGCCCCTCCCCCCCCCCCCCCCCCCCCCCCCCCCCCCCCCCCCCCCCCCCGTCTACTCCGTCTTCTACGCAGTACTCCGTACGCCTAGGTCGCCAACGCCGTCCCATGCCTCATGTCATGTCGGCTACCCGCCCCCCTCGAGTTCCCGTGCGCCCGTTCGGACGACTTGCACCTCGAGTCGTGAGATTGGCGTCCTGGCGTCCACCAACTCAACGCCCGCCAACGCCACATTGGCTCAAAAAGTTTGCCCGCCCATCTGCTCTGCTCTAGTGTCCGTAGCTCCACGCTCGATCTATCTCCCCCCCCATTTCCTCCCTGGCTTTCCTGTCGATCCAAGAAGCCCGAGCACACCCTCTAGACTCTTGTTCCCTACCAACTCCGTACGCTGTATGATGTATCCGGTCTCCATACCTTCCTTGCCTATGAATACTTCGAGAGTCAAAGCATCAAAGAAACCAGAAAACCCACTTCATCAACAGATACACACGCACGCCCGTTTGGCCCCAACCTGTTGGTAACCCACTCCTCGATCTGTTGTCTCGCTTTGAAGCTTGTTCTGAGTCGTGTTCCCCCCATCTGCCGATAAGCACTCTGTTTGCCATTTCCCACCGGTCTCAAAACTCTCCCGTCCTCCCTTCCTTTAGGCTTCAGGCTTCAGGCTTCAGCTCGCCCTGGTCATCCATTCAGCTGATTGCCGGCCACCCGCCAACATTGCTTTTCCCGATCCGGTTTCCGTTGGCTGCCGTTCTTAATCCCTTCCCTCCCAGACGATCCTCTCTCTCCCTCTCGTCACTTCCACTCCCTTCAACACTAAGTTAGTTCCTTCACGTAAATCCTACCTACTCTCGGCGCCAGTCCATCATGCCATCAAAGTGACAGGTCAACAATGGAGGCAACTACAGTCGATGAGGCTGTGTCGTCTCTCAAAGAGTTATACGCCGAGGGCACCGAGCATTACACCCAATGGAAGAGGAAACGCACACTTGGAAACCACTACTGTCGGAAATCATCAGAATCCGGTATTCGAAGGGACGTCATTACATGTGCTTTGAGCATCTCGTTGGAGCTTGCGAGGAATCAGATCGAGGAGACTTATGACATTGCGACTGTTCTTATTGGAACCGACTTCTCCACCGGCGATAGTGAGTTTCCACCCCATCGACGTCGCAACCCGTTTCCATCTGTCTGCAGCCACGCTAACAGCTTCAACAGCACCATGCCGGGATATGCTTTCCAACCAGCTGTTCAACCTCAGTAGTCGGGTTTCTCACCTACGCAGGGTCTCTTCTGACTCGAGCTTGACCGGCATTCTCAACATCTCAGATATCATACAGACATCCGAGTCTGTCAGAATCGCCTCAGTCCAGGCCCTCGGTGCCTTGTATCACCGTCTCGCCGCCGGACGCCCAGACATCCCCGAGCACCTTCCCATCTCAAAGCCCCGCTCGCGGCATACGAGGCCCATCTCGCAATACTCGAGTAGCTCGTCAACCAACAACCACAGCATCATCTCTCAAGACGAAGATGACGACGACGAAGATGAAGAGGAGGAGGAAGACGACGACATGTCGATGACCATGACCATCAGCACCGACCAGGCACCCTTCCAATCAGAACCGCCCTCGCCTCCACCAACACCGCCAACACCAAAAGCCATCGCCAGCGACGCCGTCTCCATCTTCGCGCCCTCGGAAGCAGACACGACCAGCACTACCGCCTCTGCCTTCCTCCGCCCCAAAGTCAGCGTCTTCAGCATGTTCTGCCCAGAGGCCATGACGCTCCAGGTCGACCTCTCCAAGCCGATCCCCGACGCGCCGAAGCGGTGCAAGTGCGGGTACCGATGGAACCCGCTGCTGCCCGGCAACAAGGACTACATTGTTCTCAAGGACGGCTTCCGCATGTCGAGCCGGTTCCTGGCCAAGTCGCACTCGGACAGGAACATGTTTGCGTGCTGTTTATGTGTGCCGACGGGGACGACGGATAACTACGAGTCGGCGGACGCCTTGAGAGCGCACATCAATTTGTATCATCGCAAGTGGCAGATTTTGCATGATCGCGATATTCACTAGGGCTTTTTCGCTCGTGAACGATGTGTCTTTCATCGGCGAGGTGGCCTTTTCCCACTTGGCGTGCGGGCGCGTTGGTCGTCTTCATCACTTGATTGGTGGCGTTTTTGATACCTTTTGATTTTACGATTGGTTCTTCAGTTTGTACAGTGTTTTTGTATCTTAGGGCGCAAAGGAGTGTTCAGGTGATTGAAAAGCCGGTAAGGGGTTAAATACCACAGGAGCTAGGCAGAACTGGACATATATGATACCCATCGGGAAGAGAGCACTCTCTCTTTTCGGAGTTTAATTGGTTTAAACTATCAACATTGCTCAAAATTGTGAATAGATGATGCCTCTCATTCACCTCCAAACGGTCATTTGAAGCGACGAGGCAGGCCTTTTTAATGTCTAACCGATGTTGAGCTGCCGTATTTGACCTAGACCATCAGACAAACTTGCGCGATGGATCGCTTTAGTGTTGAAAAGACGCTACTAGAGATGCACGTCGCTAATGCAAGGCACGGATGGGACTCGGATTGGACGTTGAGGTAGGGGTTGACTTTTAGTAGCTGGAATTAAGTAGAAGTATAATGTTGGGCTGATGAGGCTTTGTGATGCTGTTATATCTAATTGCACGAGCTGGATACGAAAGTTGGAACTAGTCGACGTGATTGTGAGAAACCTGTCGTTTTTCGGCTCATATCGCAGGATTCGTTGGTACGATTTAATACGAATTCCGTGCCGCCCCGTTGCGAATATGCCGCGGTGGTCCTGAGTACCTTATTATCGAAGAAAGTTAATTCTTTTTAAGTTATAAGTATAAGAATATAGTTTTAATAAAATAGTATAGTACCTACTTAGTACTTAAATTAAGATACTTTTTTAAGTTTATTATAAAAAAATAATAATTATATTACTAATTACTTATTATCGAGGTCTATAAGTAGTATTATAACTTTAATTACTATAGCTTTAACCGTAATAGCTTTATTTATAATAAATAAAAAGTCTAATTATAAGTCCCTTAAAAACCTCTTATTAAGAGCTATAAAAGCCTCTAAGTTAAGTTAAAATACTTATTAAAATATTAATAACTAAACTAACTTTATAATAATAATTTTAATAAAAAACTTAAAAAAAAACGCTAAAATCCTCGCTATTATTAAGTACGATTTATAAAATATAATAACGTAATTATAAAATATTATTAATATATCTTATACTAAGAAAAGTATTATTAATATTAATAAAACGGATAAGGCTATATTAATATAATACCTCGGCTTCTTTTTATAACTTAAGGATAATTACCTTAAATAGTATTAAAAATTTATTAAAAAGCTCTCTTAAATACTTTAATATATTTATTATTATTTTTATAATAATAAAACTCCTAATATTTATATATAAAAGTAAGTTACTTATTTTTAAATAATAATATTAGCTTATTAATAAGCTATTAAAACTATAATTTTAGTAATCCTTTAATAAGAGAGAGGGTAAAATAGAGAAAAGGATAAGTAACTTATAAAAAGGGTTAAGGTTAAATAGTGCGGAATTTAAGGGCAGGGTAGCGTCTATATATACTACGGTAATCCTCTAGTAATACAAAACGATGGAGTTAAATAGTGAGCCGCGGTGGTCCCATAGCTGTATCCGTAGCCGTAGGTAGGCTCTATTTGTTTCAAACCCCTGGTGACGGGCCCGAGCTGGCCCAGCAAGTGTAACCGCGACGGAGACTGCCCTGGTCAACTCACCACGGTGCCGGGGGTTGGTGGTGATGGAGTTGGAGAGGATCGTCGTTAACGGGGCAGGGGGGAGAAGCTCACTAGTCGACGAAGTCCTGAGGCCCTTGATAAGTTGATACAACGACGGGTTGTGACACAAGTCTCGAGGTTTTAGAAAGAGAATTAGTAGTGCATTTTGGAAACGATCCCTAGGGACTATGTGGGAAGACATGGTGAGCTGGATATAAGTCCGGCAGAGGGTCGCATTGTCTTCGGGAGGGATACAGATACTTCTCATGACAGCTTGGCATGTCTCAAGTAGAAGCTGCAGACAAACATCTCATCTTGCATTGCGAGATCTCAGATACGTATAGAGGACTCATCTACCTCATCATTGCAGATATCGTATGTTTGCCTGACAACTTGGAGAAGCTGAATAAGCTCAGCGCAATATCATCGTGACATTGCTGTCTTGCAAAAGTAAATCGCATGACACCTAGCTGAGACTGTAAATCATCAAATGTTTGACCACTTCCATGGTTTCGTGTAGCAAACAGGAACATGATCATGTTTTAGCAATTGCAAACATGAAGGTGAGTTGGTTACTGAAAGGGTTGGTGAAGGGTGATTGCTTAGTTACTTGGATGCTCTGTGGCTGTGGCTGTGGCACAGTGTGGGTTCCTCTGGCCCGGCAGTCATGGGCGCCCCGCAGAGCGGTTCGAACGCTCCGGGGCGGGGCACGTGGGGTATTTGGGTGGCTCCATAGACAGTGTGAGGTCATTCAATGTCAACAAAACAACCTTTCTCACCTTACCTCACCTACGCAGTAGGAATCCTCACCTGGACACCTAGACCACCGCCTTGTCTTGACTCACTCAGGAGCTTCGCCTTGCCTTTGTAGCTCCTTGAAGCTTCACCTAACATCGCGACTCCCTCCGACACGCCTACGCCGACCTTCGCAGTCCATGCCGCTTACCTGTCACAAGACACCCGGCCGAAGCAACTTCTCCGCCTGGCGAACAAACAAGCATCGCAGCTGCCCTCTTTTGGGCCATGATCTAGACCTTTCTGTCGGTCCGACGACCCCAGCGTAGCATACCAAGATCGACCGGCCATGTCGCTGATCCCATACCACCCGCGCGAAGGTCGCGAAATCGTCCTGTTGGTCTACCCTCATTTTGCTTCCTCTTGGTCAGATAATGCATCTTGCTGACAGTGCTTTCCTCTAGGCGGCACCGCAACGCTATAGTAGTCCGTGACCCGTCCTCCCAGAGACTCGAGATCCGTGGCCTGTCCGAATGCCCGACATGCCGCCAGCCTTTGCGATCATCCTCCCCCGAACGTCAATTCGACAGCGCCCGCCACCATGATTCCTTTGTCGACCCGAATTACTTTCGCATGCTCCGTGCCGGCGGCCACGACTCTCGCGCCGACCATCATCCCCCGCCCAGCCCGATTCGTCGCATTGTGCAACCAAGCTTACCCCACCCGCAGGCTGCCGTAATCGAGGAAGCCGAAGACGCCGAGTTCGTTTCTAGTACACCTTCTGTCCAGGAGGGCAGCCGCATCCGCCGCGATGCTTTTAGTCCGAATTATTTCAAAACCTTCTTCATTGAGGAGAAGGAGCTCGGGCGTGGCGGCAAGGGCGTGGTGCTGCTCGTCCGCCACGAAATTGATGGTTGTCAACTTGGTATGGAGCCCGAGCAATCGACTGTCTGGCAGAGATACTGATGATGGATAGGTCACTTTGCGTGTAAGCGCGTGCCTGTAGGCGACGATCACGCATGGTTGGAAAAAGGTACGGATGCATGTGCGACTCTTGTTCAGTCCTAAACGCTGACCCTAAACCTGTCAGTTCTCATCGAAGTCGAGCTGCTCGCAAAGCTCTCTCACCCAAACTTGGTCTCTTACCGTCATGTCTGGCTCGAGGACGTTAAGTTGACACGCTTCGGTCCCAGCGTGGCATGCGCTTTCATTCTACAGCAATACTGTAATGGTGGTGACCTGCTCAACTACATCATCGGGGACCAACCAAAGGAAACGACCAAGGAACAGCTCAAAGCTCAGATGCGACGGAAATCAAAAGGCCAGCTTGAATTGCCCCGCGACCAGTTCGCCTCGCAGAGATTGCTGTCATTTGAGGAGATTTACTCGCTCTTCAAAGACATCACCTCTGGACTGGCATACCTTCATGCTGCCAATTACATTCATCGGGACCTGAAGCCAAGTAACTGTCTCCTGCATCGAGAGGGTAGCGGCATAATCTGCCTGATCAGCGACTTTGGCGAGGTTCAATCTGAGAATATGGTCCGTAAGTCGACTGGATCCACCGGAACCATCTCTTACTGCGCGCCAGAGGTATTGAGGAGAGACTTGACGACCGGGCGTTACGGCAATTTTACCACAAAGTCCGACATCTTCTCTCTTGGCATGATTCTCTACTTTATGTGTTTCGGTCGTCTGCCATACCGGAGTGCCAACACCATCAACGAAGAGCTCGAAGATATTGATGAGTTACGAGCGGAGATTACAGATTGGCAAGGCTTCCAAGACGAACGCAGAGAACGCCCAGATCTTCCGACAAAGTTGTACCAACTTCTCAAGAAGCTTCTTGCTCTGGATCCGTTGCAGCGGCCTAGCGCGAGCGAAGTTCTATCAGCTATGAAAACGGAGTCGACCATGGACGGCGTCCCTCGAGGTAGGAGTTCGAGTCCGTCCATGGGAATCAACGGACGCCGGATACAGAGTCTAGACTCCCCAATGCCGCCAAGCACACCCGTGCCAGGTTTGTGGCTCATTACTCTTTAGAGATGACGCTATCTATCAAACTGACTTGGTCGCAGATCCACAGAAGCAGTCGAGGTTCTCCTCGTCCCAGGAAGGGTACAACATCCCTAGCCGGGCAGCAGACAGCGGCTCTCCCACTTCGGACATACCGGCAGGTCTACGAAGACAATCGGACTCTAGCTCCCCGAGACTACGACCGCAAGCGCAGGTAATGGTGGCCCAACGCAGCCAGGATAGCTTTATCCGCACGACACCAGAGCGAGATGAAAGTGTGGATTCCCTAAAAGATGAACCTCTGAGCTCGCCCCCGCTCCTGATGCCACCCCCTGCTACACCTTTGGAAGCCTTGCGGCACAAACTCATGATTAGCCGATTGCGAGCAGGTCAGGTTGTGCGCTACAATGCTGGACCTCTACTGGCGGTTGTGCGTCTCGGCTTCTTTTTGAGCAAAATGCTCAGCCTGACGCGCCCATGCTGGCCGTACGTAGTTAGCCCAAATGTCGGGGCGCCATTGGTGATTTTGGCTGCTCTTGATCTTGGGCTTGCCGGGGCCGGCACGCGGCCGATAACGCCATATGAGCGGGAAACCGGGAGACGTCTATCCAACGGATTGCCTTGGACTTGGGGCTTACGAGGAAGCGTTATTCTCGTGATACTCCACCTTATTGTTCTCTGGGTTGGAGGACGGTATAACTCTTTATGCACGACGGGGCATGGAACCTGGCATCTTTAATTGCGTTGACTTCAGAGTCGCCAGTGGAGGGTTTCCATATCTTTTCTCCGGCTGGGTTCAACTTGGACGTGCTGCCTGCTGAACAGACCGCATGCTGAGACTTGGAGTCGAACTTCTTTCATAAGGTCTAAACAAAGTCGACGAGTGTTGACTTCCAAAAGCTGGTAAATGTATGCTGTGAGGGTTATTCCCATGACGCAAGCATTGTCTTTCCATAGTTGGAACAGCGGGTGCGAAAGGGCTGGTTAAATCCGTTTTATCAGGTAGTATGGGTTAAGAAGAGATTACCGGTGGCGAATGACTCCTTATTTCAGTCGAATTGATGGTCCAGCGATAGCATTTGGGAATATCGTCAAAGGAGCAAACTACCATTTCCAAAAATAAAGGCGTACTTGGAATGCGAGTACTCGTCGGGTGGGCGCCGCAACAGTATCCTTGACCGAAGGTGCTTCCATCCCACTCAACCCTTCGCTATCTTGATCTCTCAATGCCACCTCCTCGTTAGAGAGGGGGACTTGGGAATGGCGTGACAGGAGGTGGTTCGATAGATACCTCCAACAATAGAAGCTTAAATTTGTGCCAACACTCCAGGTATTGCTTTATCCTGCGGCCTGCGGGGAGCGGTCCATCCCGTGGTGTGGGTAGACCCGCGCGGGAAGCTACGCTGGGTATGCTTCTCCGCGATCTTCCCGCCTCGCTTTCTTGGACGATGTCACCGCCGAGGAAAGGTGGCTGCGCGTGTTTCCTCGATGAGATGATGAGATGGAGATGCGTATGCGGAGTGAAGCAGCTTGTCTCACCGGTCCATCCGTCTTATCAATCGTTCTTGGTTTTGGTTTAGGTGTACTGTGTAAGTGCGTGAACTTATTTACATTGGGACTTTTCATATAAGTTGGCATTGCTGGCACACTCCGGATTGCTCAGTAATCCGCGCATCCAGTGTCGGCACCCAGGATTAGCATTCATAAACCCGTATATAGGCACTCAACGCCGTTGTCAGATGTGAGTTTTCTAAAAGTGAAACAAGCAAGATTACATTATGGCGTCTCTTCTCCGTGGTGCGGCTTTCATCACTGGCGCGGCTTCTGGTACGTTTGACTCCCATTCATTTACTTAGAAAGACCTACATTCATCATTTTCCCGCACATCCTACTCAATTCCTCTTATTAACAGAGAAACATTGACGTTAAATACAAAACAACAGGCATCGGCCAAAAAACGGCCCTCGCCTTCGCCCGAAACGGCATCACCCGCCTCGCCATAACCGACATCAACGCCCAAGCCCTCGAGGCCACGAAATCGCTCCTCAGCGAGAAGTATCCCTCCACCGAGGTCCTGACACTGCCCTTGAACGTCCGCGATGCGGCTGAAGTAAAAGCCGGCATCGCGGAGACGGTGTCGCGGTTCGGGCGCCTCGATGTGGCTGTCAACAACGCGGGGATCGCGGGTAAGGGGGAACTGACGCACGAGATTGACGAGGAGGAGTTTGGCGGGATTGTGGATGTTGATTTGTATGGGGTGTGGAGGTGCCAGAGGGAGGAGATTAGGGTTATGTTGGAGCAGGAGTATGTTTTTTTTTCTATCTTTCTTTTCTTCCGACGTTATTCGCTCAGGTGTCTCTTGGTGAGTTTGGTATTGATGTGAATTTGTGACTAGGGACCTTGGAGTGAGACGCGGTCGAGGAGCCATCGTCAACGTGGCTTCCATTTTTGGCGTCGTCTCGCCTTCGCTTTTCATGGCGCAGACGGCGTATTCGGCTGCGAAGCACGGTACGTCGTCAACTCGCCCCCTACCCTTTTCCTTTCACCTTCTCTCTTTCGAAAGAGAAGCATGGTAAAGCACGCCACATAGTAAAGGTACTAAAACAGAACCACAACAGGAGTCATGGGTCTGACAAAGAGCGACGCAAACAACTATGGCCGACGAGGCATCCGCATCAACGCGATCTGTCCCGGCTGGGTCGAGACGCCCATCGTGACGCCCTTTTCGCGCGAGGCAGGGAGCCCACTGAGTCAGTATGTTGAGATGACGCCTTTGCAGCGGTTAGGTCAGCCTGAGGAGATTGCTGATTGTGAGTCTTTACTGTCATTGCTTTCTTGATGTCTTTCTTGAACTACGTATCTTGATTAAAGTACGGTATCTTCGATTTGGTACTTGGACTGACGGGCTCTTGATCTAGGTATCACGTTCCTTGCTTCGGATATGAGTAGTTTTATGCAGGGGTCTGGGTTGGTTGCTGATGGTGGGTTTACGGCTCATTAGTCTCGTTGGTGAGATGGAAGGCGTGGGATGAGGGCGGGTGGTTTTGATCGTGGTGATCTTGACAATGTTAGAGAATCTGAGTAGTTTGTGTCACTTGTTTCGATGGCTCTGGGACACGTAGTTGACAAAAGAAGATATCTACTCAATTATGCTTCACAGCCGGCACATCCCTACCTACAACGCTATGTAAGGAGTACGTACCCAGGTACAAATGTCAAGAAACGAACCAAGCCCGCAAACTCCTATGGACTACCAACGCCCAAGATGAAGTAACGAAGAGTGAGAGAGAGAGAAAAAGAGGGTGGATGCTAAAGAAGAAGAACCGGGTCTGCATCCCCATGCGATAAGGTTGAATCAGAAGCTCAAAAAATCCAGTTCGTGGTTTCTAGGCGCTTCGTCCGCCGGACGCCTCTCTGCCTTACCAGCAATGGAACTCTGCACCAGCTCAATCAGACTCACAGAGGTCATGGTGTCCAGACCACCATCGGTACCCATCCAGTCCATGGCGTCATGGCCAAAGGGCCCGAAACCTCCTTGATCCATGACTGTGCCCTTGGCCTCACTCTTGAGACTGCTCTGAGTGGGTTCCTCTTTGTGGACCTTTTGCTGGCTTTCCCGGCCACTTTCCCCTCCACCACTGAGCTGAAAGCTGGATGGTGACTCAAGACCGATCCCGGATGCTCCAGACTCCCAATCGTCCAGTTCTAAATCGCCATACCGCAGATTCGCCTTTTGAGACGGCGATGCGTTACCGTTGGTCGTAATGTCCTGTGCCCAGCTGTTGGACAGTGGCGAAACAAATATGCAATCCTCCACAGGTTTGCTCTTGGCATCCGAAGCGTCGCCTTCTCTATCATTATCTATCGCCGAACCGTTGAGAAAGTCTAGATTGAATAGCTGATGATCGTTTCCGCCTGGATGATACGTCGCGGGCTCTAGGGGAGAACTGATGTTTGCGTACACGTTACTCTGCGACGACCTGCGCGTCGACGACTGCGTCTTGGCGCCGAAGAAAGGTAAGGGCGGGCGAGCGAACTCGGACGCTCTTCGACTGCTCGTCGATGGGCGACGTCTTTTATTCGGTGGGCTGTCCCTGACTTCCGCCTCACGTCTAGCTGGTAGAAAGGAGTAGACACTATCCGTGTTGCCTCTCCAGCCAGGACTTGAAAGGAGACTCTTTTCGCTGCCCGTCAATATGATAGGCGGCTGGCTGGCACCGTCGAGACTGTCGTTGTCGGTCCGGAGTTTCCCAAGCACCGCCTTCAGTAGGTTGTCCATGCGTGCTGCTGGCTGGTAGGCTTGACTCATGTCGCTGATAGCGCTGGCCAGAATCTCTAGGTATCCGAGGTACGTTCGCCTATCAGACTCGCAACGGTGATATGCCAGTGCCGCAATCAGAGCAATCGCTGCAGTACCGGCGTGCTGAATGCCGGTGATGAATATCTTGGTACCGTCAAAACGTTGTCGGTGTTGCCAGAAGATTCTAGCCACTCTAATCGCATGGAAACTACAGATACTGCGCGATGATGCAACTCGGCCTGTGTCTGTGGTTGATTGTGACACGTTCGTCCCTAGGGAGTGATTGAATTGATGGTGGTCGGATGTGTCTTTGGAGTCAGGGTTCGAGTTCGGCGTAAGGTTTGCGTCAGTGCTGATGGTATCGCCAGAAACCTCTTCGTAATTCGCCCACGAACGGTGCAGCAATATCATCGACACGTGATATTGCTGGTGAAGAAGGAAGTAGCTGAACGGTGCATGCTTGATGTTGGCAGGCTTCCACTGCAAATGTTCCGGCAACCGCCTATACCAATTCTGCAATTGGCGATCGAGGTTGGTGCTCTGAACATACGCATCTTCTTCGCTATCCGCTCCGTCTCTCTTATGAAGACTCGCTGGTGCTTGCCGGCTGTCTCTAGCTTCCACGATACGACCCGCAAGCTCCATCAACTCAACGAGCTGATCGTAGATTTCCACAGTTTGATTCTCCTTGTTAGTGGGCCCAGGCGTTCCCATGAGCGACGTGAGCTGTGAGAAGCGCCGCGATAGCAGATCCATGCCGACATCTTGGCTTTTGATGCTCGTGGGCCGACCGAGGAATAGGGACCAATATTTGTCGTATATCACGCAGGCTCTCATCACCATATGGCGGATGTCGACCTCCTGTTCGTCAAAACCACTGTTACGGCAGTCCAACTGGAGCCCGATGTCAAAAGCTAATCTATTCGCCATCCCTGATGAAGCATCATTATTATGTGTTCTTTGAAGAGGCACGCGATCGGCTTACCAGCATACATCCACCCAGTATTATCTCTGCCAACGCCGCATTCCAGGTCGCCGAGAAGAAGGAGGGCCTGTACGCTGGGTATTCCACCAGGTCTCTCGAGTTCGACATCGAGCATGTACTTGGCCTCCCTGTGCAAAGTGCTCTCCCGGTTCCCCAAAGCCATTCTTTTCATGTCGTCACGACTGCAATCAGCAAATCGGAAGCCCATAGCCAAGATTGCGATGTGCAGGAACGACGAGTAGAATTTTGGGCTTTGCGACTCTCGATCGGATTCGAACGATTCTCTGTGAATGATTTTAAGCACACTATTGTAGTGCGTCCAGAAATTGTTCATGAGGTAGTCGTGAGTCGTCGCTGTCAGTGTCCGAAAGATGCGTTCAGCACGCCGTATCTGCTCTGATGGTTCACGGGACCGCGAGCTATCACTAGTGTCGGCGTAGTAAACATGAGAATTTGCCGTCGGGCCGAAGAAGCGGAGCCGTCCAGATAGCTGGTCAAATGAAAGATTCCCTCTCGTCGAAAGAAGCCTGTGGACAACGTTCTCTTGTGTTGAATCCAGTATATGGAATGCAGATTGTTCTTCTGCAGGAACATGGAAGCAGGGGCTAGTGGTAGACGTGTTCTCTGCGTGGTCGCTACCTTGTACCGAGTAGTCATCGTTTCCAGAATCCGGAGGCGAGGGGACCTCGGGGGCAGTTGGTCTCTTGACTGGAAACCTTCTTTGCTCTCTTGGCTCTTCCGATAACTGCTGGTTCTCGCGTCTCGTCTTCGGGGGATGCACGGCTGGTGGAGGTTGAACACCCTTTTCCTGCAGCATGCCCTCGAGCATCGCAATGCGATCGGACAAAGACGACATGTACGCCTTTGATATTGGTCTGGTGACTTTGTCAGCATTTCAGATAACACTGAATTCAACTGGGAGCATTCGGCTCTCAAGTATACATACCGCCGCCGCTCATCGTCATTCTTGATAACGCACTCATTACCGGCCTTTTTGCACTGGACGCACTCCGACTCGCCCTTTGGAACTACACAGCGGATTCTTCTGTCCCGACAAGAGGCGCAGGCGACAGATGCTCTGTGCCTTACCTGTTGGTTCTTGGCTTGGCGGGTTGAAGGTATGCGAGGAGTAGTGTTTTCTTGTGCGGTGATTCCGGCATCATCGTTTGAGCCTTGCCCGGCTTCATCCTTGATGATGGTCATGGTCTCGTATCCTACGTTTTTGTAAAGAGCCACAGCTTTCCGGGTACTAATGGAATTATACGTGGGAAAGTGTAGGTATCACGATGATGGAATTGCGCAAGTGACGACCCAGACGAGTTCGAGGAAGGATACTGGAAAACGAGTGCAAAATCAGAGGGGAATGGCTGTCCAACGGCGAGAATGCCGAAGATGGAGGACGAGCAAGTCCAAGAGCGTCGAGACTCAAGGCTGGACCCCACCGTGACGACAAACAACGGGGCCCTGGGAGTGTCACGCAGGCAGGCCACCCCTCTTTCAGGTTTCGTTCAGGTTGTTGGCCAGGAGAGGAATGCCGGCTTGGTAGAGACAGCGGAAGGGCAGTGGATCCTGGGCAAGCAAGCTCAGATGTGGTGGGATGGAATGGTGCAGGTGCAGGCGGAGGTGCATGGCGAGGAGACGGTTCAAGACAGCTTGTTTCCCCAATCTTACACTTGCAGCGAGCCATTGCGGATCCGAACTCAGAGCTTGGCTGCGTTGGAGGATTCGTGAAAGCTCCGAGCTCGGGACTGGAGTCCGGGATGATCCAGCGAATGCGACACTTGTCGCGACGGCGAATCCCACTCTTGCCCGATAGACTAGGAGAAATGATTGAACTAAAGCAGCCCAATGGAACCAGGGCACTCCGTTACCCCAGACGGAGGGAGCTTGATGCTGGATATCCGGCGAACCCACAGTCAATGGTCTGGGGATAGTGGGCCACGGGAGGCCGGAGGAGCCAAGACTGGGTCGGCCATATGGATACCACAAAGAGAGGGGGTATGCTCCATATGGGACGACGACGACGACGAGGACAAGAATCCATGTCGGCAGGATGTTGTCCGAGGGGAGAATGGAAAAGGTCTGGACGCCCCATTGACAAAGATGGTTGCACGTCGGATGCGGGGAAGGTTGTGAGGTCCACCGGATGCCGCAGATGGACGGCGCAGTGACATTGAACGTCGAGATCCGATGTCGAATTAGACGAAGCGGATTTGCCGACAGTTTTCCGCGGCGGACGAAGCGGACAGCAGCTGGGTTGGCTCCCCTTCACTAGAAGCTGACGACATGTTGACGGTCCAGGAAGGATGGGCCATTACGTCATTGTAGGTAAAGTACAGCAGAGAGCATCATCGTACTGAAAGGGAAAGTCTGAGATTTCTCTGGATCTTGTTAATAGCAAGGCGTAAAGTAGAGTTGACCAACATGTTGTTGTTAGTTGAACATGACAAAAAGAGGTTGGTTAAGGAGCTCCAGAGACAAGACACGGCAGGATACGTACTTGACCAGTGGAGATAGGGTTAGCCAATCATATGACAGTGACGCAGCCCCGCGTTATCTCCGCAGCGGCAAGGATGAATCAGCATCGCTAGCGCGAGCCCCACACTCTGACTCGTCCCCCCTCACCTCGGCCTGGCAGCAAGAGCTACCTACCCTGCGGAATCACCCCCACCTGCCCGAGGGAAACAACAGCTCACAGCACCGGATTCAACTCAACTGAACTGCTGTATCCGTGATTGAGGCACACATCGCCGTTACTTGCTAATTCTGTCTATAGTATACCATTTGTGTCTACTGTTCACGTCTCTTTGCAACTCGTCACGTGCAAACACGAACCGACTCCCAGAATGGGCTCTCAAGACTACCCGAGCCTACTGCTCCTCCCGCTCCCCACCCAGCCACCATCACGGGCCTCGCTCAGCGCCGCATACCGTCCCTCGCTACAGGCAGTCCTATCCAAAGTCAAGAACCCAAGTCGGTCTTCCGTACTTATTGTGGCTGTCGTTGGCCCTCTTCTCCGCGGGGCATCACCAAAAACCAAATCGCTGTCATGGCAAGCTACCCAGTCTCTCATCGCCGGTCTCTACAGCCTCATCGCCCTGATATGCGCCGAGCAGGCCATTGCCAGCGATGTCGACGGGGGACCTGGCGCGGTTGACGCACGCGTCGTCTTGGTGGACCACGATGCCAACCGGAGGTTTGCGCCGGACTTTCAGGCCGCCATCGATCCTAACAACACAACGGTCGTGGACCTGCCGACCTTTGCCTCGGCATACCACCCCTGGAACTTCATCTTCCATATCAATAGTGAACAAGGCTATCGTACATTGTCGACATATCTCAAGTTCGCTGAGAGTAGGCAAACGATTTTGCAGTCTCAACTGGTGGTTGTCGAGGCAGGTCTGAGTATGAATGTCGAGGGATCGAGCGAGGATCCAGTAGAAGATACCCCGGGATACAACATCGTCTGTCTAGGGGGCACATTCGACCATTTACACCCCGGCCACAAATTACTCCTCACGGCAGCCGTACTTCTACTCCGGGTGCCGGTCAAGGACTCGACATCTCATTGCCGCTTGATCGTCGGCATCACCGGAGACCAGATGCTGGTCAACAAGAAACACGCAGAGCTCGTGCAGTCATGGGATGACAGAACCAAGTACACCCTCGACTTTTTATCATCTCTTCTTGAGCTAAACAAAAGCGGGTGGAAGAAGAAGACAAGCCCGGCAGAAACGGTGTCGAGACAACCGGGCCGCGTCGAGGCCACCTTTCGCGACGGCGCCATCATCGTCGAATGTGTCGAGTTCCAGGACGTCTATGGCCCGACGGTCACGCTGGAGGAGATGGATGTGCTCGTGTACTCGGGGGAGACGCGGTCGGGAGGAAAGGCTGTCAACGACAAGCGGACGGCGCAAGGGTGGAAGCCGCTGGAGACATTTGAAGTGGAGGTATTGGATGCCAGTGAGCAAGGAGAGGGGGCGAGCGAGACGGAGAATTTCGCGTCCAAGATCAGCAGCACAGCGATTCGGAAGCAAAAGGCCGAGGCAGCGGCCAAAGCAACGGCGACAGCGAGGCCAGAGAGTAAAAGCCGGCTGGCTTAGTTATTCGATGGTGAATACGGTGGTGGAAACATCACGCCTATGGCTAAACAATACGGAGGCGTGACTTTTTGCAGTGCCTTTGATTTCTGTGGGAAATTGGCACCCTTTCCCACGCTTGCTTTGGCTTGAAGCGCCCAGAAGAGAATCTGAATAAGCTCCTAGGCGGGCCATTGCCCAGTTTCCCATCACCCAAGGCAAAATCCAACGAATTCAGTGGCATTATGTCAAATTTCGACTGACTTCCTGTCCCGCTTTAATAATTTAAAGATCCAACATGGCATATCCCCCTGTTCAGTCTCTTCCGTGCTACGAATAACAGCCCGCCATGAAGGAGTGGACCGTAGTGGCTGAATGGTTGACGCACTTTGTAGAGACTCAAGGAGACGGAGTAACCAAGACCGTGTGCCGTATCACATGTAAGCCTAGCTCAACACTCATTTGAAAGAACGTTGCATCCGAAACGTATGGATTCCTGCCGCAAAGCTACGTCAACTGTCTGTGATATAGAAGCCTAAAGACTATCATGCATAGCCATCGGGCCTCTGACTGGTTTGCTTCTTCCTAAGGTAGATATCGCTTGAGCGGTACTCACTATTCTCCGCTTGCCCCCGCATCCAGTATGCCGGTGGGAGCTCTGCCGATGTGCGCTTCTATAATCCTTTATACAGCTGGTCGGACGGCCCCCGATGGCGTGATGCTCTTTGACGCTCTCTGACGTATTAGTTAGAGGTAATGTTTGGGAGGACACTCCGGTTTGAAGCATCGTGTTCATTGGGTTCGCAAATTGTGGCTCGATGCACTATTTTTCTGTAAATGTTGTGGATGATTAAAAGAGTTGTCGTTGTCTACTGTACCATCGCCCAGCTGATGTTAAATCTGGGGTGAGAAGCCTGGTCCGTACTAGGCTCCGCAAGTCCGGAGACGGCGGCGGGTGGGCCCGAACTCTGACCGCGACTAGTGGAGCCGCGATCTACGGTGATCATGTCCGGTCCGGCTCATCTGGTGCGAACAGCATTGAATCAAATGATGTAAAAGCCTACACGTTCACTATTCGAGTTTGGGGAGAGACTGACTGAGCCAAAGCACTGGATATACTGGATGTGGTCTTGGTCTTCGTCTATTGTCATCTAATCTTCGTCTACTCTTCGTTTATACTTTTCTACGTATAGTTTGTTGTTCCTCTGTCTTTACTTTGACTTCTCACTCCAAGTCTTCTAGCCTCCTCTGTTTGACCTTTGGTTTCTAAGTCTTTTTCTTCTAATCAGCTTCACCGTCTGTGTCGAATGCCCCGATAATATCCAGCTGCAAGCCGTGCTCTCTACACGCTTCCTTGATCTCACATGAAACTCCAGCGTCGCCCTCAGGCACCACAAAGGTCTTCCAGGCCTTGGCGACGACGTCTTTGGTCTGAATCGTGTAGAGAAGAAGATCCGTCACCTCCTCGTCGGAGCCCATCTCGTTGAAGAACTCCAAAATCTCCATCTCTGGTGGGAGACCGACCGAGTGCATGCGCGGCTTCTTAGACGTCTTTCCAAAGAGCTGGTAGTCCCAGTTCATCCTCATACTCTTGAGCGCCTCGAATTCTCTCATCCTCAACGGTTTGCGACAGCCGAGCGTTGGCGAGTCAATGGTGAACGTCTTAAGTGAGTGGGCCTGGGAGTTGAGGGCGAGCACGTAGTCGGCAAAGTTGTCGGAGCTCTCCTCCAGCTCGGGCTTCGGCTCTGCCGTCTGCGTCATGACGAACTCTTCCAGGCCCTCTGGGAATTCGAGGAGGTCTGAGAGTCCGTCATCGTTAATGTCGCATTCGAGAAGGTGTAACTTCTTCAGTCCGGTCTCGTGGGGACGCTCCATGAAATCGAATCCTTTCTCGTCGAGTTTGGCTCGTTTGATGATCAGGGTCTCCAGCGTGGGGTGAGCAAAGATGTGGATGTTTTCTCGCAGGTCCCAGTAGGCGTCATCGGCGCACTGGTAGAATAGTGTGCACTCCTTGAGGTACGCCAAGTCGAACGGCCCGTTGAAAAGGGTACCGATGCCGTGTAAAAGGACGTGAGGAACAGCAATGTCGAGTTTTTCCAGATTTGACATGACGGAAAGTGTGCGCGAAAGAGTATCGGACCGCGTGGGGTCATAATGAGAGTTGTGAACGGGTGCGTCGAGGGCCAGGCGCGAAAGCTCCTCATTAGGATAAATCAATTTCACCTCATTAATGGCCGAACCACGCCGCGGTCGCCGGCCCAGCGATTCGCTGAAAGTGAGATGAAGCTCCGGGCTCTGAAAGTGAACGCTCTTGTACAAGACGGCATCGGCCAACCTATGGTAGCGCTTGTTCAAGCGCGATACATTGCAGAGGTCCTTGTGGCAGAGGCGATTCAGCGTCTCGATGAGGAGCTCCTCGGGCAAGGCGGCGAGCTTGTCGCGTTTGGCGTCGTCGCCGTTGACGTCGCCATCGGGGAAGAGCAGCATACTCGTCGACCTCACGAGTATGCCTTCAGGCCCGGCCTTAATGGGGTGATGGTCTTATCTTCCGTATCGTGGAGACCCTCAGCTGACGGGGGACCTTGCGGGAACAGCGGGGCGGGTTTAAATCGTATGAGTTGTTGAGCAGGGACGGTAGAAAGAAAGGAAGTAAGGTGAACGATTCACTTTAAGAAGAAAACTCTCCCCAAGAAACCAAAAATCGAAGAAGAAATTCTGCAAGCAACAAGGTGCTCTAAACGGTTCACCTCAAGCAGCGTCGGACTGAAAGAATGCGAGGAATGTTTGAAATGCGGAAGTTGCATTTCAGCAGCGTCCATCGTAAGGTGGCCACTGTAACGCACGGCCACTGTGGCTGGGATGCATGTGTCATCCTGTTTTCGGTTACGGTACGTCTAAGTACGTACCTGGCCGGAAGGGTGGGTCTGGTTTCGGGGCCTCCTCCGGCAAGGCCTCCCCAATGAGGGCCGGGGCCAGCTCCCGACAGGATCCGTTCAACAAAAAGGAAGAATTGTTGAAGCCAACGTTACTAATGATTCTTGTGAAAGACGTAGAGACGCTACGGAATGATTCGAGCCTTTCTGAACCTGTTGAACACAGTATGCCAAGAACTCTTCGTATCGATTTCTTCCTTGCTGGAACCCCACATCTCGTGGCACTGGGTCATGTCAAGCTGCCTGTCGAAACCGAGCATGTTCGTCAGACCGTATATCATTCCCACGCCATGCGTTGGCTCAATGAAGGTACGGTCGTTGATAATGTGACCGCCAACAAGGCCATACTTCTTCTCCATCTCTTTCCACTTTTCAACATGCTTCATCAGATAGTGCTCAGGCAGAAGAGCCTGGCGATCTGGCAGAGGAGGAGTGCCCTTCGAACCAAAGTACTCACAGATGACCGGCCATCTGTATCTCCAAGAAGAAGATTCAAAGTTGTCACCGGCATTGTACGTCTGTTTGTGTGTGACATTGGGATGCAACGATGCGTAGATGCAAATCTTGGCGAGAATATCTTGGTTGCTTTCCTGGCTGAGATTGTTCCAACACTTTTCGTTGCCCGGGAAAGGGCATTCGACTCCTTTTCCTTGGATTTCTGCAAAGAGAGTAAGGTAAATTCCCAGCGTCTGTGCCGCGCAATAAATGTTGTTGTTTGGTACGAAGCCAACAATTGTGTCAGCTCTGACTTCGCACCAAGACCAACTCTTCCCCTCGCAAAGCCGAGACAGCGCATCAATCTGGTGGTAGTAGAAGAGTTGCGAGCCAAATGGTTCAGGGATTCGCGGTAGCGACTCGCGCAGAGGGAGTTTCTTTGCGAACGGAAAGTGATCAATGAGATGGATGCCATATGCCTTGGTGCCTGTTGGCAGGACGACAAATTGCAGGCTTGGGGATAGGCGATCAATGGCAGTAACAGCCTTTTTGACGAGCTCAGTGTTGATCTCGCATTCCTTTGCCGGGTCGAGGTTCATAATGTAAGCTGGTAGGTAGTATTAGCACACGGACTGGTGTAAATGCCGTCACTGACGTTCCATACCGCAGAAGTAGACGTGGGTAATCTTCCGGAGATTCTCTACTTTGTTCCGGATATCTGTTTCGAAAGCTTCCTGCCCTCCAGGTGTCAGGATGTTTACACCGCTGACAACGTGAAGCTTCTCAGATACTGGCCACTGAGTGGTTTCGCTGCTGATTGGGCGATTGGTGAGGGCCGTCACAGAATCAAAGGTATCTTGGCTGGGATAACCTTGGAGTATAGCATTAACGATGGCCCACCCAGTGATTCCACTTGAGCCTGTATCGCCTTGTTAGAACGAGCAAGTTATTTGAGAACGGCTATACAAACCAAATAGCAGGGCATGCTTCTCAGCTGTCTTCGACATGGTGGCTCTTCGAGCACGCAAATAATGAGCTGAGCGCTTGCTATACTTAGGTTGTTCGTCGGTTATCACCCCTTTACTTGGTCAAGCCTCTGCAGTTGCGTGGTTCAGTATTCGACGTCGATTCAGGATATTGCGAAAGGAGAAGGATAGGTTGAAGACCAGAGATACAGTAATCTGATAACGTTGGTTGCTTAGAAGGATTGGGTCTGACCGGCTTTTTGTTGACCGCTTATCTGCATGCCAAGGTCGCCATTCAACAAGTGCCTCTTAAAAGCTGGATCTTCAGCTTACGAGTAGGAAGAGAATGGGGACTAATTTTCACTGAGGCGTTGCTTGCCCTGCGCCGTGACTTTGAGCTTAATCTAGTCATCACCGCCCAAGAGTCCGAGCAGAGTTTAACAACAAAGTCAATGCAGTCGACATTGGACGGACTTGAGTATGAAGGATAAAGTCCATCCTAGCAGAAGACTACCTGAGAATGAACCTGTCATCTTCATGCAATAAAGAATTGACTGACGAAAAGATCTGTGGAGGCAGTGTTGCCAGATGTGTTGCACTGTTCACTATCCGCATGTCTATGCCTTCATACAAATACGAGGTGCAACAACCGGAGTTTACATGGCATTGGTTTATCTCAATCCGGCGAAAGACAATACATAGAAAAACCAAAATGATATTACATATTGTTCTGCCAAGTGTGACTATGGTAGGACGGGACCACACAGACTAAGGTCGTGACCTAGGGGGGGTAGGCGGCAGCGGGAACAAGCATAGTAGTAGAGCACACAGTGAAGCACGCAAAGATACTTCTACTCTTCACATCTCTACAGGGGAACCCCATGCAACCCTCCAAAGGTAAATTGACAAGTGGATAGAACGTGGAAGATAATAGAGGAGGTAGTTGTACAACAACGCCAGGTAGGCGTAGCATGAGTACTATGAGGCTGGTAAAAGGTTGGCCTGATAGAGCAGATAGTAAGGAAAATCCTGCAAGGTCTCATTGGCTTCTGAGGCACCCTATCAGGGCGCTCAACCAAGGATTTGAATGGGTGTATGAGTGCGGTATTGTTTCGGGTTCCAGTCTTCTCCTCCTCATCCTGACGCACAGCCGATGGTCCCCGGATGAGCTCCCCCGCGTGGACTCCGCACAAGCTTGCAGAGCCGTGAGGGGCCGAGGTCAACGCCCCACCCCAAGTTCCCCGGCCGTCTGATACTTGAAGGATGTATCGAGGACACTGAATCATTAGCGTCTGGAGCCGCATTGAGCTCTGGATGGTACTGGAGTCTGCCATGGAGGGGAGCTCATGAGGTACTTGGACTCGCCTGTTGGTACGGTGCAGCGGATGGTCTCGGCAAGGTCGCGGTACCACTAGGCTTGGATGGATTCTCTAGGCTTTATAATGCTTTTCGCTATAAGTTGAAAGTTCATTTTGAGGATACAACTCAAAAGTTCAGGCAGAATTACCGACCACAAAGCCCACGGATAATCAAGTCAACAAGTTATGGAGAGTCCCGCTTTTGCTCACCTGCCACCATGGGTGAAAGCCAAGCTCTCACCTTTGGCCATTGAGAAGATCAATGCTGTGTACGAATGGGTCGAAAATGAGTGTATCCCGAGAGAGCAGGTCTTCAAAGCCCAACTCGAGGCTCGACGCTGGACAACACCGCCATTGATACACGAACTGCGCAAAAAGGCCAAAGAACGCGGTCTTTTCAATCTCTTCCTACCCAATCACTTCAAGGAAAGTCCGGGTCTTACAAATTTGGAGTATTCATGCTGCGCTGAGATAATGGGCCGGTGCTACTGGGCAGCCCAGGTACGAAACATGTCTTTGTATTATGGCTGATGGAAAGACTGATGTGCTAACTTGCTTTAGACGATGAACTGCCACGCTCCAGAGACAGGCAATATCGAGCTTCTGGCCAAGTACTGCAACGAAGCACAGAAGAAGAAATGGCTCCAGCCGCTTCTCGACGGCACTGCATCCTCTGCCTATTCCATGACCGAGCCGGACGTAGCGAGTTCAGACGCAACACAGATCGGAATCAGCATCAAGCGCGAAGGCGACTTCTACGTAATCAACGGAAGGAAGCTCTACGGAAACTGTCTCTGGAACAAGGACTTGTCGTTCTACATCCTCATGGGCTGCACCAACCCAGACAACCCAAAATGGTCCCGTCACTCTATGATCATTGTCCCCTGCGACACGCCAGGAATCAGCCAAGTTCGCAACCTGACAATCATGGGCTATGACCACGCCCCAGAGGGCCACGGAGAATACCTCTACGAGAACGTCCACGTCCCAGTAGAAAACATCATCCTCGGAGAAGGACGCGCCTTCGAGATCGCCCAAGGCCGTCTGGGTCCCGGCCGGATCCACCACTGCATGCGCTTAATCGGGCAATGCGAGAGAGCCTACGAGCTAGCTCTGATCCGCTGCAACGACGCCCGCAAGAAGCCACGCGGAAAACTCATCGGCGAGTTCGATTCCAACATTGAGCGCGTTGCCCAGATGCGTCTCGAGCTGGATGCCGCCCGCCTCGTCGTCCTGAACGCCGCCGATACGATGGACCTCTTGGGGAACAAGGCTGGCAAGAGAGCGATTGCGCAGAGCAAGATCTTGGTGCCGATGATGGCTACGAAGATTATCGACGAGTGCATGCAGATGTATGGAGGCCAGGGACTGACGCAGCATACGCCGCTCCCTGAAATGTGGACGTATGCGCGCTTTGTGAGGATTGCGGACGGGCCTGATGCGGCGCATCGGCATCAGGTTGGAAGAGAGGAGATGAAGACGGCGGATGAGGTTATCAAGAAGCACAAGGTGTATCAGGAGCGCTGTATGAAGTTTGCAGAACAGTACGGGGAGCGGTACATATCATTCGACTAGGGATTAGCCACAGTGAAATCCAGGTGGGCTCTGTATCTTAGATAACGAGAATGCTAGAGCTTTGAGTCTTTTACTACAATCAAGTAATCGTAGTAGTAAGCGAGTGTAGTCAATGCTCACACTCTCATCATGGGTTTCGAGAGCCATCGCCAGCTGGATGAGCTTTCCTTTGGTCGACGTCCATCTCTTCTTCATCAAAACTTCCTATACAGTAGCCATGTCAATTATCGTACCGCTCAGAAATCCTGCGCCTCAACAGCCATTAACTATTGCGACCCAACCACAGGAACAAAGTGGGGAGAACGTTGATCCAGCGGAAAGTCAGCCGTTCTCCCGAATCAGTTATGCTTAATTTAGACAACCAACTCGACTAAGGATGTCACAACTTACTCAGCATTCAATTTGTACAAAAGACCCAGTATTATCGTCAGCTTTGGTCCTTCTGTCCAACAAAAGATCCCCGCAGTTTGGTGGCGTTTCTCGTGTGGTGTCGTGGAACCCAAGAGCTTTTCGTTGGCACAGAAGGCTGCGTAAGCTGCGCCAAGTTGGACGTGCATGCGTCTCCAGGCAGGCGAGAACAACGATCCCCTCATTGAGGGTGCATTCATGCGCTGTGATTATGCGATGCCGGAATGAAGGAGGACGCCGAACTTATCTCCGTGGTCCTTCGATAGCCTTTGTGTAATGGGTCATGGCCGGAGTTGTAGATGCTCAGAAGATTATCAAGATTGATTTGCTCATTTAAGCCCGTTCTGCTCTGCGTTGTTAACTGAAGTTCCGCCCGAGATCCGTCGTCTTATCTCATACAGCGCCCTTTCTTAAAGCATCTGCTCATCATGGATACATTCGGGTCGTCGTTGAAGGAAGCTGTGAGCGGCAGCAAGTCGGAGTTCCCTTGGAGCAAGACCAACCTCCCCAAGCAGCTGTACATAAACAACCAAGTGAGCAGGAGTTTATTATCTAAGAAAACTTGACGTCGCTGACAGAACGTTAGTATGTCGACTCCAAAAACAGTAAGAAGCTAGAGCTCTTCAACCCCAATGACGAATCTCCAGTAGCCGATGACGTCCCTCTCGGCGGCCAAGAGGACGTCGACGCCGCCGTCGCAGCAGCAGAAGCCGCCTTTCCCAAGTGGAAAAAGACGCTCCCGACCGTGAGGCGAGACATGCTGAACAAGCTCGCCGATTTGGTCGAGCAGCACGGTCAGGTCCTGGCGGACCTCAACCGCCTCACTCTGGGAGCGCCTTGGGCAACCTTTGGAAGCTTGGAGATGAAGATGGCCAGTGAGAGTCTGAGGTACTTTGCGGGCTGGACGGATAAATTTCCCGGCGAGACGTATCCCCAGGAAGATGGTGAGATAGCGCGTGTCTTTGATGTCGAATTTTGACTAACGTGGATGTAGGCTTCTTAAAGATTGTTCGGAATGAACCACTTGGCGTTTGCTGTGGAATCATTCCCTGGAACGGTCCTGTTGGGAGTATTGGCATGAAGGTATAAAGTCACGCGGAACGACTCCCTCTTAGCTTTTTCATGCTACTAAAAACTCGTATAGGCTGGTCCCGCGCTTGCAATGGGCAACTGCTTCATCCTTAAGCCATCAGAGAAGACGCCGCTTGCAGCGCTGGCCTTCGGTACCCTCATCGAACAGGCCGGGTTCCCGCCAGGCGTGTTCCAGATCGTCTCTGGCGACGGAAGCACGGGTGCGCTGTTGGCTAGCCACATGAAGGTGCGCAAGGTCAGCTTCACAGGCTCGACGAACACGGGCCGCAAGATCCAGGAGATGGCGGCCAAGAGCAACATGAAGCGGGTGACGCTCGAGCTCGGCGGAAAGTCGCCCGCCGTCGTGTTCAAGGACTGTAACCTCGA
Source organism: Colletotrichum abscissum (assembly GCF_030869225.1). NCBI lineage: Eukaryota > Fungi > Ascomycota > Sordariomycetes > Glomerellales > Glomerellaceae > Colletotrichum > Colletotrichum abscissum. Next base: position 360,462 of record NW_026850321.1, read on the forward strand.
GAACGCAATCACCTGGTGTGCGAACGCCATTACGGCGAATACGGGGCAGGTGTGCGTCGCTGCTAGCAGGGTGTATGTCGAGGCGCCCATCTACGATGAGTTTGTCTCCGGGTATAAGAAGGCCATGGAGGAGAAGCTCAAGGGTGTTGGTGACCCGGACGCTGAAGGGACTACCATCGGCCCATTGGTCGACAAAGCTCAGTTTGAGAGGGTTCAGGGCTTCATTGAGCGTGGTCAGCGAGGGCAAGGGACACTCTTGGTTGGCGGAGGCCGAGTTGGCAAAAAGGTAAGGACTTCTGTCCAGGATCGCTGTCCAGACGAGAAACTTTTGTTAATCTCCAGCCTAGGGCTACTATGTCGAGCCCACGGTGTTCGAAGGCGTGGCGCAAGACGCCGAGATTGCTCGACAGGAAATCTTTGGGCCAGTGTCCATCATCAACAAGTTCGAAACCGAGGAGGAGATCATTGAGAAGGCCAATGATACCAACTTTGGGCTCATGGCCGGCATCTTCAGTCAAGATATCAATCGTTGCCTGAGAGTTGCTTCAGAGATTGACAGCGGTATGGTGGGGATCAACTGTATCAGCCTGATGTTCCTGACGGCGCCGTTTGGTGGTACCAAGGAGAGTGGACTGGGTCGGGAGGGCGCGATCAATGCGCTAAGAACCTTCACGGAGCCTAAGACTGTCATGGTGAACTTGACGTACTGAGGGGGCCATAGTCGTACATAATAGTATATCCCGAATAGTGAGTTGATAGGTCATGCCATTACTACTACCATGTGATCGTAGCCACACCGTGCCGACCCCATCTTCATGTCTCATCAGGTCGCTTGTGTTCACACATGCTATACCAGGATATGATATCCTGTAATCTAGCCATTTACGAGCGGCCCATCGTCTTACAGCTTGGATTGTCTTCCAGCAACTAACCGCGCCCCTCCATCGATCTCAATGACCACGCCGTTTCTGTCCGGAGATATCAGTAGGAAGATCTTGAACCAGTCGGAACCGTACTTACACGTATTTCGCTGCTCGAGAACACAGGAACACGGCGACACCAGCGATGTCTTCTGGCTCACCAAGCCGGCCAAGGGGATTGCCTCTGCTTAGCTCTTCGATTCCACCAAGGTTATTGATTAAACCTTGTGCCAGCTTCGACGGGAAAAAGCCAGGGGCAATGATGTTGGACGTGATGTTCTTCGGGCCTAGTTCGACCGCGAAATTACGTCCCAGATGCTGAGAATGATATCAGCGACACCGCAACTTGCGGCCATTTCATTGAGAGGTAAGAACTCACATTGGCAGCTGCTTTTGATGCCGCGTACATGATAGTACCGTGTTCACCAACGTGCGGTACATTGCCACCCGCTGTCGAGCTCACGGTGAGCACCCGGGCTGGATCGTGTTCTGACGCTGCTTTCTCGAGTAGAGGTAGGAACCTCGAGTGGCGTCAATACATAGTTGCCACTGTATCATGTTTCGCTGATGGCAACGCGCTCACTTTTGAACCAACTCAAACACGCCTCTCACGTTGAGATCCAAAATCTTGACTGAGCTGCTGGGCGGGGCATCCTCAAACTTGGAACCCCAGGCTGCTCCAGCATTGCAGACCAAGATGTTCAGCCCCTTCTCGCCCACGATGTTCTTGACTTCTCCGACGAGACGGACGATATCTTTCGAGTCGGCGACGTTTGCGGCGATTCCGATTGCCTTACCTCGAGTATTGGGGAGACGGTTAAGCTTGTCAATGGCTTGGCTGATGCCTTGCTCGCCCTCCAATTTTCTGGCGGTGATGATGACGTGAGAGCAACCTGAGAGGAGGAACGCCGTGGCCATGTGCAGACCTAACCCACGAGATCCCCCAGTGACGAGGGCAGTCTTCCCCTTGAGGGAAAAAGTAGAGCCGAAGTCTTTGAGTTCCGACATGGTAGGGGATGACTTGGTCGACGATGTGGCCCACAACCAACTAAAAGTATCAGATCCAGATAGTCAGTGACCAAACGCAAAGCAAAGAGCTTCCCGGGGCTATTGCCGGTCGCTTCGGTTTAGTCTCCTCCCGGGGAACTCGGGCAAGTCGGGGTAGCAACATGGCGCCGGCTCGACCCCAGGTTTCCCCAACGTTACCCCGCATAAACCCCCCTACCGAGGCGATCCCGAGGGAAGACACGGCCGTTAGTAGCCCCATCCCAGAGTGCTAGGACCTGGACAGGATGACGACGGCACAACACACGCGGACCCTTGTCGGGGTTCGTAGTCAGATTTCATGATAATGCCTGACTCTCTAGACTCATTAGGTTGAGGTGTACCTTCAAGCTTCGTGAAGTTCGATCCGGCGCTATCCAATATCTCATTCAAGTTCTGAATTTCTCCTTCAACCCTTGGGTCTTCTATGTTCAATCTCACTTTATCCCATCTTCCGAGCGCACCAGAGCTGACCAACAATCACAAAATGGTCTTCAACTCACCTTATCCGCCCCTGGATATTCCAAAGACGAACCTCCTCTCATACCTATTCCCCAAAGGGTCAACGCCATCTGATGAACCCATATGGATCGACTGTAAAGATGACAAAATCAACCTCTCACCAAAGCAGATGCTGCAATGGGTGAAGAGACTGGGATTCGGCCTCCAAAACCTCGGTCTTAAACGCGGAGATGTGGTCATGATTTGCACCCCCAACCAGATCTTTGTGCCGGTAGCATACCTTGGTATCGTGTCCGTAGGCTGCGTCTTCAGCGGCGCCAACCCAGCTTACACAGTTCCTGGTACGTTTTCTCGACTGAATTGCAACCAATGTTTGACTAAAACTGTGCAGAGCTTGTGCATCAAATGACCAACACTGCGGCCAAGGCTGTACTTGTCCACCCAAATCATCTAGATCAGGTCTTGGAAGCCGCAGACAAGTCCAGAATACCTCGTTCTCGGGTCTTTCAGTTCTCCGAGGTTGAGAACCCGGTCAAGCACGGTGTGCCGGACTGGAGGCAGATGATTGGCGCACCAGCTCAGGCAAACTCATATCAATGGCCAGAGCTGAGCGCGGAAGAGTCAACCAACACCGTTGCAACCATCAACTACTCATCGGGCACCACTGGCCTGCCAAAAGGCGTCTGCGTATCACACCACAATCTCATTGCCAACGTCGAGCAGACGATCTACATGAGATACGCGGAAAAGCCATACTCCTTTGAGAACCGGCCCCGGGAGAGATGGATCGGCTTCTTACCCCTCTACCACGCCTACGGCCAGCTCTATGCCGTCCTCATGGCGATGAAACTGGATGTCCCGATCTACATTATGAAAGAGTTCCGGTACGAGGACTTCCTCTTCGCCATTGGCAAGTACAAGATCACCAACCTGCAAGTCGCGCCCCCTATCCTCGTCATGCTGTCGAAGCGGCCAGAGACAGCCCGCTACGACTTGTCGAGCGTCAAGGACATGCTCTGCGGAGCGGCGCCCTTGTCGCGGGAGCTGCAGAATGAGTGCCAGAGGAGGTTCTCGGTGCAAATCAACCAAGGGTGGGGCATGACGGAGGTGACTTGCGGGGGCATCATGGTACCTGGAGGCATCAAAGACGACACTGGCAGTGTGGGGAAGCTGGTGCCAAACTGTGAGTGTAAGCTGGTGGATGAGGAGGGCAAGGAGGTCGGCTTTGGTGAGCCGGGAGAGTTGTGTATGAGGGGTCCCAACATTTGCCTCGGGTACTGGCGCAACGAGGTTGCCACCAAGGAGGCGTTGGTGGATGGATGGCTCAAGACGGGCGATATCGCCGTCTGCAATGAAGATGGCTACTTCTGGATCGTGGACCGCAAGAAGGTAAGGGTCTTGTCTTCGCGTCCTCGAAGTCGGACAACTTTCTAACAAAAGTTGCAGGAGCTTATCAAGGTCAACGCCCTTCAAGTTGCGCCCGCAGAATTGGAAGCCGTCTTGCTCGAGAATGAGCACGTTGCAGACGCTGCCGTTGTGGGAATCACGATGTAAGCAACATACATAATGTTGAAACGACTGCAGCTCTCAAGACACTGACATCACAACGTAGTGAGGGCAACGAGTGGCCTAGAGCTTACGTGGCTCTCCAGGACGTCTCATTAGGGAAGGTTAAGCCAGAAAATATCCAAGAATGGATCAAACCGAGGGTCGCCAAGCACAAGGCGCTCGTCGGTGGTGTAGTGTTTGTCAATGAGGTTCCCAAGCTTGCGAGCGGAAAGATTCAGAGAAAGGTGATGCGCGAGTGGTCCAAAAGGGATGCAGCGGCCCTGGAGAAGGCCGCGAAGAGTCCGAGATCGAGGTTGTGAATTGATAATGGGGTTACACAATAACGGGTTTGGTACTTGGCACCAGAGGAGGTGATGGTTATGAATTGCAACTCTTGTATCTAATTGGCCGGTCATGCAGGAAGCATCTGCAACTCATCATCAACTGTCGAATAGCATATCAAGGACAGCTCCCATGCAGGCACATATTGTTGTGAACAAAACCGTGATGAAGATCTTGACGAACTCCATGCTCAAACTAGTGTAGTCCTCCGCGCGTTAATACGAACTTGGGCAGCGTCCCTTTCGATGAGACCGGCCATTCTCGATCTGACCTACAGTAACGTCAAATAGACATGTGGGTGTTTGTATAACCCCAGTTCACGCTCCGTTTTCCGGTTGAGGTCTTCCGACCTACCCGCAGTCGTTTCCACCTACTGTTTGTTTCCCCGCAAGGCCGCATATGCCCCTCTGGCAAAGGTCGTCACTGCTACCCTCATGTAGTCTGTTATGACAGGCTTTCACCGGGGTCCGCGGTCATATGTGATATCCCGGAGATCACTTATACAGTGCAACATCGTGGACTGCGGACACTAGATCCTTCCCGGGGCGGCAATACCCTTCTATTTCATGACCAATTGCCGAAGGGTATCCAGCCAATCCCTCTTGAGCACACATATTTGTCTTGGAGCTCATGTACAGACGACATCAGCCAAGCTGCGCTCGCGCCTACCTTCCAGCATAGTGGACCACAAGAACGGCGTATCAGGTTCGGCCAATGTTGATCTCGATCAACACCCACTTCATCTTTGACCTCTCCATACTCCGGTGGGCCCGAGGGGTTGCCATATCTTAGAGATGACACTCATTTCTTATAGGCAGGACGAATTTTTGAGTCAGTAAAGCCACTGTGCGGCTCACGAGTCTGACTCGAAGTGACTCTTGGATTTACCATCGATGGCATTGTACATTCAGTCGTCTGATGTTGATGCTGCCCGCACCTGCAGTATGGAATGCACGCGGCCGTCATCCGGGACTGTTTGGACGCCACCGCCGAGGTTGTCTGATATCTGCCATGCCTAGGAAGAGCTGTGAGCGTGAGACTCGAATCTCGCCTCAATAACAAGCGTACAAGGTTGCGGCTTGCCTTTGGCGTACAAACCGTCTGTTTTTGTAACGCTAAAGTATGTCTACGGTCAACGGTGGCGATGATTTGATACTTACGTGACGTTAATTTACGGGGCCCATCAACTTCCTAGTTTACTTGTACCCCTTCCCCATATATATTGCGTTATTGCGGCCAACTGAATTGAACATAAATATCTGGCTCTTGGGTTTCCCTCGCCAACAGGCTTCTCGAGCTTGACTTTCGTGTCACCTCGAATTTTCATAATCCACTTCATCCAAACAATCCTGATTTGATACAACTTGACCATGGGGGACATCCTGCTACCAGAACCCACAAGTGCGGGAGATAGAGACGCAGCAAGACGCCCGTCAGCTCCGATTCATAGCGAAAGACACGTAAGGATCATTTGCGTCGGCGCAGGTGCTTCTGGCTTGTTGCTAGCCTACAAGCTCCAACGACATTTCTCCAACTACTCGCTTCAGTGTTATGAGAAGAACCCCTCGGTAGCCGGAACATGGTTCGAGAACAGATATCCCGGGTAGGTACACCTCCAGTCAAAGTCAACAAAGACTTCCCCAGACCAAGACCTGCAAGTCCTGATCTTCATAGGTGTGCTTGCGACTTTCCGTCGCACAATTACACTTGGACTTTTGAACCAAAGCTGGACTGGTCCGCCGTTTATCCTCCGGCCCCCGAGATCCTGGAATACTTTGAAAACTTTGCCAAAAAGTATTCACTATACCAATACATCAAGCTCCAACACCAGGTCATCGGCGCCCATTGGAACTCGGAAGCCGGCGCCTACGACGTCCACGTCAAAGACACATCCACAGGCGAAATGATCATCGATCACTGCGACTTCCTCATCAACGCAGGCGGCGTCCTCAACAACTGGAAATGGCCAGAGATCCCGGGCCTCTCGAAGTACCGCGGCAAGCTACTTCACACCGCAAACTGGGACGACAGCGTCTCTCTGCAAGGCAAGCACGTCGGCCTGATCGGCAACGGCAGCTCGGGCATCCAAGTCCTGCCCGCGATCCGCGAGCAGTGTAAACGCGTGACGACCTTCATCCGCAGACCGACCTGGGTGTCGCCCGCCCAGGGTCTCGAACAGCACTTATTCAGCCCCGCGGAGAAGGCAGAATTTGCGACGAAGCCGGGAGCCCTCCTCGAGTATCGCAAGAATAACGAGTCTGGTCTCAACGGGCAGTTTGGAATTTTTCTGAAGAATAACAAGATCAACGAGGACACGCACGCGTACTTTATCCAGCAGATGAAGGAGAAGCTCAATGACCCCGCGCTCGAGTCGAAGCTCATTCCGGAGTGGAGCGTGGGATGTCGTCGTTTGACGCCGGGCGTCAACTACCTCGAGTCACTCACCAAGCCCAACGTGGAGGTCGTGTACGGCGGGATCAAGGAGATCACGGAACGGGGGTGCGTCGCCGATGACAGGCGGGAGTATCCCGTAGACGTACTCATCTGCGCCACGGGCTTCGATACATCCTTCAAGCCGCGCTTCCCCATCGTCGGTCCCTCGGGCGAGAATCTCCAGGACAAATGGGCCTCGGATCCTGAGTCGTATTTGGGCATGGCGGCGTCCGGGTTCCCAAACTACTTCATCATATTGGGTCCCAACTGCCCCATCGGCAACGGGCCCGTCCTCCCTGCCATCGAGGCGCAGGTGGACTGGATGCTCAAGGTCATTGATCGCTATCAGACTACCAATGTCGTCTCTTTCACGCCCAAGGAGGAGGCAGTCCGCGACTTTGTGGATTACAAGGAGTCTTTTATGCCGCAGACCGTGTGGTCGGATTCTTGTCGGTCGTGGTATAAGCCTCGTGACGACGGCCCTGTTGTGGCGCTGTGGCCGGGCTCGACGCTACATTACATTGAAGCCATCAAGGAGGTGCGGTGGGATGATTTCGAGGTCAAGTACGCCGGGAACAGGTTCGCGTGGTTGGGGAACGGGTACTCGCAGACGGAGCTGGACGAGACGGCGGACTGGGCATATTATATTCGGGACGAGGATGATGATCCGCCCCTGTCGACGGCTGGAAAGAGGAAGTTGCTTACCAAGAGTGGTACTATCATGGGTCCGAGGAAGACTGTGACGTTCTGTGGGAATCCTGAGGAGGAGCAGCAGCATCAGGAGGTGAAGGAAGCATCTAGACTGTAATGAAGAGCGAACCTAGTATTACGTTTTGCAAGCTGATTAGCTACTTCTCACGATCTCTGTGGATATCTTACCTGATTACCTTCAGCATGGTACATCTAGTGAGTCGGTAGAGTCACAAAGTAATCGTGAGATACCCCTCTGTGATTCATGAACACAGCAGGCAAGACGAAATAAGGAAATGGTCAAAAAGCCAAAAACAACAGGAGCCCGCCGGACCGAGGTTCGAACGCAGGAGTCCTGAAGAGTACGGAGCATCACGCACTAGTCAGCACTTCACGGCTCCCAACCCTCGGTCACCAGGCCCGATATTTGTTGTTACGATGGGAAGGCACTAGACTTCTGATAAGGTCTGCTGGCCTGATCTCGCTGTGTGTATACCGACTGGCAGTTCCGGTTCATTCCATAGACATTCACTTCCCAACCCGGACCACTCACCTCGTGTGCCATGCGCATCAGTCACGTTACGCGTGAACGATACTGTTAATTCATCCACCTCATCTGGATCTCAGCAACGCCCGAAGCTACGAATCAGTATATGGCGTGGTCGTGAAACGTTGATCTACAGCAGTTCCTAACATGAGCATCTCACAATCACAAAAGGACAGCTCGCGACTGCGACTGAGTAGTCAGGATAACTACCACAATCAGGACCACATAAGCTTTTATCCTCCCTTCTCCAAAGGCACACCTTCAGAACTGGTTTCAAATCATTGTGTCCCTCAAAACTCTCAAATGTCCTCCTGCGTCTCCCACGTTCTCGTTGCGTGGGTTCTGCTCGCCGTCGCAGCGGCCGACGAGCCCATACCTGACACTGGATCGGTCGGAGCAGGCGCTATCGCAGGCATTGTCCTCGGCGGTGTCTGTGTCGTGGGACTGCTTGCCGCAGCTGTTGGTTTAGCGCGCAATCGCATGTGGTAGCTTGATGCCAGAACGGAGACTCAACATGAAAAGGCTTCAAGATGCATATAATAGCGTGGAAGGCTGGAAGGAATCGTCTTTTTCTACTTGACGGAAGATTGCAAGTCAGCTCGTCGATTACTCGAGATATGAAGCCCGGATCGGTCAGTACATGCGTTTGCTAGCAAGAAACCAACCGTCTGTGCTGTTGAGGCTCATCATCGTTGAGAAGCAAGGGCGCCGGGTCGAAACATTACAAGGGGGAATACAAGCCGGCCAAGTAAGAATGGGAGTGGGTATTCATCAAGATCATTACAATATAGTTATAGTTAACGGCTCTATGCCGCCTTGGCTTGCGCCTGTGCTTCTTCGACAAACTTCTCCACCTCTTTCTGTGCCTCTGCGGCCTTCTTAGCACCTTCGAAATCCGGCATTACTTTTGCTTCATGACCCAGAGCCACTGTGTGAAACATGTCAGTGGAATTGTCCTCTTACTTAACGGGCAGGGACCGCGGGGGAGTAACTCACATCTGTCAAAGAGAAAGTAGGAGGTGACGAGGAGGATGGGCATGGCCACCATGGTCGCGGTCCACTTCCTCGCCGCCGTGCCGTACGCTTTCCGGTATTCCTTACTGTTCGGGTTCAGCTTGGGACGGGCGTCCGCCTCTGGGGCGCGGGGCGGAGAGGGTGTGGGTGCGTAGGGCCGGATGGGGGCTGCTGCTGGCGTCGCCGCTGCCGCTGCCGCTGCCGCTGCCGCTACAGTGGGAGCCGGTTTCGGGGTGGACGCCGTCGGAGTTGTCGTGGGAGAGCTTGTTGTAGGCGCGGGACTTGGGACTGAGGTGGGCGTCTTCGGGGCAGCGGCAGCAGCAGCAGCAGGGGCGGGAGGAGGAGCGGCCTTTGCTGTGGCCGCTTTTTTGGTAGCAGCAGCAGATGTAGCAGAGGCAGCCTTGGTGGTGCTCGTAGTGGCCTTCTTGACAGTCCTCGTAGCTTTCGGGGTCGTACTCGAAGCGGCAGCCGCCTTGGTGGCGGTAGAACTAGCCTTGGTCGAGGCCGACGAGGTCTTGGACGCAGCAGCAGCTGTGGTGGAAGTGGTGGCAGCAGCAGCAGCCTTCTTGCTAGCAGCAGAGGTGCTCACGCTCTTCTTCGTCGTGGTCGTGGTCTTCTTCGCGGCAGTGGTGGTGGACTTTGTAGCGGTAGCCGGCGCAGCGGCGGCCGTCGTCTTCGCGGCGCGGGTGGCATAGCATCGCTGGGCAAAGAACCCCGCGCGAGAGGCCGGGGCCGAGGGGTTGGCGGCGACTGCGCGCCAGGTGGTGCTCGCTAGAGCTCGGGGGAGGGCCATTGAGTTCATTGTCGAGGGTTTCTCCGTTATATCAGCGGAAAAATGGTATTAGAATATGATTGATTTAGAGGTTGTAAAGCGCTTCAGTTCAGGTACGGTCGAAAGAATTGTGTGCGTGACAAGCTCGTGACTGGAGGAATTTTGCGCCTCGACGAGCGTAGAGTCATATCGAGCCTTCTTGCGGTAGCGTCGACAGGGATTGGGTGACGATGTGCGAGTGCGCCGTCAACAGATCGACATTTGGATGGTGGGATGCGACTTTGGCTTGGCTCGTTCAGCGCGTTCGCGTCGTGATGGTTCATGCGCTGGAAATTGGCAGGTGGGTTGAATACCGTGGACAGCCGCTGACAGCCGAGGAACAGACATCCCAGATGCTGCCAGATGGCCATAGATGAGGTGGATAGATACCTTCACGATGGCCCCACTTGTCAAATGATTGAGGTAGAGCTTCTTTTCTGGTGCTCTCTTTTTTTTGATAGTCGTCATAGCTCCGAGTTCTTTTCCCTAAAGCTATCATAACCTCGACCAACTCTCACTTCGTACCATTTCAATACCTGTTCGTATGGCTCCGGTTATGTCATTACGCGGATAATCATCTGCCACGAAAGACCGGCTCATTCTTCAGTCCTGTCCTGGCTTGCACACTGAGAAGGTCACAGATGGTCTTGAAATGTATTGCACCTCATGATAAGGGCACTGCAATACGTTTTGACGGGGGACCGCCCATCAAAACACCCTTCAAAGAACTAAACGCTTGACAGAGACAGCCAAGAAGCACAAAGGAGCTCACATTCACGTCTTCGAGCCGGCGGATCCAGCATCATGAAGGGTTGAGGCTGCTCGCCACATCACCGGTGGCTATGAGAACTACCAGCACCTTGAAATGGTTGACCGCTACCGTTGCATCTTCAACAGGGCAAGTACCACAACGAGAGTACAACTCAAGACGGGGGAAATTGTTCGACATGGAAGCAGACGAAGTCCCAACTTTCGGGGTATGGTAGCCAGGCTTCACAGATGAAGGCCACCATTTAGTTTGCAGCTGCAAGCCTCAAGTCCAGTGAATTGGGCAGTACTTTTTTACACGCAGCCATGTCCCGAACAGACTGTATAGCAGTATGTTTTCATGGCCGCGTTGCACTAACAAAGCAATTGTCTTGCCGAGCACCAATGCTGGGAAAGAGGAGAGTTTGGCGGCCGGTATGGAACAACTTACGACATGATGGAGATGTGGTCTGACGAGAACGATTTATAGGACAACTCGGGCAGTTTGCATAGAGTCTTCCGCAGACAGTGGGCCAGTCCGTCCTGCATGAATGCCTGCTCGTCAACGGTCAGAGACACCAAGTGGCTCTCCCCGGAACTACAAACTTGTAGGTGCCCGCCGCATTTGCATTGTCGGGCAGATCATTGGGCACCAGGGAACGATCTCAGATGGGCAGATGGGGGGCAAAAAGCATATCAAGTGTCTGGTGTTCGACCCCCCAAAGTTATCCAGCTTCGCAAAACGCTGTGTATTCGACTAGACGGTCGAGTCTTTCGGTTTTCGTTTCGTTCGCAATGCCAAGAGATACATGATGGACGGTCGGCTTTCTTCGATTGTGGCGTGCCCAACGTTCAACCAGTGTTGGCAATCCTCGGGAGTTCGCCATCCATCGTTTACGAGAGCATGCACGCGGGAATGCGAGTGCATTGCAGGCTTGCCTCGAGGCTCGGAAAGAGGGCGGTGGACAAGGAACGAAAATGGAACGAGATCGCGTCGAAATCGATCAATCTCCGGTCCCCTTGGATGAGAGAAAGCAACAAATCCCCGGACAAGTGTGCGGGCGGTGCCGTGCCGATAAGTGCAGATGCAGATGCGGTCGCGATTTTGCATGGTGAGTGGCAGAGAAAAGAAGACAAGATGAGGCCACAAACAGGTCGATTGCAATTCGCTTCGGCGGCTAATTCAGTCACATCGGGCCGCTCCCTGCAACCCTTCTTTTTTTGTTCTCCGAAACAACAGTAATGTTGTATTGTTGTATCGCCCAACGGGCAATGACGAAAAGAATTGGGGAATTCCAAGGCAGCATGGGAAAGGGGGAAACGAAAGGGTACTGTCAAGTGTAAAACCCCGCTCGTGGGAGGTGAGACAGTGCTTTCTTGCGTTCGCGGTCGTTCATCATGGCCTGATTATCTGCAGATTGGGGTGGCAGCGAGATGCAAGCATCCATGCCCACCACCAAATGTGTGAAACTACGGCTTTTGTGTGGCGGCACGCATCGATTAAACCGTACAGCGAGTGCTGTTGAGTAAATTACTGTTGCGAGTTGGGTCATTAGCGACACATAGCATTGCACCCACAGGCGGGACAATATGAAGTTTAACTGCTTTGTTTGTTATTGTTTGTTGCTGTGTCTTCTATGAGATATCTAATGCATCCTCCATATCTCTAGAGCCAGATGTGGTATCATCTTTCCGTTGTATCCTCCACTCTTCTCCTCAGCTTATCCAGCTGGCACGAGTGTATACACAGTGTTTACATAACTCTCAACCCCCTCACACCTTCACCCTCTCAACACCCAAGACGCCACTCATCTACTTGGTGTTGTTGAAGCGGTCAATACCGTTCTTGATCCTCTTGTCGAGGCCCTTTGCCATCCTCTCGAGGGGCAGCCTGTTGTCGATGCGGCGGACCATGTTGGAGACGGGAGGCTCGACGCGCTTGATGCCCCTCTCGGCGGCGGGCGTGAAGTAGGAGAGGTTGCGCTCCCAGCGGGGCGCCCACTTTGTCGTCTGGGAGGCGAGGCGCTGCTCGGCGCCGGGGAGCATGAGGTAGATGGGGAGGAAGGCGCCGACGGTGGCGACGCCGTAGCAGAGGGTCTCTGTGGACTTTGCGGCGGAGATACGGGGGGCCATTTTGTGTATGTGTATGTGTATGTGTTTGTGTTTGTGTTTGTATGTGTGGATGGGAGTGAAGCAACTTTGATAGTTGGTGATGTATACAGCCTCTGTTGTTGTGGTTTGGCTTGTGATAGGTATATGTCCTTCCAAGCTGATGATGGGGTTGGATGGAACGAGATGAGATGATTCGATGAGATAGAAAGACAAGTCGCACAAGATCAAAAGCCACGGAAGAGGAGGCAGATGTCCTCTTCTTAAAGGGATCCCTCTCTCTATGGCCCTTCAGGGGCACTGCCTCGAGGGTTTCTGTTGTTCCCGTCCTGAGCGTGCGGGGTAAGACAGATCATCCACGCGTGACTTGGTCTATCCATACGTCGCCGTCACAGCCCAAGGTTGCCAGATGAAAGGAAGGGGGTGTGAGTGAGTGTGTGTGTTTGGGGGGCGGATGAGGATGTTTGACTGGTGGAAGGGGGGGTAACCCCAAGCAGCCAAAGTACATCAAGGCGAGGGAGACCATACCAAGGGGAGAGAAGCGCACAAACACTGGCGCCGAATTGTGATGGTGCCCCGTGTGTGGGAGGAGGAGGAGGAGGAGTGTGAGCAACACAAGCAGCATGAGCCAGAGGCAAGGCAGAGGCGAGAGGCGAGAGGCGAGAAGTGAGAGAGAGTGAGAGAGACAGAGCAAAGTAAATGGTAGGCCCAGCCGCCTGGTGCAACGCTGCGACGTGGAGGGTGGGCAGATGAGTGACGCAAGCATGGGCTGGTATCGCATTGAACAGAGACAATTCAGAGACCATTCTCTGGCTGAGAGATGCCCAACTCCAAGGAGTTGCTCTCCGAAGAACATGCCACATGAGGAGCGAACAAGCAGTTGAATCTGGCCACAGCGAGACGAGTCTGGCGCGATGGAGAGAAGCGCACAGAGATGAAGCCTGAAGAAAGGTGAAGCAGGAAGACACAAACGGCAGACCCTGACCGACCGTGCCGCGTTTTCCCCAGACTTTCTCGGTGCACACACATTCACCATACATACATACTGGTAGAACCTTGGACTCTGCTGAAGACGGAAAAGGAGGGCATGAGGCCACCCCACACGAACCATCCAGGTCCAGCCATGTTTATCTTTCAGTCTGTGTCCTTTCGGATTGTTCACTTCTTTGCTTCTACAATTCCTCACTTTATAAACTCTCTCACTTCCATCGCATGAACAGCCTCTACCAAGAGCTGTGTCGGACTATGTTGCCCTGCTCACTCACCTGTCTACACACCGACGGATAGCGGGGACGGAACAGGGGGTACCAGGCAAACACTCCACTGAAAGTAGGAAGATGAGCAGCGCCGGAGACGGGAAGGGAGGGGGCCTCGAGCCTAGAGAGCAGACGAGCACGACGGGGAAGCAACGCAAGAGGAGAGGGGGACGAATGGGGGGAAAGGGAATTGCAGCGACGGGGAGCCGTGTTGTGGGGCGAAGTGGAGACCCGCTCAGTGGGTGCTCCACAGCGTCCCACTTCCCCAGACGCTGTAATTCTGGGGAAAGGGCAGCGCTAAACCCTTCCAACGTACGAGCGCCAGAGAAAGCCCCTCTCCTTCTTACGAATTGCACCTTCCGAGTAGGTTAGCAGCCTCTCAGTCCCCTTTTCGCCCCCTCAGTGGGCACGATACCCGTCGGCAACCAGCACATCACCGTTGGTCCACCCTGTAAGATTTGCTTCCTTGACAATGTCTTTCCAATTGATCTCAATTAACGCGAGAAACACTGAGAGATTGAGGTTTCATCGCCGCCGTATCTAGTTTCGTGCAATTCTTATCTAGCTGGTCCCCTTTCGACTAGAATTGGCCATCAAAAGCGGCGACGCCAGGCACACGACCACCGCCAAATAACCACTACAAGCGGAGCTGAGACGGGAATGTCTGGGGAAGAGACCGGTACTTGGTGCAAGGTACCCGACAGTGGGCCCGGGTGTGCGCCGGTACATCCGAAAGATGTAGCTTCTCCAGCCCGTGCTAACAAATACGGCTCAGCCCCCAGCCCTCGCACCGAATCGGGTCAAGCGGCAAACTCCCTTCCTGCCCTTGGCAAAAGTAAGTATGTACATACTGCGTAGTGCCCCTCCGGCCTGCCAACCTGGGGAAGCTCCGCTCACGATGTCCAAAATGGCTTGGGCTCTGCGGATGCGATAAGCCTTCCTTATCCAACCTGCCCTATCCGAGGTCACTTGCATGTGATGGTGAGTGCCTGGCGACTTGCTTCTCGATGCCTAACCAACATGTCTAGCAATCCAACGTCGTGTCTTGTTGTTTCTTATCCAAGTATCACAGGCTGCATCACTTTTCTCAATCTCAGAGCATCGTGTCGATTCCACGAAGCTAACGTTCAATGGCAGCGCAGGCCACAATCTAGCCCTCCGCGGTCCACACCTCTCAGAGACCAGTCTGAGAAGCCAGCGTCGAGCTCGACCAAATCTAACCATGAAAACCCAGAAACAAACTAACGTACCAAGGATAAGAGGTACAAGAACAAAACGACAAAAAATGAGTATTCCTCCTTGACGGGGTATCCAGCAGCAAGCGTACATCCGCAATCCTCATTCCAAAGAGAACGCCGTCCTACTAACCCAACGACCTTACCCTAGGGTAGGCATGCAAATAAAGCTCCCAGGAATCAGCTTATCGCAATCCAACCCCTCGTTCGCCTTGAGCAAATCCTCAATCGTCATCTTCTGGCCCTCAGCAATAGCCCAACACGTATTCCCAATCTCAATCTTATACGGCACCGCCAGCCCACCGCACTGCGGCACCGCAACCTCTTCCTCCTCCGCCCCGCCCGAAGACGACGACGGCGTACGGTAAAGCCACCACGTCAGAACGAGCAGAAAAAGCCCAATCAGCACAAAGAAGTTGAGAAGCGGCCTCATCTCGTGCCTCCACCCTTTTCTATCGTCCCACGGGTTCCGTCGTCGGTTGAGCTCGCCGCCGCCGCCGCCCGGCATAAAGGGCTCGGCTTCTTCGGCGCCCACGGCGGCGTTGGACGAGGCGCCCGAGACTTGGGTGAGTTGGCCGTATTGAGCGCCGGGCGCGCCTTCCCAGTAGCTTCCGTCTGCGTCCTGGTAGGTGTAGATTTGGGTGTCGGCGTCGTAGCCTACGCGGCGCATGCCGTGCGGGAGACGTTCCTCGTCTGTGTCGAGATGGGAGAAGCGTGACATTTTGGTGGTGGGTTACTGGAGAGGCCTTGTAGATAGTGATGGGATCGAGACAGGTCGGTGTATCGTGACGACAGGGGGGCAATAAGTAAGTATGTATTGGGCAGGTAGTATTTAGAGTTGTCAAACGTCGTTTCGGTCGGAGGATAAAATAAGAAAGAGTTGGATTGTAATATGGAAATGGGCAGCGGGACAGCACTATAGAGTAGGACGGAGGATGGAGGCAGCTCAGGGGCGGATGATCCAGTTGAGGCTGTGCACACCGCGTCATCGTCCCGCTTCTCGTCTTATGTCATCAGGGTCCGAGTGTGGCGCCAAGCTGTCCCCGCAAACTGGGCCGTGCACCTTCCCGCCTTCCCGCGTCAGCAGAAGGCAACACCATAATACCTTTCTTCCTTCCTTGAGCATCCCGTCGTCTTTTTGATAACATCGTTTGTGTAAGATTGCTGTCGACGACGGGCTTTCTTCGAATTTGTCGGGGATACAAGTAAAAAAGATGAGTTACTCAATTGACTGAGATACATTTAGGCAAATAAAGAAGTTATGTTCTAGATCATATAAGAATAATACACTTAAGCATAACGCTGGTCAACCCCAAAAATAGTTCACCACCAGTGTGACTACATCTCTTGGTGCTCATGCTTGGTTTGAACTCGTAACTTCTAGTGAAATCGTAGCTTGATTTTCTGATATATATATATGTATATATATATATGTAAGAGGCTCGCCTCCAACCACCCCGCCAAACAGCAGTTTGACCTGGCCTCACAAGCCTGTGGTGCGCCTGCTGCCGTTGGTGACAGAAATCGAGTCGAGGAGGGACATATGCCTTGCTCGTGTATTCTAGTCAGATGCGTGTTCGCTAAACACCCAGCTGGTTGGGAAAGTAATTGGATAAAGTTTGGCAGGCACTTTCACATAGGCCTTCTCTAACAACCACTTTACGTTCATCACCGGTCGGTTAGTGAGAAGCATAGGTGGTAAGATATAAAAGCGGAGGTATGCGTACTCGGGTTCATTGATTATAAGAGACAATGATGTCCACTCATATTAGAAAAGTTGAACTCCAGCTTCTCCAAAACATCGACCGGCCTTGTGCGTTTTAGATCCAATCAAGTAGGTTTGTGCAATTCCCTGAATTGTCGAATCTGGGCTAAGGTGTAAGCACAAGAGACTTACAAACAATAACATTTCTCTCTGAAAGCCGGATTTTCGGCTTGTTTCTCCTGCTAACTACCTAAGACAAATGGCACTTTGTGCTCTCAATCGAGTCCGTTGGAGACGACTATCGGCGTGGCCAATGTCCATTAGCGGGGTCAACGCCGGCGAGTTTGTTCGAATGCGGGTTGCGGCGGACGACGCTCCGCCGTTGCAGCCCCATACGTCGAGGCGGAACTTACACCAAGAAAGGCAACCTGCCTCATTCTTGTTTTTTCCTTTAATTTTCTTTGCTTTACGGAATAGCTAGACCAGAATGTCTCGCCACTGGCCTCGCTATCGCTTCTCATCACATACGGCGATTGACCAATTACTATGGTGGCTGTCAATAAACCTCTTCACCACTTACACGCTGAGATGACCGCGTAGTGGATCGACGGGATTCGCAACCGTAGATCGTGGGTGTCTGGCTCCCGGTAGTCCCGTCTGAGGCATCCATTATGTCCGTCCAAAGCATGCAACACGACGCAGAAACCTAGCTGTACCGGCCCCGTCGGCCCACCCGTTACCAGAGCTGAACTGAATCCTACATCTGTCTGCCCGTTCCTGCGGCCCTGCCTCTCCACATTGTCTCCTTCCTAGATATCCATCCCCTCGATTTGCGGAGCAGACTAGTCCATAGTCGATCCAGGGACCCAGGCTCCATGAGACATGGGCATATCCGCCCGTGTTCCCGAGACGCTATTGATGGAATTTCAGATGTCTCTACACGACAAGCCTTTCTTGAACAGGGGCGCCATGGAAGACGTCGATCCGGCGAGGCGGTTCCGGATATTGACAGCTCTATTGAAGCGGAGTCGGGCTCTGGAACCCTCGTGAATACAAATATGGGTGACCATCCCACCGGTTCGACACAAAAGAAACACCAGTCTATCTCTCCTTATAATCACCGCCCATCATCGACCGAATCTTCAAGATGAAGTCCGCAGTCGCTGGTGCCCTCGCCCTCGCGGCCGCCGTCTCAGCACAAGCGCCCCTATATGGCCAATGCGGGGGCCAGGGCTGGACTGGGGCAACGACCTGCGTTTCCGGCTCAGTCTGCACGTACAGCAACCAGTGGTACTCGCAGTGTCTGCCCGGTATGTTTCTCTCCAATAAACTTTGCTACGAGAAAGCAAAAGATTGACCAGCATCACCAGGCTCCGCCGCGACGACGACTTCCCGGTCCAGCACCCTCGCGACCTCGACCCGCGCGGCAACCACCTCGTCCGTCGGCGCAACGTCCCGGACGTCCTCGGCCACGACCCCGCCCAGCACCGGCTTCCCCAAGGCCGTCGGCACCAAGTTCAGCATCGACGGCGTGGCGAAGTACTACCCCGGTACCAACTGCTACTGGTGCAGTTTCCTCACCAACGCGGCCGATGTGGACCTTGTCCTGGGTCATCTCAAGACCTCTGGTCTCCGGATCCTTCGTATTTGGGGTTTCAACGACGTCAACACGATTCCCCAGTATGATAACTGTATGAAGCATTCCCAAGCTTTCTTAGGGTTTGTCTTGTAGGAAGCTAATGAGTGAACAGGGTTCCAGTACCTGAGTGCGTCGGGTTCGCAAATCAACACTGGCGAGAACGGTCTCGGACGCCTGGACACCGTCGTCGCTTCAGCTGAGAAGAACGGCATCAAGCTCATCATCAACTTTGTCAACAACTGGTAAGTTGCTCCTCCAAACACCCCTTCAAGGCACCTATCTGATGCAGTCCCAGGAACGACTATGGCGGAATCAACGCCTACGTCAACGCCTTCGGAGGCGACCACAACGGCTGGTACACCAACACGGCGGCCCAGACGCAGTACCTCAAGTACGTCCAGACCGTGGTCAACCGGTACAAGGCCTCGCCCGCCATCTTCGCGTGGGAGCTGGCCAACGAGCCCCGCTGCCAGGGCTGCGCGACCTCCGTCATCTACAACTGGGCAAAGTCCACGTCGGCCTACGTCAAGTCACTGGATCCTAACCACATGGTGACGCTCGGCGATGAGGGTATGGGTCTACCTGGAGACACTTCGTACCCCTATCAGTATGGTGAGGGAACGGATTGGGTTGGTTTGCTGAACATTACTACCTTGTATGTTGCCCCCCTGAATATCGTCTCCGTGGTGGTGGCTGTGATGCTGATGTTTGATCTGTGTTTAGGGACTTTGGAACGTTCCACTTCTATCCTAACTCATGTTAGTCCACCTGCAATAATGAGGTATCATCGAAAGGTCACTGACGTGTTATAGGGAGCGTTGGATACGACACTGGCGCCAAGTGGGTAGCCGACCACGCAAAGGCCTGCGTTGCCGCAAACAAGCCCTGCTTCTTTGAAGAATGTAAGTCATAACCTAGATGCAGAAACTTCGTGAAGAAGCAAATGAGGTGAACTAAACTGATACAAATCTTCAAATCACAGACGGCGCGCCATCCGACCACTGCACGATCGAGAGACCATGGCAGATCGCCTCGGTCGCCACCGCGGGCATGGCCGGCGACGCTTTCTGGCAGCTGGGAGATACCATTAGCACCGGACAGTCGCACAATGACGGTAACACCATTTACTACGGTACCGACGAGTGGACTTGCTTGGTCACCAACCACGTCGCCGAGACCAACTAGATGTGGCAGTTTGGTTCTTGTGGCAAGATATGGCGCTTGGCCTCTATAGCAGAGTTGCTGATTTCTAGCTGAATCCATAAATAGCCTTCAGTTCGTTGTATATATTGAGCGAAGGATTTGAGAAGTTTGGAGTTTTGCGAGGAGCGAAGCTGCCTACTTTATGAGAAGAATCCGTGCTTATATCTCAAGATTGAGATCCATTCTATTCGAGAGTTTGTAATTATAAGCCATGGTACAAGTGCCTTCACATATCTTTGTGTCAAAAATACGAATACAACAGCCATCAAACCCTCCCCAAGCCAGGAACCCCTCATAGACCTAAGCCTCTTTAATATTCGTCCTCAAAAGATCCTTCTCGACGATAACATCCTTCCACGAAAGCAACTCGGGGACATCCCAATTCACCCACACCATCCGCCCATTCAGAAACGCCGCCTCCTCCGAAGCACTCCACACTTCAAAGTCTCCCGCTAATTTCCTGTTCGTCATCTTTCGCTTCAGCCCAGACTTGACCAGCAAGGCCGTCTGCACTGCGCCAGGGTGAACAGAGATAACGCACGCCTCGGACGCCGGGGCATCGTCCGTAATAACCTGCGCCAGGCGCAGCATGGCAGCTTTACTCGCGCCGTAGCTGCTCATACCGGGGA
Organism: Colletotrichum abscissum; assembly: GCF_030869225.1. Taxonomy (NCBI): domain Eukaryota; kingdom Fungi; phylum Ascomycota; class Sordariomycetes; order Glomerellales; family Glomerellaceae; genus Colletotrichum; species Colletotrichum abscissum. The sequence goes on from NW_026850321.1 coordinate 380,796, forward strand.
TACGAAATTCATACGCAGCCTTCGTGTTGATGTTGATTATAACCCCAGGCTTCTCGTCCTCCGCCCCAGTCTGCAAGCCTCTGCGACGGCGGAGGTACGTCTGCGTCATAAGCGCCGTTCTAAATACAGTAGTCGTGGACCCCTGCCACCAATCCTTCAAATCCGCGTCGACGAAGCTCACTGGTGCGGAGAGCTACCCGGCATTATTAACAAGAACATCGGGGGAGCGTTCTGGGCTTGCAAAGAGGGATGCTACGTGGTCTGGGGAAGAGACGCTTCCCACGTGAAGGGAGAATTCTAGGTCGGGGGACTCTGCGCGGAGGGCGGCTGCTGTCTGGTGGAGGGTGGACTCGGTGCGGCCGGTGAGGATGAGTTTTGCGGCGTTGGCTTGGGCGAAGCTGCGGGCTGTGGATGCGCCTATGCCGGAGCCGCCTCCGGTTATGAGGACTTTTTGGTTGGTGAATTGGGTATGGAGGGTGTTAGGGGAGATTTCGGAGTAGGGTTCGTAGTGTTCTGTCTTGATGAAGGATGCCATGGTGATGGGGTGGCTCTATGATGTGGCTTTCTTTCCTGCAAAGAAAAGAAATAGAACGATAATGTGTTTATGGCGATCTATTTTCGTGGAGTGTTTCTTGAAGAAAGCGCACTACTTGGCCTGCCGGGTAGAAGACATCGACTTCATACTTGATCAAAATCCTTTCAAGGAACGGAACGCAGGTATACTCGTCTCACTTGATGTTCACTTAAAGTTGTGGCTTACCAAGCACAGTAGCTACGTCCTCCAGCCGTTAGAGCAGCATACAATAGGATGCATCACTACAATGGGAATGCTAAGACGGCGTTTTCAGAAGCTCAAGACTGTAGCTCTCGGACTGTTGGAAAGCAAACTGCAACGTGGTTTTGAGTCGCACTCGCGATTCTGCATAGCAAGTGGCGTCGAGGTTGAGGAGGTCCGAAGGGAGGTTCCATGTCTCTGCAGCTCTTGCATGTGTTGAGATGAGTTTACTTCAAACTCAAAAGAACCCGGGATGAAATCCAGGCCTTCGTGTTTAAGGATGTGTAAGGGGGATTCAGCATGCCCCAGGCTAGGCTGTATCAAGTTCACAAAGCCTTTCATTGGCTGTTCATTCCTTAAGGCTCTAGACCAGCTGGTATCCGACGGAAGTGAGCCATTGAAGAAGGGCTGGAAAGATTTGCCAACCTTGGCATCTTATTAAATTGACTCAAATTTCTAGGATCTCAATGTCTGTGAAATCTGAAGGATCCAGCACCGGTTCACTCTGCCCGAATGAGTAAATCCCGTACATGACGCCACAGAAAGCACCTCCTACGGGAGGAAAGACAGTCAATGCCTCCGACTTGAATATCCTGGTCGTCGTAATCCCATCGACCGAGAGACTCATCTCATAGTCGGAGGACCTCGCCGTGATGGACAGCTTTACCGGCTGATCTAAATTAAGGGCGGGTATTGCAGAATCCAGCAGAGGGTGTGCCACCTTTTAACATTAGAAAGAACGCCGAAAGCTATAAAGCGGCTTAGAACGTACCTTGAGCTTGTTGACCTTGCCCGTAGGCTCCCTCGTGATGATTGTCGGGACGGCGGGTCCTCCATCTTGTGGTTGAACTGCGCCAATGCCAATGGTGGCGTAGGAGTACTGACTCCACCATATGGTAACGCCAGATTCGTACCCTACCCGACTAGGTTTGAAGAGCATTGTAGCTTTGAAGGTCTCGCTATATGAAGTCTGCTTCCTCAAAATCATCGCCGGCGATTCGGGACTATTGAGATCAAAGCAGTTCCCGTAGAGCCTCAGGTAGCCGGGACGTTCTGTCAGGCTATGGCAGGGCTTGATAGGCGTATCTAGAAAGATGAAATCAGCTTCAGCTTTGAAAGCAGTGCTCGCGACCACCCAACTCACTCTTGTGATACCAGCCAATTTCCAGGGATGATCTGGACAGGTCTGCCTTCCACTTGACTCCATCAGCATCAGCGACGGCGGCCTTCTCAATCGCTTCCCTGCCGACGGTCTGGAGTGCGATATTGCGACCCTTATTGAAGACGGGCCAATCATCCACCCAGCCAACCTGCACCAGGAACGTCTCTCGACCCATCTGCGGCTCAAGATATTCATCCCCAGCCTTCACAGGCCTGACACCAAGTAGCACGGCCCACCAATTGCCATTGCCATCATGAAAGACATCGCAGTGGCCGGTCCTTTGCACCTCCTCCTCGGGCCCGTTATACCACAGAGCCTTACCCTGCCCCTCCCACGGCCCGTATGGCCCCGTCTGACTTCTGAAAACCCACTCTTGGTGGCCGGCTTCTGTGCCGCCTTCGGCGGTAAAGAGGTAGTAGTACTCTCCCCGGCGGATGATGTGTGATCCTTCTGCGATTCCGTGTGGGGATTCACGGATCACTTGCGGCGGGGTGAGGGTCCTACCTGTAGAAATGTCGATTTCTGAAATGTGAATGGCAAAGTCTTTTAGTTTGAGGCCTGGGGTTCGCTTTCCCATGCGGACTGTTGTTGAGAGATAGACCTTTCCGTCGTCGTCCCAGAAGAGCTGGAATTGCGATCAGCTGTGCCCGTGTTTTGGTCGAACTGAGCACTCACATCTTGATCAAATCCGGGATTGTCAAAGTATACGGGATCTGACCAGGAGTTTTCATCCCAGATATTATCTGTCCAAACATAGAATCCCCTAGGGAAGATGCGCTCCTATGCATTCTCATAAGCAGTGCCTCAAAATTGTAGGCATGGTCTTTGCTCACATCATTCGTGGGTCGATATCTCTGAAAGAGCCCGTTGGCGAGATACCAGCGCTTCTCCTGAGGCCGATAGCGCAGCGTGCTCGCCCAACTTCCGGCGCCTGGCTCGACGGTTCTCAGCTCGATCTGGCTTCTGCGTGTGAGTGCGTGCCCGATGAGCTTCCAGTTGATGAGATCCGTTGAGGTGTATATAGCACAACCTGGGAAGTATTCAAAGGTGGAAGTAGATAGGAAATACGTCGTCGGGGTTGAGTCTGTTGCCGGAACTACGCAGATTGTTGGGTCTGGATTGAAGCCCGGGATTATGGGGTTGAGGAAGATTGGTCCATCTTCATGAGAGGTCATTTTGACGATCTCTGATGGTATGTCTAAGGTAGGATGGCAGTGCCAAGAATAGAATTGCAGTTGGTTGAAGAGCCCCTAAGTGTGTGACTTGGAAGCCTTCCAAACAACAGCTCGTTGGTCCTTGTCGGTCCTCGTTGGTTGTCGCCGGCGGTCGAGCTCGGCTTAAGTTTCTCCAGCAATCAAAGATCGCCCCCGGCCGGAGGATGCGATCTCCACTTTGCAGGTGGAGTCCATCGCCGCCGCTCGACACGGCCGAAGGTGCCGACGATACCAGTCCGCCGGCGTGATGCAGCATTCACAAATTGATATCAATAATCATTCAAACCAGCCTTCCGAGCGGGGGCAGATATCTTTCCTTCTCCGTCTCCGAATTGCATCTGAGTCACGAGATAGAACGGGACGGCCTGGACGAAGCTATTTGCATTTCGTGGTTTCCGCCTTGCTTTGCACCTTGCATACAACCACACGAAACACAGACTAACGCCAAAATCGAAGCCATCTGAAGCAGTATATACCGTTCACATCGTATCTTTTTGCGCAGTTCCAACAGTCGTCACCCACTTCGCCTTGCGAATACAGAAGAACTCCAGTTTTGGCTTCCACAGCTCGACGCCATCCCCCTCCACGCCCTGTACGTCATCCATCGTCCCGGACGTGACGGCGATCCGGCCGGGATCCTTTTCGCTGACGACGAACAGCGAAGAGCCGCAGGCGCCGCAGAAAGAGCGCTCCAGCGAGTTGCCCGAGTTGGACGTCCCAGCCTTGTAGACCTTGATCTTCTTCTCCGGGTCTTCGACGGTGAGGTTCTGTAAAATTTGGATAATTGGTTAGTAATTGATAGCTAGGATCTTGGAGTGCGGGCATCTTATCGTACCTTTGTCTCTACTAAGCTGTTCGCGCCAAAGGACGAACCCGTAAATTTGCGGCAGCTGTTGCAGTGGCAGACAACTCCGAATCCGAATCCGCCGGCAACGGTGTACTTGACCGAGCCGCAGAGGCAGCCGCCGGTGATATTCGTTGGCGTCTGACCGGCCATGATTGTCATTGAGGTTCAAAGTGAATGTAATTGATCACGGACGCTTGATGGCGAAAGAATGAACGCAAATGTCGTGATGCGGAATTCATTTTCTATTATAGAAACCCAGTTCTCTGTTTCTAGGGTGTAAAAACTGTCAAAAAAGCCAGGTTCATCTCGCATCTTCCATCCCGTCTCACCGCCGGGGATACTCCCACCCACAGACCGTGTCTTGTCCCGCAGGCAGCCTTTTCATGCAAGTAAGCGCCGCCAGCTGGTGTCGATCTATCCAAAGGCCGACGCCTCACAGTAACGGAAACAAATCGTCAAATCGTACGTGACCTTCGTGAGACACAAAATGAGGGGGGGAGAGTCGGCGCTGAATGCATCAAAATGCATCAATCCGAAAAGGGACAAATGAGGCAGAGCAAACAATGTGTTGAGAGAATGTCAAAAGCGCCCTGTTGGTTCAGGTGCTCGTCCACTCATCTTATCCCGTACTATCTCTCAATCGAGACATGGACCTATATCTCATTCAGCTCTCAGCCGTGGCTGAATTGAGGGCGTGTCAGTGGTTCAAAGGCCGGATCTAGTGCTTCGCTCCCCTCTCACTTTTGCTTCATCTTCAACATACTGAGCTGAGTATCATGAATCGAGTATCATGGCCTCTGAATCGTCAAAGCCGCCGACCGCCGCGAAGAGACGGGCGAGGCTCCAGAAATCGTGCACCGAGTGTCAAAGGCGGAAGCAGAAGGTGAGTTGACCAAAAGTCCAACACTGATCAACACCAAGTCACCCGCTATGTAACGGTATTACATGCCCAGGAACGACCCGAACCTGATCATTTGAATCCCATCGAGTTCATGCAAGACTGAAAGAATGGACATGTCATAGTGCATAATACGACAGCCCGAGACGCAGTGCGTCAACTGCTCGAGGCGTTTCCCTCCTGTGGAGTGTACCATTGTCCAACTTGGGCCATGTCTCCCGAAACCCGTGTACGAGACACAGGTCCTCACCTTTGACCTATCCTCGCTTCCCTCGAAATCAGGGAAGCAGGCAGAGGTAACCTCACACGGTCCATGTGCCACTTCATTACCCGGTATCGCGTCTCTGGGCTTACCGGGTCGACTTCCCGTTCGAAATCGGTGCAGGGAACAGCTCAGGTCGAGGTGCCTTGCGACTCATGATCACGCAAGCCACGGGGGAGACTGCTGTGAGGGCCATCGAGAAGAGGAGAGGGCCGTATTGGAGAGCAAGACTCGCGCCAACCTCTTTCTCGATGGAGATGGGGATCCCCAGGCCTTCTTTCACAATGGCATAGCATCCATCGGTGGCATCCTCACGGAAGTTACAACCCTTCACGGCATGCCACTCCCGGAAGGTCCCAGAACGACGGAGCTTCTACATTTCTGTAAGATCGCCAGTATCATCACCCTTGGAGTATTGGTAGCTGACGAGACCGCCCGCAGACGTCCAATTCGTCGCACCTAACATGGTATCGATTGACGGTCAGAGCCAGCCGCCCGTGTTCCTCAAAGAGGTCCTGCCGTGGATGCTGCAATCCCCTCTGTTTCCCAATATCGGCATCCTCATGTCCTCGATGACCCAGTCGCTTGCGCGAGGGACGGAAGTGGCAAAGAGCCCCGAGTCGCTCGCCCTAAAGTCCTGGGTGCTGTCAATGATAGCGGACTACATGCGGCGACCGTTCGACGCTATCGCGGTTGAGATGGTCCGGTGCATTGTAAATCTTGTCGTCATGGAGGTGAGTGAAGCGTCTTGTCCCGGTGACAGCTTTGTGAACCATTCTCAACTGGAAGCTGATTGTCTTCTCAAAGTGGTTTTGGGGAGCCGACGAGAGCATGTTTGCTCACATGAGAGGCATCAAGCGCATGATTAAACTCCGTAAAGGCATGCGAGGGCTGAGAGATGTAGTAGGCGAATCGATCATAATTCTGTAAGTGAGTTCGTATCAAGTCATAAAAAGTTATGCTCATGCCATCCAAAAGGACTGATTATGAGATTGCGTGTGCCTTTGAGACGGATCTCTACTGGTTGGAAAATGATCCAGCCCGTGACGAGGAGATACCCGTCCCGACAACATGGCCAGACTGTTATGACAGCCCCTTACTGGCGCCCGCACCGCGATTCGAGAGTATCGCAGAGAAGCTCGGCATCTGCAGCGCGACGGCCAATATTCTAGACGACGTGCGGTTCCTCACAGATTCCGTCACATCGGCATCGGCGAGGGCGTCGGCGTCGAGGAAATCAAAGATTCGATCAACCGCATCGTGGCTATACGGAAAGCTGCGGGAACAAGGCACAGCAACGGCAGCAACGAGACCCACACAAGTCGCCTCCTCCCCCTCCACCGAAAAGGAACGGATCCTCGAGACTGTCAGGATCGCCGCCGTGATTTACAGCTGGTCCATCAAGTCTCTGAGCCAGATTTCGCGGTTCGACGACGCTGATATGCTCCAGGCAGCGTACGCCAGCCTGACGAGCGTGAGCATGACGACGTGGAAGGGGATCCCGGGGATCTTCCTCTGGGTGATGCTGGTGGCGGCCCCGAACGCTGCGGCGGATGCCAAGGGCAGATTCGTGAGGAGGAAGATGGCCGTGACGGGGCTATCGATCGGGTTCGAGGACTTTGCGCTGGGAATATCGTACCTCAAGGCGTTCTGGGGCGTGCAGCGGTGGATCGCCAGGGAAGGGGGCGGCGAGGGCGATGGCGATAGCGGCGCCGGGGTGCAGAGGCTGGAGGATAAGTGGTCTTTTGGGTCATGGCCGGAGGTGTCGGCATAGTTCACGATGGTCCCGAGAGTCACGAGAGCATCAAACACTCGCAGGCTTGCGCGTTGTGTTGTTCTGGCCCCGGGGTACTAGGTTGCGGACTTGCGGTACGGGATAGCCTACGGGATATCCGTACGGAACCGAGCACGGGATAGGGGGAGGATGGGGTGAAGGAGGGGCAAGCTGATCCTGCGGCGTCACGAAGACATCATATGCTTGAATTGTCTGACATTTGAATGATGGGTTTGCTGACCGATCTTTGGGTTTTGCTTCTTCATTTTGTTGGGTTCCAGTTTGTTGGTGGCGCAGGCAGTGAGATACAACACACATGATCACAAATGGCAAATAGTTTGATACTCGTTCTGAGCTTCTGCCACTCTGGTATCAGTGAGTAAAGGCATGGAGTAGGGGTGAGTAGGGACGAGGAGGGATCAAGGAGGGACGAGAAAGGGATGAGCAGCTCGGATTTCCTAAAGGAGCAATCCGGTGGACCGGGACCGCATGCGCAAAGCAACACTGCACTCCGCATTTCTCCCCCGGACGCAGCTGTCTCCCCACCGCTCGAAACTCTCTACCTTGCCGTAGTAGTCTCTGTTTGGTTGACATGCGCAGTCCAAGTGTCTAGCGTGCACAGTAGTAGCTATCTGGATGTGTACCGACGTGTAGGTTTCCGCCGCCCAGGTAAGGTTACTCAGGTATCTGTGAATATTGGTCTGGACTCTGGAAACTCAGAGGCAGGGATGAGAATGGGGGTGGATATGAGTTCTGGACCCTACGTTGCAGTTTAGACCCAGTTTAGGTCCCTAGGTCCCTTGATTTTTTCTGCTCCATTCTCACGAAGCTTCACGATACAACTCTGAGTCTCTGACAGTCTGAGTGCTCAAGCAACAAACATCCGCAGTTCCGTCCCAATAGTGTGGCGGCTGTGGCCAGAAGTGAGTTTGGGAATGAGAAACGAAGCCAAGCCCCACGAAAGCCTTACCAGAGCCCTTTTCAGAAACATAGAGACTGGAGTTCAGACATGTCGGGGGTGTCTCGCAGCCCAACGGGTGGTAGTTGAATCTGCCATTTTCCGTTTCATGCCAGTGAAAACTTGAAAAAAGTGGTGAATCCTGATGTGGTTCTTTCGGTAAACCAACCGATTTTCCGCACCGCGGGCAGCCGGTTGAGTTTCCGCCGCGAGCGGAGGGGTCCAAAGGTGGAGTATTCCCGATTGCCCGCCCCCATGTTCCCATGGCCCCATGTCTCTCTCCTAAGCAAAGACTAGACTCTCACGCGGGAGCGCGTCCAACTGCTTTCCCGGAGCTTTTGGAAGCAGTTTTGGAACCAGGGAACCGGGGGGAGTCCACGCAGAGACACAGAGACACGGGAACACGGGGGCAAGGCGGGGGCGTTCCAATCTCTATTCTGAAATCTGACATCCCGCATGACCTGTCTCGGACATCGCAGACCCATCTTTGAAGGTTCTAGCCCTCGATGAGAGAGAAGTCTGGAGCTCCATTGCTGCACATGCTGCCCATGGCATGCAACGAAACGTACCCGCCGGCGTGGACGAACAAACCTTAGATTTGCAGGTCCCGCAGAGACTCCAACGAGCAGCAAAAAAACAGTGGTGGGAGGGGTTTCCGTTTCTAAGAAAAGATGAGGCGAAGGGAGCTTCGAGCTTGATACCACGCATTAGGTAGACACACTGCAGTAGGTATCTGTTACCGGTAACTTGACGGCACACGAGCGAGCCCGACGTCTCGTCACCAGTCCATTTCCGGAAACGGCAGAGACGATACATACGACCTAGCATAGACAATCCTAGACAGCTCACCATAACGCAAGCTCCCCCTTCAGTCCAATCCCATCCCCTTGTTCCTTCGCCCGCCACGGCCGGCGCTAGCCCGTTGGTTGCTAAAACGGATGCTCATTGTTGCTCGGGATTGCTGATCTTGATCTTGCCATGGGGGGTAATGGACCATGGGCCAAGGGTCATGGCATGACGGGAAGAACTTAGACGGTGAGGGGGTGTGAGAGGCGTGGGAAGCAATGGGACGAGACGTGGGTGCGGGGAAGCTCATCTCATTGGGAAAAGGGTGAAAGGTAGAGCTCGACGATGTATAAGAGGACGACTTCACGATGGTGTCCTAATCACTTAGTCTCTCTTCACTATCACACACACTTTTCATCATCATCACTCCTCTCGTCTTATAGGCAATAAGCAAGCTCTATCAGAGTTCCATTGACTTTCAACTATCAATCCATTTGGTCCAACACACCCTCCCATCTCGGCCCGTCTTAGTCTTCACTAGCATCAACCACCTCCGTCATCAAACTTCTCTCACGGAACCAACCGCATCATCTAGATACCTGAAGAAGCCAAAAAGAAGGCCTCTTCCCTCCCATTCTCCTATCCAGGAACCTCCACCAAAAACACACAGCAGAAGAAAAATGTCTCCCGCAGCTCTCGTTGAAGCCGGCAGCAACATGTCACGGTACCTAACCCGCGTCCGACCACTCCGTCTCATTGGACCTCATCTGACCCCAAGGAAACTTCCCAGACTCGCAGTACAGCCCGTCGAAGCCCCCGTCGTGGCACCCGCGAACCCCCTCGTCGCGCAGGAGAGGAGCTTCAACTCGACCCCCAAGTCCCTCGGCCTCGGCGCCACGACCCCCCAGGTCGCTCGCGGCCTCCCCGAGTTCAGCCTCCAGGGCAAGGTCATTGTCGTCTCTGGCGGCGCGCGCGGACTCGGTCTCACCCAGGCTGAGGCCCTCCTCGAAGCTGGCGCAATAGGTAAAGAATCAACTCTTCTAACAATCTTCAACTCTCTCTCCCTCCCTGTCTTTTTTTTTTTTCAAAGAGAGACATATACTCTATAAATCTGTCATTACACAAATGCAAAGCGCAAGACTAACATTGACCCCGTAGTCCACGCCATCGACCGCCTCCCTACCCCCGACCCCGACTTTGAAAAAGTCGCCCTCCGCGCCACCGCCGAGCTCGGCACCTCGCTCTCCTACCACCAGGTCGACGTCCGCGACGTCGCACAGCTCAACGACATTGTCGAGGGCATCGCCAACCAGCACGGCCGCATGGACGGCCTCATCGCCGCCGCGGGCATCCAGCAGGAGACCCCCGCGCTCGAGTACAAGGCCGAGGACGTCGACCGCATGATGGGCGTCAACGTCACTGGTTCCTTCATGACCGCCCAGGCCGTCGCGCGCCAGATGGTTCGCCTCGGCACCGGCGGCAGCATCGTCTTGATTGCCAGCATGAGCGGTACCGTTGCCAACAGGGGGTTGATCTGCCCGTAAGTCTTATTATACCAACAAACTTGATTTCCATCAAAACAGTATCAAAATGGCTGACACTGGCACTATAGCGCATACAACGCATCCAAGGCCGCCGTCCTGCAGCTCGGTCGTAACCTGGCCGCCGAATGGGGCGCCCACGGCATCCGCGTCAACACCATCTCACCCGGCTACATCGTCACCGCCATGGTCGAGGCGCTCTTCGTGGAGTACCCGGAGCGCAAGGTCGAGTGGCCCAAGCACAACATGCTCAACAGGCTCAGCCAGCCTAGTGAGTACCGCGGTGCCGCCGTGTTCCTGCTCAGCGACGCTAGCAGCTTCATGACGGGCAGCGACCTGCGCATCGACGGCGGACACTGTGCCTGGTAAACACCTCGGGGCTGACTGGACAAAGAAAAAGCGGGTTTAATGATTGATTTTGAGTCTTTTAATGATTAGTCGTTAGTTATTTCCAAAGACTATGGAGGAGTTTGGGAGCTTTTGCGGTTTTCATAGAGCAGTATACCTATAATTACATTTTTTATACACCTTCAACAACTTTCAACAAACACTCTCTCTGTGCGTGAAAGCCAACTCAAGCAGGCGACGTGATCCCAATCCGACCCAACCTCGCAACAACCCCAGCCTTCAAATCTAACCTCGCCTCAATCTCAGCGGGCGAGTGTCCCCTCTCGCGCATGAGGTGCATCTGGATAATCGTCTTCAAATCCAGAAACTCTCTGCCGCCACTGCTACTGCGTCCGAGCCCGTCAAACTCAGCATCGGCTTCCTGCTGCAGCCGACGCCTGGCTTCGAGGGTGCCGAGCGTCGCGTTGCGGGATGTGGAAGGGAATAAGGGGCCCGGGTTCTGGATCAAGTCTGCGTGAGGACTTGGGCCGGGGCGGCTGCCTGCGACGGGACCGGGGCCGGCGCTGGCTGTTGATGTGGAGGAGAAGGTTGGGTTCGGCTGGACGATGCCCATTTGGCGGAGGCGCGAGGAGAATTCGGCGGTGACTTCGGGATTTGTGGTGGTTGTGGCGGACGTGAGATCTGGGTGGTGGCGGTCAGCTTTGGATTCATGAAGGTAATACAAGTCCGCTATCTAGAGAATAAGACGAACCCTCTGGTTTGAGTGTCGCCGTCTTCGCCCGCGACTGAGCCTGCGCGGACTGCGTTGGAGGGGCAGCGGGAGCTGCTCTCGCGGCGGTTGACGGTGGTGGTACAGCGCCCGGAGCGCGGGTCGGGAATTTGCGCGCGGCGCCTTGCGCGGCTTTTGAAGAGGATGATCCCATTGTGCCGAAGCTGGTGCCTATAGTGGTGTGGGCGAAGATCGAGGGGAGAGAGTCAACGAAGGGGAGCAGAATGATGTGGGAGAATTGGTGGGAAAGAGAGAAATGCGACCGAGGAAGCTCGAGATTCTTTGCGGCAAACGGTAGATAACTTATCGATAAGGATGACAGGGACCATGACGCATCCATTTCTGGGGTACGTATCGTAAGATGAGTTTCGTCGTGTCTGGTTGGTCAATTCACCGGTTTCCTACCGAGCTCTCGGTGTGCTTTTCGGTGTGCTTTTGAGGAAGACGTCAAGATATGATCTTTGGTCCCTCCTGTTCAAAGAGCTTTGAGAACCAATATAAGCTGACTCATCATATCTTAATTCCATCAACTACCTTCTTCTCTGATAAGTCCCAGCATGTTCATTGCAATGCGTGAGGTTCCTTCAGCTCTGACGAAGCGACAGCCGTGGTGTTCTTCTCCGTGGCGACAGGGCTTACACCTTCGGTAGCAATGTAAAGATCCATCACCTTGGGTCCAGGATAATGTTGGACCGCGTGGACCGCCCACCACAGTCCCGTGATCGCCACAGTTCCCACCAGAATGACTGCACTCCAGTTCATCGTCGCTACCGTTGTGGGCAACACGAATGCTGATGTACTCGTTAAGGCTTGGCCAGAGTTATGGAACGAACAAGGACTTACGGAAACAAAACATGATATCAAACAAGACAATGAATAGCACGGCCAGTCCGTTGATGATGTATCCCGCCTTTCCCAGATGGAAGGGTCCACGAGGGAAGTACTTTCGTCCCGAGAGCATGTTCGCTGCGAATGGGATGGCGTATGAGACGGATGTCAGAATAATGAACGAGCTTGCCAGTGCTAGGAAGGCTGCTGAGCTTCCGAGGGGTATGGCGCCCAGTCCGGTTGCGACGACGCCTGGATGATCCATGTTAGTCTCCAAAGTCTTGAGGTTGGAAAAGGACGAGAACGCGGTGACGTACAGACAAACAAGGTTGACCAAATAGGACAGCTCAGGCGCTCATTAACCTGAGCGAAGACATTGGATAGTGGCACAGCATTATCGCGTGCGAGCGCCCAGTAGGTTCTCGAAACCTGAGAACGATATCAGCGACGGGAACTTCACAAGCTCAAGTGGATGGTGATCTCACCGTCAAAGTCAGGCCCACGCAACACGTCAGCGTACAGCCCAGCATGATGAATAGCAGACCAAACGCTGCGCCTGGGTTTCGGGTTCCATCGCTGCTGGTAGTGGCTTGCACATAAATGTTGGTCAGCGGGAAAGAGTTGAAGCCTCCTTGGAGAGCCGTAATGTCCGTGATTGCGTACGACAATGCGACGGCGAAGCAGAAGGCATCTATCAATGGTCAGTTGTGGGCTCGACATATTGGCAAACTGTTGACTAACAAACGAAGCCAAGGGATATCTGCAAAAGGATAGCCTTTGGGAGATCCTTCTTGGGATGTGGCATCTCTTCAGCCATGTGGGTTACCGAGTCAGGAGTCCCAATCGTGAAGGCGCCGTTAAGAACACCCAGGAGAAAAGCAACGCCCCCTGACCACCCTGTGGTATTATTCTCGTCGAAAGAGCCCCATACAAAGTGATTACTCGCATGTTGCTTCGGCATCGCCGCCAGAACGATAATGGTGACGACGCCGCCGATCAATACGAATATTGTTCCGGCTTGCTGGGTGTACGGAGCATACTTGTTGGCAAAAACAATGAAGGCCGCGCACCCCCAGAGGATGATGAGGTACCCGATGAAGACGTGGAAGGGCTGGCCGACGTAGGTGTCCCAGTTCCAGACGGCGTACATGCTCACGGCCACATTGCTCGAGATCTGCAGCAGGGCTGCGAGCGAGAAGAGCCAGCCGTAGAAGTTGATCCACCCGGTGAAGAAACCGAGGACTCGGCCCCAGCGAGGACCGCCGGCGATTGTGGCCCAGTGGTAGACGCCGCCCGCCGTGGGGACTGATGAAGCGAGCTTGGAGAAAGGTGTCACTCGTTGTTATTCACATTGCTTTGCAAACGGTAGGAGGGATAAGGAGACTGGGATTAGTAAGACAAACCTCTGATAAACTCAAGCCGATGAGGGAGTAGTAAAAGACGGCGACGAGGAGGCCGTAAATGATGCCGGGTGGGCCACCGTTGACTAGATTGATCCCGGCTCGTTACAACGTCCGGCTTGCAAGCAACAAGCGTCTTGTAGAACTTACGAATTGATACAGAAATGGACGATCCCAAGGCAACCCAGGCATTGTCCACCGTCAGAGCCATGCTTGCCAGTCCAAAGAAACCATATTGGCGATTTAATTGATCCTTGTAGCCCGCGGCATTCAAGCGGACTCCATCTTGTACGGCGACCACGGTCTCGTCATCGGACGTAGAAGCCGACTCGGCAACTCTATCCCGTGCAAGAAATGCCTTCATTGCAGATGTTTACAACCAGAGGAATTGACTGCCTGTAGCCAGCCGGTGCAAAAAGGCGTGGAATTGGTGATATCGAAACGCGAATACCACTAAAACAGCGGGAGCGCTGGAAACGCTGGAATCGAAAGGGCGAAAGAGGAGGAAGATCGAATTCGAAACGGAAAGCAAGACAGTAACAGTCCGACGCAAGACGTCTGTGAAATGCGACACAACGGACGAGATATGTAGGAAATCGAGGAGGCAGACGATAAGACGGTCTTGGTGGGTGACATTGTGCTTCTAATACGCCATGTCTTGGGACGGAAGAGCTGCAACTGGACCATCTCTCGCCCAAGTGGCTAGGAATATCAGATAACACTTGTGCGACGGCCATAGGTACAGATTTGGCGTCGCATTCAACAACCGACTTGTCAGCCTGCACAAGCGCCGGTTCTGCATATCAGAAAAGGGATGCCTCGGAGGGCTAGACATGTTCCATTGAGCTAGGCATGCTGCGAAACACCCTGCCCAGGGTCTTGGCTACCAGAAGAAACGCGCTGGTACCCTCTTTCTGAGGATTCCAACCTCTCTAAAGTACTCCGTAGAGCCATTGTACGCTACGCGATACGTGGGACGAGCCGTCCGATCTCTTACTCACGACGTTGTAAGATCTTCTTTGGTCCACTTGGAGAAGCGAGCGGATCATAAGGCATATCGTGTGGTCTGGGGAGATGGAGGGGAAGATAAGTCGAAAAAGGGAGGCCGAATATTGACAAATCGCGGCACACAACGTTTGGTGGTTGGGTAAAACGGATACATGCGGGAACGCTTGAGCAGAAGTAAGCTTTCTCAGGGGCGATGCCGAGTGGCTTAAGCCCCTATGGCTCGGCCCAGATCATAGATGGAGCCCCCCTTGGATGCTGGCGATCTCAGTGGGAACGGCAGCCAACCCCATGGCTCGTCGACGTGTGGCTGGCCAGGGAAACCAGCCGAGGCGCATGGTTTAGGGAGTACGGATACTGATAGATGAGATGCTCATCGAAAACGCCCCTCTGCTTCATGCCAAACTTGGTGTCGTAAAGTTCGCGACGAAACCCGTGCTCTGGGAGTCGGTCTTGGATGACCATTGAAGAATTGATCAAATTGATCTTCCACCGGCAGATGGGTCAGTGGCCGATGTGACGATGACTGCTTCCACCAAGTGTAGCCGAGACGGCCTATTCCGCTATTGGACTTCGTATATGATTGAGGCCCTTGTCTGAAGCAAGGAGGCTGGAGCTGGTGAAAGTCGAGATGCGTGTCTCGCTGCTGCCGCCTGGATGGAAGAGGTACGGGGAGTGAGAGAGAGAGAGAGAGATGGGACCCAGACCTGGTGGCCTGCTAGTTTTCGCCCGATGGCCGACCTCGACCTTTCGGGTCATTTCATTGGCAAGTCTTGGCAAGGTGATGGGTGGTAGTAGAGTTCCAAGTGCTGACCACTTGTTGAATAATTGCTCGGATCCGCGCAACGGCGATTAGAAAGACCTGAGAAGTCTTACCAAAAGGCGAGGACCAGGAAGTAATCAAGCATGAACCGAATTAGTATCAGTGGAAGGGTATTTGCATCTTCTTATCGAATCAGAGCGGTCTCGTCGACGATAATAAGAAAGCTTGATGAAAAGGAATATGGGAATGGAAGAATTGGAGCATTCAAAGAACCATAGAATGAGATACTTAGGCACAGTACACCCCGCTAGAGGCATCCCCGCAGTGCGGCAGCTTAGGTAGCGCCGAAGACCCGTTATTTGTTTACATAGGTACCTGCCGCTTATCGCCTAGCTACCTACAAGTAAGGTAGGTACCTTGTGTCCCCTTTTGGATAAACCAGCGAGAAAGGGCCAGAAGCTTAACAGCGCGCCAAGTGGGTCCAACCGTTGTACGCAGGAAGGAGCACAGGAAAGTAGGAAGGAACATTCACTTGCAAATCTTCATGGGCTTTTCATCAATCCAGTGTTTTTGCATCCGATTGCCATCCTCACATGCTTCATCAGCCGCCATATCATAGTTGGTCTTTTGTGACCTCAAAGCCTCTCAATCTTGACTTCACAACCATGTCTGCTACGACTCTTCCTTGCTTCCGCGTTGCGCCGCCTCGCTGACGTCGGATTGACTGGTGGGCACCTCTCCCCAAAGCTTCGTTAAACTTTGTGAAGTTCGACAGGTGGACCTTGCTGCCACCTTAATGGCCATCAAAGGGGAAGCTACAGGGCTCGCCGAACATCTCAGTTCTATCTCCAAATGGGCCAGCGCAAAACCACGAACTCCTTATACGGGGAAGTGCCCCCTTGCTTACTTTTGCCGTTGAGCTTCTTATATTACTTTGACTGACAAACTGCCCAAGCGAGTTGAATAAATGCTTACCAACCTTGATGTAATATACAGTCACTTTAATGAAGACCTCAGTGACGAAGTCCCGCAATCTGAGTAGCCCAAGACTCCAATGCAACACTGAAGAATGAGTCGATATTCATCCAATTTCCGATCAAAGCTTGTGTGTCTGGCCATTGCCGATGTCGACATTCGGAACCTGCCTGTCACCTCAAACACCCAGACAATGCTTTCATAACTGCCGGTTCTATCATCCAGGGACGGTGCCGGATGGGTTCGGGCCATCCAAGGTCATCCCTTCTAATCAAGGGTCTTGTCCCAGGCACCATGTGGCGTTCAACGTCTCTCCTCACGACGGCAATGCAAGCATTTATATGAGTAAATGACCACTAGCAGCTCTTTCGAGCAGTATCCACCTGGATTTTAAGGAGAGCGGAGTCTAGTCGCCTACTTGACCCATGTTCATCGTCATCTGAAGATGATACTTAGGAGGTGGTCATCCGTCTTGGTAGCTGAAAATGCCCAGAGTCTTATTTCCGTCATTGCTTCCACCACTGTCGTTCCTAAGTTTCTGCAACTTGCCGTAACGCCCGTGGCGTTCAACGCAGCTTACGATGAGAAGCTTCAAGCACGTAGCAGTAGCTCTGGCCTTCCTTCTGTGCATGATTTGTCAAGCAGAAAGCTCACCGAAGCCAGCGAGACAATGTCCGCCTCTGAAGAAGGGCAGCTTTGTCGTTCAACAGTACCAACTCTATCCCGAGAATGCGGACTGGGACGTCAACAACTGCATCGTCTACTTTGGGTAAGCTTATGTACAAGCTCAGACATGAATCATGATGCTAAGGCAGAGGCAAGATCACTGTTCAACGCTAGCGTTGTAGTTTATGATCCTTACAAGGACACCGTCCTAGACATCTTGACGTTCGATGGCATCACGCACAACCCTGCCTTGCACATTGGTGGTGTGCAGGTGGACACTCGCACCAAACTAGTCTCGATTGTAGTCGACGCCGCCGCCCCCTTCAATACCGGCGGCAAAGACGTGTCGGGTGACAACTTCATCATCAAGTACGACCCGGCAAAGAAGCAGGTCCTGTGGAACAAGAACATCACGGCCGTGACCAGAGGGGCATACGGAGGCTTCCAGGACATTGAGCACGACACCCACGGAAACACCTACGTCGTTGGCTCGTTCCCGGGTACAATCATGAAAGTCGACCGCCAAGGCTCTGCTGTCGTCCCGTGGTACCTCCCCGTGAAGATTGACCACACGAAAATGGGCTTCTCCGGCCTCGCAGCCACTGGCAATATCCTGCTGTCCAACAATAACGAGGACGCCCAGATCTACCGGTTCGATATGAAAGCGGACAAGGGCGCTCCCGTGCTCGTACCGAGATCGCCGAATGTGACGCTAGCGGGCACCGATGCCATCTATCTTCCACCAAGGTACGGTGGAAAGGTGTTGCTTATCGCCGAGAATACCAAAGGCGTGACTGTTTTGCGGTCAAACGATGGGTCCTGGAAGTCTGCCGAGCACCTTGGCACGGTACCGAATAATTCCACCGATGCTCAAGGAGGGATTGTCACTGCTCCGGTACAGGTCGGCGACAGTCTGTTCATGGTTGAGGAGTTCTTTGCGGATGCTCCTGTTGCGGGCTCGACTTCTGGCAACAGGACTAGTTTCCCGATGGTGGACATCACCTCGCAGGTTGAAGATCTTCTCAAGAAGTGAGTGATTCGCGGTTTGATATAGTAATCATAATGAATACACTCTTCTTCAACGAAGGAACTTCTGGAACTTCATGGCCATCTTCAGGCTGCAGATTTGATCCACTGATTCGATTAGGTGTTGATCGAGACCACTTTTCGGGACCCCTTGAACTGACAAGCCCCTGGTCAATAGTCTGACATGCATAAGTCTGCAGGCATCCACAATCGCGCATCAACAGTCAAGTGCCTATTGGATATGCGGATTCAATCTAGTCCACACCCCTCGCCGATGGTAGGGCTACGATGTCAACCCAATAGCTCGTTATCACGGCCAATGTTTGCCGAGTTCGCTCTCAGGGCCCTTCCAATACTATGATGCCTTGATAACGAGATGTCTTCGCCAATCATGCCCTCACCTCCACCAGGGCCTCACTCATGCCAGTGGTGTCGCAGGCTCCTCGTCATCCACGCCGAAGCCGATATCCCGCATCGGAACCGGGACGACAGACACGACGCCAGGTGGAACAAGATCGTATTCGACACCAGTCTCACAGATCTTCTCACAGCCCAGCAGAAAACATGTGCCTTTATAGACTGGATACTCGACGGGGAGTGCATCGCACGACCAGACGTTGGCGAATGCGTCGACAACATATCCGGCGAGGTCTACCAGATGGACCTCGAAGAGCTCGAGCAGTTCCACGGCCAGATTGACAAGGACCCGGACTACAGGCTTCCTTCCATCCGCCACGCCGTCCAGGGCCGCAGCGACGGGTACGTCGACTATGTACTCGTAGCTGAGACGAACCCCCCATTCCGTATTGGTGGTGACCACACTCCAGACGTCCTGACTATAGAATTCTTTGGGCTTTGGGACCCGCGCACAAAGCTCGTCTCGTATAGGACGGTCAAGGGTCTGCAGATATGTACGCCTCATGATAACCCGGCAGCCAGAGACTTCTGGACGCGGCCGATACAGAATGATCCTGCGTGTTGTCTGCCTGCAGTGAAGTCATGGCTGGCAGATTGCGAGGATAAGCACGAAAGGTGTCGGGAGCTGAAGACGCAGTCTGGGCCGTCGGCGCTCAGGCCTATTAGGCTGATTTATATTGATCACAACTCTAGAGCAGGGAGCTATTCGCTGCGGTTGCGAGATACGGCGAATCTCAATCCTCTACCTAGATTCGCAGCTTTGAGCTATTGCTGGGGCGGCAACCAGACGGTGAAATGCGAGACGGCTACGCTGGAGGCATTCACAAAGGATATTTCCTTTGAAAAACTGCCTCGGACGATACAGGATGCCGTCAAAGTCTGCTCGCAGCTCGGAGTTGAGTATGTCTGGGTCGATGCTCTCTGCATCATTCAAGATGAAGGCAACGACGAAAAGATTTTGGAAATCGCCAAGATGCCGTACATCTACGGTCAAGCGTCCTTCACCATTATGGCATCCAGAGCCAAGACTGCGTGGGAAGGGTTTCTCCAGAACAGAGAGTGTTTCAAAGAGTCTGATCAAGCTTTCCTTCTCTCCTGGCAGTCCGAAAAGGGTGAATTGGGATCGATTACCTTGGTCGAGATGGAGACAGGGCACGAACCTATTGACGAGCGGGGGTGGACTTTCCAAGAACGTCTTTTATCTGTCAGGATCGTCGAGTTCGGGTCCCGGCAAACTAGATGGAGCTGTCAAGAACCAATTCCGTCAATCACCGGGAACGACACGCTATACGGCCTCGACGTCGGCGAGGGTGCAACCGACGGCTGGAGAAAGATTGCAGAGCCCAATGACCTCAGGCAGGACTCCTTCAACTGGGGCTCCTGCTCAAAGACTCCATCCCCGTGGGGCGCCTTAGTAGATATCTACACCAGCCGTACTCTGTCCTTCAACACTGATCGCGCTCTGGCCATGTCGGGAGTCGCGGAGCGCTTTGCTGTGTTGACTGGCGATGAATACGCCGCTGGTCTCTGGAAAAGGAGCATCCGCGACGAGTTGCTCTGGAGAGTGGAGCAAGATGAGCGACGAAATCGGGCGGCGGCCTATCAGGGGCCTTCGTGGTCGTGGTTCGCAGTTAATAGTAGTGTGAGAGCATACGTGGCTTTGGGTGACGGTTGGGAAATCCCTACGTTCGAAGGCGACGTGACGGATGCGACGGAGGTCTACCACGCCGAAGTCGTATCTATTTCGGCCGAGCCGGTGAACAAGAACGCGCCCTACGGCGACGTCCGTGGCGACTCAGGTCGGCTTAGACTTCATGGGAGGCTTGCGGCGGCCACCCTCATCAATCATCCTACAGGAGACTCAAGGGACGATCCAGAAAATGTCTTTGATATGGCCAGTCCCCCGAGCTCACAGGGTGTTCTTGACTCAGGGGCGAAGCTCATGAGTACCAGAAACATCAGCTGTCATCTTGATTGCCTAGATGAAGTAGACGTCAAGTCTGCAGGCTCCGGGGGGTACATGGCACTGGAGATCAAGAGAGTGCGCGGGTACTCTGCCGACTGGACTATACTCGGACTGCTTCTACAGCCAGTCAAGATGAATGGGGGAAGTTCGTTGAACGGTGTGCCAGCTTACAAAAGAATTGGTACGTTTGAGTTGGAGCTGGAGACTACATTTGATGACTTGAATGACGATCAGAGCCTTCAGAGCGAAGAGCATTGCTTCTTCGACTTCATCCAACCACAAATGATAGAGATATTTTGATAGACACGGTGAAGATTCAACTATTCTTCATTCTAGTTCGCAGAACCCGAGTACATGTAAAGTTCGAGGACTGTTGGCTCACAAAAGGATTCAAGTACATCTTTCCTTACTTTTATCACATCCCCATCCTTTCTCTTGATGACTTTCTGCATGCTGGGATACATATAGAGTCTTACTACATGCACAGGGAGAGTCGAAACAATGAGAACAAAGACAAATGTACGGTACGCTGCCGTCTAATTTGTTCTGTCACTTCTCCCATATACTACTTGCTACATCTTTATTCGCCTTTCTATTTGGGAGCTACTCGTCATCCTCTGTATCGAGTCTCAACCAGAGTCCCATAGTCTTCTCAAGTCTCATCTTGACTTGACTTGTAGCATCGACGTGTCTCAGTAGTACTTGATCACCGCTAGCACAACACTTTGCTCTTTTGCGCAAGTCGTCAAAGGAATCGAGGTCTTAGGACTTCATGGCCTCATGATCCCTTGTTAAGCAAGCTGGGGTTATACACCATAGCCACGGCAACCCAATAGGAATGCACCAGCCAGACGATATTCGTCCTTGTTCGAAGCAAGACTCTTCCACAGTGTCCAAGACTCCTCTCGAAGTCAAGCTCGGTGCCTCGATATCTCACGGGCCTAGAAGACAGGCCTTGAACGACGGCTAAGCAGTCGTGCCTTTAAGCTATATCCTTCCCATAATCCATCTCGCTTTTACTTTCCGCATCTCTTCCACATGTTCATCCCTCTCTTACCTCCCACTTTCTTATCATATTTCACCTTGGATAAGTAAGTCATCGACATGTAATCAAACGTTCTCCGAAATACAAGATGACAGAGCCTCCAAGAAATGGAAGCTAACGAGCAGAAGAATTACAGAAACGAAAATCTTCGCGTTACTCGAAGTAACTGGAGCCATTTCTACCCGCCATAGGCATACCGATGGACCAAAACGAAAAGCTGACGACCCTGACCCTGGCTAAGATTTTGGAAAGGCTCAACCGAAAGGACACAGGACACCCAGGTGAAGATGAAATCCAGAATCAAGGGGATCAGATACGTGGAAATTCTACGACTGTAAGGCATTGGATCGAGACATCGGTAAGAAACGGCATGAATGACAGTGCTCCTCTCGCATTCATGGGCCCATTTGGCGGTGACGGCGCTGCTCCTGCGAGCATTCCTGCTGGGAGAGCTTCGAGCAGCCAGACGACGACACCTCCCCGTCCCAGCCTGAGACCTTCTTCACCTTCACAACTCCGCCCCGGTACGTTTCCCATACTCCTTGGCCGGGTCGAATTCTCGCTGATCAAACTTAGCGAGCTCAGCGGTCTCGTGCCCCAACACCCAATCTACAACTCCATCTCATCAGACGATACCGCCATCCCTTGTGCAACATTCTTTCCGTGAGTCTCATCCCATTAGCCAAAACCATTTATCTGATGCACTTCTCATTGAATCAACATAGCAAAATCCATTACTTCAAGTCCCGTCGGCCCGATCGGGGTCCCCCAGCACTCGGTGATGAATTTCTCATCTCCGCAGCACTCGTCGCGTACGTCTCACCTCCATGCTTATGAACTTGCCCGCTTCTCCGCTAATCAATCGCAGCGAATGTGACGACATTCAGCCCCAGTGGTCGTCCGGTGCAGAACCCGATGGTGGCAGCGCTTTCGTCCGGGCAGCAAGCCCCTTTGAAGGCGCGACTCCGTGAGATTCGTCCCATCCCAGCTAATCATCTCTTACTTGTCATTTCATATCACTAATTACTATCTCGGAAACAGAAATGGACAAGAACCGAAGAGCCTCAGTCGTTAAGATGACCAGCCGGGAGAAACCTCTGAAGTCGAGCAGCCCCCTGATCCCCTCTGCCCTCCGAAGTGTCAATTTCCCTCCTCCGTCGCTCGAGAGCACCACCGACGAGTCGAGCAGCGATGAGCTCATCATTACAAACCGCGGCCATTCGAGCAGCCAAGTTCATCAGACTCAGAGTAGTATGAGAATGAATATCGATTCCTCGTTCAGCCACCTGGCTCCTCCCATGTCTCCGAACGAACTCTTCAACGCATTCTCATCCATGAACACGTTCGCAGCCAACAACCCGCCTCCTTCCTTGCCCCCGAACGACCTGCTCGCGAACCCGGGCCCGGCTTGGAACTTGGACCTGCTCCAGAGCCCTCAACTCGGGCACATCCTCCCACCTCCAGCGGAGATCGCAGTCAGAGTCGGCAACGCGCGCACCCTCGCTCACAACGGCTACCGCGGCCCCTTCGATATCGGCCGCCTCACCTGCCTCGTTGATCCGTACACTGGCGAGCCCAACCCTATCGCCGAGACACGCCCCGATGCTCACGGCAACATGGTCACGTACGACATTCACACCAACGAAGCCATTCTCGACGTCGAGCCCTGTGAGACTGGCACCGCCCAGTGGGGCAAGAAGGGCGAGTTCACTGGCTTTACAGAGTCGAGCGCCGCTTCGTGGGTGCTTGGTCCCGGATAGAACCCGGCCATGCCCCCGACTCAGGTCGAGGAAACAAAGGATCAGCGCTTCAAGCCGAACGCAAAGGATGCCTGGATGGGCGCTAGGCTTGGCGAAGGCACTCAATCTGTCATGGCTCATGACTATGATGTCCCGGCTGCGATACCTAATACGGGTCCGACGCCGTCTTGGGTCAAGGAAGCCAATGACATTCTTGGTATTCCGAACCAGGATGACGAGGATCAGCCGGGTCTCTTCGAATATTGCGATTTAAATTTTGACGAATGATTATTAATCGTCAATACTTGGGTCATAGGAGTTTGGATGGAACTCTTCCTCACTTGGAGAACAAGGTTTACTTTGGGAACTGGCTATGAGGTTCAGATCTGAATAGCCATCAGAATCGCGACGAAGCGTTTATGAGTACATGTATTGATTAGGAAAAGTATCCTTCCCTTGTATTACTTTATACGGGACATCTTGCATGCAAAGCGTGAACAAACCCGTGGTCCCGCGTTGAAGCGATCCATCCCCAAGACTGATGCCTTCTACATCAATCTTTAATCAGTCTGAGTGTGCTCAACACACATCTTAAGCCTCAGCCGGAGGTCAACATTGCTATCCTTAACCTCAACAATCACCTTCCAGGAGGCGGCATGGGCTTGGTTCCGTTCTGAGGGGTGGCCGTCCCATTAGCAGGAGGAGACATTCCTCCGCCTCCGTGGCCACCACCACCTCCACCCCCCCCGGGAGGCTTGTCACCTCCCCCTCCGGGGGGCTTGTCACCGCCGCCGCCAGGAGGCTTATCACCCATGCCCTCTCCACGCCCACAACCACTCATGTAGAGCGTAATCTCACCACAGTTGACGCCCTGGTCGTTCTTCTTGTACAGGTTGTACGTCTGGTTCTCGGCCTCGCACTGGAAGTACCGCGTCTGCTCCTGGAACGTCATCTTGCCGTCGCAGCCTACGCTCCAACCCTTGTCGGGCTTCTGTCCCGGGTCACACTGGAGTGTCTCGGTAGGGGCTGTTCACATATGTTAGTCCATCTGGTTTATTGGAAGTGGAGGGTAGAATGGCTCAAAACTTACGAGTCCACCACATGCCGCGTCGGCGGGTATCGACAATCTCGCCCTTTTCCATGCGGAGGATGACGGGCTCGAGGCCGATTCTCAGCTGGCCGCTTTCCAGTTGGCCGACCCAGCCCGAGACGGAGCCCTTGGCTCGCATGCGGAATGAGTTGCATTCCGTCATGCCGCCGCCGCCTTTTCCTCCTCCTCCACCACCTCCACCGCCGCCAGGCTTGTCACCGCCCGGCTTGTCGCCCCCGCCTCCACCACCTCCATGACCGCCTCCGTTGCCTCCTTTGCAGTCATCTCCTCCCTTTCCACCACCACCGCCTCCACCGGGCATACCAGGCATGCCGGGAGGCTTGTCACCACCTCCACCGGGCATACCGGGAGGCATACCAGGCGGCTGCTTGCCTCCGTGACCGCCCTTGCAGTCATCTCCACCCTTACCGCCCCCTCCACCACCGTTTCCGCCGCCTTCACCAGGCTTGCCTCCGCCCTCGCCGCCGCCTCCGTGACCTCCACCTCCACCACCGCCGCCGCCACCACCGGGCATACCGGGCGGCTTGTCACCGCCCTTACACTCTCCACCGCCGCGACCGCCGCCTCCTCCTCCACCTCCGGGGTTATGTTCCGAATCCATGGTGTTGTTAGTCTCCCTGGGCACGAGGGCTAGAGCGAGAGAGCTCGTGGCCAGGGATACAACTGTAACTAAAGAAAGACGCATCTTCTTCCTCTTGGTTCTCCTATGCTGTGCTTTGATGTGTGTTGCTCCGTTCACGTCTGCTAGAGACTAGGAGTTGATGATGGTTTTACTAGGAAGGACGACAACCCGTAATCTAGGGCTCCGAGGTAAAAACAAAAAGTCACAACCTCGTGATGATGGCCCGTGTTCAGGGGGAGAAAAAGGATGATGTGCTGGGTAAGGTTTACAAGAAAGAAGAAGCCTTTTGATCCTTCTTCCAGCACAACCAGAAGCGAATGCTGGGTGGTGGTGTTCGTATGAGAAAAGGGGTGAAGAGGTAAGGAGATTAACACTCTAGCGGGAGGAAGACTTTCATCTTTTTATGCTTTTAGAAACCACCCTGAAGTTTGAGTATTTGCCGAAGTTCCCTCGTTCTTGTCTCGATCTACGAAAGGGAAAGGCGAGGCGGGGTTCAAACATCTGTACACACACCCACCCTCGCATACAATACTGACGAACACGAAATAGTCTTTTTGACTTGACTAGTTACCCGAGAGCAGAAAATCCGAGTAAGGAAGGCACACACACCGTTGGGCGAGAAGTGAGGGGACGAGAGGAGGCGGAAGAGGGGTGTGACGGACAGACCGGTGTGTTTGGTTTCCACGATGTTCGACTCATCATGAGGAGATTGGAAAGAAGCGTACCCGGCAAGGTAAGGTAAGGTGAGGTGAGGTACCTACATGTGGACAAGGGCAAGGGGTGTTCTGCCATCCAGCAAGAGACAAAAACCAAGGCAGAGAGGGAACAGGAAAGAGGGCGAGAGAAACCAGACAAGCAAAACATCGGATTACACGGTCCACGTGGGGTCGACGGAGACTTGCCTTCTCGTCGGAATTGTTCCTCCAAAGAGACGCCTGCGTGTGAATGTGTGTGTGTTGGTTGTCGTTGAGTTGAGTCCTCCAAGTCTCGAATCGGAGAAGGACGTTGTAAGAACTCTAAATAAACCTTCTCTCACGACTCATAGTCATCAGACGATCGTCGACACACTTCTCTTTCCGCAATCGAGATGGAGGGGGAAGGAGAGGGGGGAGGGGGGTGGTAGTGCCAGATAGAGTAGGAGAGCCAAGAAGAAAAGGACCGTTTCCACGCTAGATGAAAAGAAGGAAATCCTTCCTTTGCAGACACAAGCGAAAGAAAGAACAAACTTTGCTTTTCAATGAGGAAAGAGTCAAGTCGGGTCAGGTTCGCTAATTGAGCCGGGTGGACGTTGAGGGAAACTCTCCTGCTTAGTCGTGACGAGGAACCTTACGTCGGAACTTTAATCAATATCATCGAATCCCCGTTTCTCTGTTGGCCGATGTCTGTTTTTTTTTTTTTTCTGCTCAAGTTGCAGGACCGACGTCGCGGCGAGACAACCGACAAAGGGAACGACAGAAGCCGAAAGAGGGAACATGAGGGGAAAGAGGGCACAGGAACAAAGTTTTCATCGGTGAATCATGTTTTTGTATTCTTGTCTGACTGGCGGCGACCAATCCATTGAATGTCTATCTCTGCATTCTTTTGTTTCGACTTCGGTTCTTTCTGAACTGAAGAGACCTCGTTTTGAAGAGGCTTTTGAATATGGACAATATCTATCTACAGATGGCAACTTGCCAATCGAGATAGATCATTTGGGGGTATCATACGGTAACAACGCTGAGCGTAACATCCCTCGATAGAGATGGCGGGGGAATAAACTTTGGGAAACATCCCGCGGCTGGAGCCCGTGCTTAGCTGGAGAAACAGGGAAGGGCGGAAACCCGGGATCTGCGTCCCACGGCAGAGCCGCAATCAGGTGCCGACGCTGAACAGCCTCAATGTCTGGAAACATTGAGGTGTCGTGAAACGACTGCCCTGGCTGGCCCGTGATTTTCACAGCACAAAGGCCTGACGGTTCCTGAAGGTCCCCAATTGCGGACCGTACGGCCAAACTCGCTTTTCGTTTCGTTTTGTTTTTTTCCGAGTCAGCCCCAACTCAAGTGGACTCGCCGCTTCCCACCTGTACTGGTGAGGCTGCCGAAACTTCGGCGTTGCAGCGGAAGAGATTCATCTAGCAGGTTCTCGCCTGAGGATTTCACGTCTTTGTCTTTCTTCTCTTCTTCGAGGCGTTGCTAGCACTACGATCCGATACAGCACGGACCGAGGTGTTATAGCTTGTCTCCGAGGCAGCGCCGTCACCACCATCTTCACTCGCAGAGTCATCGTCTGATATGTCATCCAGCGGGATCATGTCGTCCGAGGCCTCACCTGCGTCTTCAGATGCCTCGGCCAAGGACTTGTCGCCCTCAGCCTTGTCATCGTCAGACCCGAAACCTTCAAACTCCTCATCGTCCCCTTCTTCTTCGTCACTGGAGGGTCCCATTGACGTATCGGCCACGCTCTCGGCCACATCAGTTGCGTCACGCTTCCGCTTCTGGGGCATCTCGCCAAGCCTGCCGCCACGGCCCTCAATGCCCTCGGGAGTCTCCGTGCCTTCTTCTTCAACAGGCGCGGGAGTGAACCAAGGGATCTTGCCACGCATGAAGTCGTTGAGGACCATCTTGGCAACACCGTCCAAGTCGGCCTCTCCGTGCTTCAGCAGACGACCACCCTTTCGGGCAAGCATCTCGAGGAACTCCACGTGATTGGTCCAACCCTTGAGTCCGTATGTTCTCTCCATGTGATGTGTCTTCACCTTCTCGAGCACAGCAGGGATGTACTGCTCAGGGTTGTGAACGTTCTCAACACGAACAACACCTCTCAGGAGAAGATCCTGAGGGGTGTCGGTCTGCGACGGCGGCACAATACCAGGGCAATCAATCATGTCTATGACAGATTAGTTCTATGTTGAAGTACGTCGAAAGGAATGGAACGATGACTTACAGATCTTGCGGGTGAGTGTGATGTACTGCCAGACCTTGGTTTCACCGGGAATCGGTGCAACGTTGGCGACCTTCTTCTGTCTCAGGGTGTTGACGATGGAACTCTTGCCGACATTAGGGTAGCCGATGAGACCAACAGAGATCTGCTTGCGGTCGCTGTGGAGCTTGGCGTACTGTCTGAGCAGCTCAATCAGACTACCCTTTCCAAAGGGATTCGTCAGACTAGAGTGCATCGCCAGCGTAGGCTTGTCCTTTGAGAAGTGCTTCACCCAACGGGCCTGTATCGAATTAGCTTCTGCATGAAGCAAACAATTGAAGAATCAAAAATGATCTGGAAGGTATGTATGCTTCACTACTAAGAAATACCACCATCGAAAGGCTCGAAAGAGCACTGGCAGACTTCAACTCATCGGAAGCAATTCTGTCTCATGATAGGAAATCCAAAACGGATCCCATCAGCCCTGATCCAAGGACCAGGACAGCGAGACAGCCCTCGATTTTCCCAGTGTTTAACGGAGAACTTCCATTGTAAGCACTCAAAGAGTGCGGAACGCTTCCTGACAAAGACACTGGGGTGTGGGATGGGGGGACAGAATAATGAGCTTGAGAAACTTACAGCAACACTGGTAGGCACCAAGTCCGTCTTGTTCAAGACAAAGATGAGATGCTTGTGAGGTGCCTCCTCGCGGAGGTACTTCTCGACACTGCGACATCTCGTTCCCAGAGGGTCGCGAGCATCCAAGACGTGGATAACAACGTCGGAAGAATCCAACACACGGTACAGCTCGTTCCAGATACGCTTGCTCTGACCCTTGTTGAAGATGGGCTCGATCGACAAGGTGACGTGACTCTCG
Organism: Colletotrichum abscissum; assembly: GCF_030869225.1. NCBI lineage: Eukaryota > Fungi > Ascomycota > Sordariomycetes > Glomerellales > Glomerellaceae > Colletotrichum > Colletotrichum abscissum. Next base: position 409,468 of record NW_026850321.1, read on the forward strand.
TCCTCGTCCGCGCCACCGGATTGGCCACTGAGCAGCTTGTTCCGCTCCTGGAGCTCGTTGAACTTGTCAAGATCCTTGTCGACCTCGCCAGCCAAATCCGCAATGGAACCGGCGCCAATCTTGACGCGCTTCCGCTGAGACTTGGGACCGAACGTGTCTCCGAAGGAGGACGTCTCGATCGTCATCTTGGCCTGGTGCTGCTTGATGCCGTTGACGTTGTCGGCACCATCCTTGATCAAGGACATGGGCAGCTTGTTGCTCTTGAGCAGGACCGAGTAAGGGTCCGCGGTCTTCTCCGCCATGGCGCTCCGGAACGCCGTCAAGCTCTCCTGGGAGATGACACGAGTGTTGCCGAACCACTTGCGGTTGGGCTCGATCCGGGCGTTAGGGATTTCTCGGCTCTGGAAGGAGGCAGCCTTGGTGATCTCGCCGTCGGCGTTGCGCTGAGGCTTGCCATCCTTGTACATGTTCAACTGCCTCACCCGCTTGGCAGAGCTGCAGCATTGTAACGTCAGCAACCTGCTTGCGCATACCGAGCCAAGGGAGAGTTGGAAACCTACCGGTAGAAATTTTCGCCCTTGACCTTGACATTGCCCATGCCATCGCCGGTCTTGCCCTGGCGAACCTTTCGGCTCGCCTCTTTCTTTCCGGTTCCCATCTTTTGTGACCGCGAACTCGCCCAGTCGTCGACCTTATTGAAAAGAAAGGGAAGACTGAGGGAGAGGGGGGTAGACTGGGCGGGAGTTGGAGTCGGTGAAGTTTTTAGAGAGGATTGAGAGAAGGAGGTTGGAGCTTCAAGCGCAGTAAAAAGGAAGTTCTTTCTCTTGCGGGTGGTGGGGTCCCTTGGGAATTTTTTAGTGGAGTTGTTGAAAATTTCTGGAGCACTTCGGGGCGAATAACCGCCGTTGCACCGAGGAGCCAATGAACGATGCCACAGGTAAGAAGGGGGTGTCTCCACAGCTGCAGCTCCAAATTTCACCCCCCAATGCCTGGCCCTTTTTTCGCATCTTCCTCAGAGACCGGGAATCTCAACTGAGCAAAGGAGAACTTTGGAGCGCAGAGCTGCTACTCACTGCACACCCGAGCGTATACCTATCCAACCCAGGGCCGCCATCGAGAAATTCTCAGGTTCAACCGTCCCGACAGCAAAGCAGCTTGCCCATCTCAAGCCACGAATTGACTCCATTCCCAAACCCGCCTGCCGACAGCCCTTTCACAACCAGGCGACTACGGCCCCGAACACCCTATCAAGCCGGCCGCAATGTCGTCACGATGCTCCTGCGCGCGGCTGACGCGCCTCCCGACAACGATCGTCCCCAGACAAGCCACCCTCAACCTCACACGACCCTTCTCCTCCACGACGGCCCAGCTCAAGGTGCCCCCCCAACACCCAGACTGGATCAAGGTCCCGACGCCGCCCCAATCCCAGGCCTCTGAGGAGAAGCCCCCCATCGTAAAGGGCACCCTCCCCACGCCCCGCGACGTCTTCCCAGCAAAGGAAAACGACCGCAAAGTCCAGCCCTCGTACCTCCTCGAGACCGCACCCGCGCCCACCAGCGCCTCGTCCACGAAGCCCGCCCCTCCCGGCTCCCGCCTCGAGCACCGCCGCCGCATGGCCGAGTCCCGCCGCGAGAACCTCGGCATCGCCCTTCAGGGGCTCTACCAGCGCAAGCAGGAGGGCGTCGAGACCGTCACCGCCGAGAGACAGCGTCGCCTCCGCGACCACCAACGCGCCGCCGTCGCCCCCGAGCGCGCAGACGACCGCCTCACCCGCGGCTCCGTTCTCTCCTCCCTTGTCGAGTCTGCCTCTGTCGCACCCAACAAGGATCGCTACGACCAGGCCAACGCTAGCAAGGCGCGGACGGCCAGGCTCGCCGCCAAGAAGAGCGAGGCGAGACAGGATGCCCTCATGGAGCTGTACATCAACGCCTCCAAGTTCATCGTCACCGAGGAGGAGCTGGGCAAGCACCTGGACCAGCTCTTCTCCGAGGACTTCTGGAAGCGCCAGGGCAAGTCCATGGCCCACGACGCCGACAACGCCTGGGACGTCTGGGGACAGCCGCCGACGGTGCAGTCCATGCTGGACGACATGCTGAGAACGCAGCAGCGGGCCATCGACTTCCAGACGAGCGACCAGGACAGGACCGTCAAGAGGCAGAAGTCGATTGCCGAGGAGCTGACGGGCGGCAAGATGGAGTAAAGGGGTTCACACGTCAGAAATGGCCCGCCGTTCAGCTTGGAGAGTCGGCACATTCGGTGGGTTGTATCAAAAATATCAAAATGGTGTTTTGGCCGTTGGACCATCTCACATTTGTACGTTGTGGTGGCTTTGGGTCATAGTCTCTGCATATCACCATACCAAATTCCGGTTGCAGGGCCGCCGTGGAGCGCACAAGCCAACTTGTACTACTATCAATTCTCTGTAGCATTATAAAGCCATCAATGTCAAACTATAAACGACATGACAATCCTCCAACGCCGTGAAGGTGCCCATATGCACATTGACAGATTATTGCCATTCGAAAGGAAACTTGCTGTATGTATCTCTGTGTGTGTGGTCTCTATGAAATGACCCGAAGCTGTTGCGGCTCTTGCTACAGTGGCCGTCACGCTTGTATTCTTACAATTGTATACCAAACAGTGCCTAGAACGTCGTCTCGAGTTGACCACACATGATGTTTATCTCTTCTCGACAAGAAGGAAGTGCATGGCGCCATAGGCAAGAACAAGGAAGACAACTCCAAAGGTACCGAGGCTGACGACATCGGTCCAAAGGGCGTCGTTGTTGAAACCGAAGGAGCTCAAGATGGCGGCTCCAGGAACAGTGATGTCCAGACCGTACTTCTTATCCACCAGCGTGAGCTGGAGCACCTCATTGACAATGAGCGACTCGAAACCGTAATGGAAGATAGACAGCATCTGGAGCCAAAGAGCAGCCTTGGGGATGGCGTTGTGGTTGAGCAGCAGACCAGCGAAGAGCAAGCTGAACAACATGACCAAGCTACCAATCAGGTTGGCCACTCCACCGTCCTTGCAGATAATGCCGATGAAGAGGCAGATCGCCGCGGCAGCGAAGTTGAACAAGACCAGAACGAGAATGAATTTGAAGAAGTGGCTGGCATCCGGAACCAAGCCAGTCATCGGGTAGATGATAGCACCCATGAGAAGCGGCGGGATGATTCGTAACGGGATAATGTCGAACAAAATCTTGGCCGCAAAGTAGGTGATGGGGGAGTAGTAGCCGTTAGCGCGCTCTCGGACGAACAAGAGTCTCTCAGTGGCGAAGACGTTCAAGCTGGTCAGTGTGCTGAATCCGAACAAGGCCAGGAGGAAGAAGAAAAGACCCAGACGGTTCTGGAAACCCGGAATGTCATCGGTCAATCCATAGAAAAGGTAACCAGACAGCACGGCGAGGAGGATGGCAATGGCGTAGTGGGTCAGCATGAGAATAGGGTTCCTGTAGAGGTTCTTCCACGTGCGTTGAGACAGAATGATGAACTGGCGAGTATAGCCAACGCGGACATAGCCCTTGCCGATGGCGCTGATGTGAATGTTGGGTCCCTCAGGGTTATAACCGTTGGCATTCTGTCCATTGGCGCCTTGAGCGGCAGTGATAGACTGCTGAATTTCATCGTGCGTAGAGCCGGCGATATCAGACTCGGCGAAAGATCGAATCAAGACGTCGAGATCAGTTCCGTCATATGCGGCAGGGGGGAGATCGTGAGGGTCTTCAGCATTGGCCGGCGGGACAAAGCCGGATTGATTTTGAAGCTTATACGATCCGACATCCTCACCTCCGGCATCCGATGAAGCAGCCGTGTCAACGGTGTTCTTGCGACGAGTGAAGAGCTCTCTTTCTTGGCGAATCTTGACGGAATCACGGCGGTGGTTCTTGGGACGCGAAGACGAAGACTCAACAAGGCTGTCGTCACCGATTGAACCGCCAGAAATGCTTGCGATAGACTTAACAGCAGTCGTGCTGCTGGGGCCCAGGCTGGCAACATCGGCGTTCAGAGCTCCATCATCTTCCAAAGTAGAGGCACCGGCATGCATGGTGAGATCGACAAGGTAATCAGCAATGTTGAAGCCTGGAGGGCACGAGTAGCCAATGTGGTCGAAGTAGGCCTGGCACTGAGAGAAAGGTCCTGAGTAAACCGCGCCACCACGAGCCAGCAGAACTAGTCTGTCGAAAAGTGCAACAATGTTGGACCGCGGCTGGTGAATAGTGAAGACGACAGTACGCTTGTAGTTCTTGGCCAACGTGACGAGGCATTCAATGACATTAAAAGCGTTGTAAGCATCCAGGCCGCTGGTGGGTTCGTCCAAGAACAGAATAGAGGGGCTCGTAACGAGTTCGCAGGCAATGCCGACTCTGCGCTTCTCTCCACCAGAGATACCTCGGCCCTTGCCTTCCTCAGAGCCGATAAGAGAGTCCCGAATGTGGTAAATGCCCAGCTGCTTCTCAACTTCGAAAACGCGTTGCTCCTTGGCAGCACGACCCATGTTCCGGGGCAGGCGAAGAAGGGCACTCGTCAAAATGGTCTCGTGCACGGTCAGGGTGGGCAGCATGGTATCCTCTTGGTCGACAAAACCGATGACGTTCTTGTATTCGATGTCTGTAACCTTTTCGCCGTTGACGAAGAAGTCGCCAGAGACTTGACCTCTCTTGTTCTTTCGTGCGAGAATATCGAGGAAAGTGGTCTTGCCAGCTCCTGAGGCACCCATAATGGCGGTCACCTCTCCGGGATGGGCCATACCCTGGATGTTGTTCAAGATTCTCTTTCCGTTGAGCTCGTAGGCGACATTCTCAAAGTAGAGAGAGGCAGGCTTGTGATCAGCCATGAGCTTCAAGCTTTCGTCGTCGGAGTCGTCCAAAGCGATGGCGCCATATTTGAACTGTCGGCGAGAGAGGTACCACGTGAGGAGGATGACGGCGACAACGAAAAGGGAGCATGCGGCGATAATACTGGCGATGAGTGGGGTGTTGATCTTCTTGACCGGCCTTTCGTAACCAGGGACTTCGGTGTGGTACAGACACTCTCCAGAGCGACAGCTCAGTTGGATGCTACTGTCGCCGATCAAGGACAGAATCAGGTCGTCCATGGCGGGCTCTTTGAAGGCACAGTTGTTGACGCCTCCATTCTTCTGCAAGCACTGGAACTCTGCGGGGCCCTTGATCTCCTCTACCAAGAATTCGCCGATGTCGACGGAGCCGTTTTCGCCACAGAGCATGCGATCCGGGATGCAGTCGCATTGGATCTTGTTACACTTGTAGTCGGTGCTGTTCTGGCTGTCGTTGATATCGGCGTTTGAGCTGCACTCGTTCAAATGGCAGTAGAAGGATTCACGTTCATCGACCCAGACTAGAGCAGGTTAGCTTGGTCACTGTTCCAAGTGTACGGACGATAGGCCTACATTGGAAATCGCAGCTGCCCTCTTCTTTCTTGCAGGTAAAGGTGACTTGAGGGCGCTTCTCTCCGAGAAGGTCGGTAATCTTCTTGTTGGTGACATCGCAGATTTGGTAGTTGTGGTTGATGACCTCGCCGTTCTGGTAGCAGACACCTCCCTCCTTAGTTTCCATGAGTGCGTCGCAGGCCTTATTTTCTGTGCAGACGTTGCAGTTGATGCCGGTCCAGCCGTCGTCGCATTCGCAATTGTCACCGGTTCGTCGGGGTCTATCGGTGTTATCGCCACGGGAGAGAGATCCGCACACTATGGAGTACGTGTCAGTGATGCGCCAAACTTGTGCGACTGCAGGGCGGGGGAACGTGTGGACGTACGTGGATCGAGACAGTCATCGCCGCCGAAGCCCTCGGGACAGCTACATTTGCCGGTGAAGTCATTGCAGCCGGCAAACTGGGTACACTTGTGGGCAGGGAGAAGACAGTTGAAGCTGCGCAAAGGATGTATGTTAGCATTGGGGAGTTGAAGGCAGAGGTGATGGCAGCATGATCGCGAGATTGCGACCTCTCGATGGAAAAGCACTCACCATGGAGGACAATCAGAAGGCCGGTCGTCGAGTAAGGTGAGCTGGGCACGCAGCATATCGGCCGTGGTGGAATAGTTGCGCTGAGCCGAAGCCAGGAGAGGAAGACATGCCAGAGCCCCGATGAGGAGGCTCCTCAAGGCGGGAGGAGCCATGATGGGCGTGTTGAAGTGGCGGACTAGACACCGAGTCGGATGCCAGCAGATCAAGAGTGGTGGCGGGAGAGATGTCGATGTCAAAGGAAGGTGAGGTGTATGTTGGGAGCAGATCAGAGAGGGGAGAAAGAAGGTCAGATCATAGACTGGACTGAACTGGACCCAACGGAGATGGACACGGCTGCGAACAGAGCGGCGGAGGATGGAGGAGGAGTGGAAGCTCTTGGCCTGCGGGAGGAGGCGTGTGAAGCAGACGTGGATGACCTGCGCTGGACCAAGGCACCGAGCCGATAACAGAGGTACCACCGGCCGATAATAACCCGCAGCAGCAAGCACCCAGCAATCCAGCGCCCAGCAACCAGCGACGCGGCTTGCTGGTACCTTACTGCGGTACGTACCCGCTTCCGAGGTGTCTCCAGCTGGACGGGACGGTCCAATCGTGAGGTGGCGGTGGCGTCACAGTGGATAGATTTGTAGGAGACGTACCTCGACAGGCTGGGGACCCCACTGTGCCAGTCGGAAACACGCATCAGCGTCCCGTGGGGTGGCTGAACCTACCGAGTTCGTACCGCAAAGAGCCTGAGGCTTCAGGTTCGTTGACCATGTGCCTGGGTACGTATTCGTAGATACCTACGTCCGGTGCCTTTCCATTGCCCTTAGCATTCTGTAGCGCAATCTGTCAGACTTCTTCTCTTGTTCCCCAGAGGCCAAACCCCCGCCATTTCCCTCGGTCAACCAGTTCCATGGGACGGGACGAGACAAGACGCTAAGAATAGTTCGACTCTTTGTTTCCCCCTCCCTCGAGTTCTCGGTGCCTATCTACGGAGTAGTGTACGCAGTGTGTAGATGAGGAGTTACCTCAACATCTTAGCTCATGCCGTCTACTGCCCAATGCAGACAAACATGCAGGGAAGGCGCCTGCCAACTACGAGATCCATGAGCATTACACTCTGCGACCTGACACTTACCACCAGCAACGTCGCCATTGAAACACATCGATACAATGCGATTGCACATCTAAGCGTAGAATCAAGCACCAGGGATGTCCATCTGCCACTCATCTGACTCTCAGGTGGATCTGCCACTCGTGGTGAACTCCATTTTTACATAGTTCGACTGGCCGAACCTGAAGGGACTATGGTACTTGATTCCGAACAAACAATAATCCATGGCACAGTTCAACAGAGTACAGACGATGGGCTTCCTTAGGGACTAGAGCCAGTGGCCTCACAAGCAACGTCGAGCCTGATGAAGTACAGCTGCAGGTGATTCCTTGAACCCAACAGATTATCATCTTCAGCTATGCCGATCAAGCAGAATAGCTCAAAGGCATCTCATACATGTTTTGGCTACCTTGGAAGTAGAAACTGTCGCTGGAACTGGCACTGACCCGATACGATACGATACGATACAAACACCGGATCATTGGCACACCAAGAGCTAACATCTAGTTTATCCTCGTTTTACCTCGGTCTTAGTTAAGATTCCTTACGTTTGTCACCGAAGCTAGAAGCTCCAGCCACAGCTCATCTCAGCCCAAGGCGATCTCGTTGTTTTACCTTTGCTTTTGCTCCCCGCATTGAATGGAACCTCACTCAGGTACCCAACATCCAGGGCATTATACTTTTCTCCAACAACGCAATCCCGTACATCTGTGCCCGCGGAGAGTCTTCCTACTGGCAGACGGTCTCCAATGCGTACCCTGTTGACGGGCCATTGGCATGCGTTAGGCCCGGGACGCCGCCGTGTGCTCAGGGTGTCCAATGTTTCTCTGAGCAGTCCGAAGACGCATCCCGTCCGTGCTGATACGCGGGATTGCCCTTAGTCGCCTTATGGACGAGGTCGGAGCAACTGTGCGAGTGTGTTTGTCTGTGTTTGTCTGTGTATGTATAAGCAAAAGTGACCATGACTCTTGTTTGAGATCTCAGTTTCCCATAATCCCGCCAGCCTTGGCATTGTATCATTCCATACCCGGCGCAAATCGCAAAAGCCTCGCTTCTCCACGTTCCTCCTACCCTCTCACTCACCAAGCTTATTGCTGCCCACTGGACCTCCTCTTCTCGGCTCAAATGCCATCATCCTGAATCCCCCAATCCAGCAAATCCCGCATCCCGCACAGCCCAGCCCCCTTTCCCCCTCCCCCAACAATGGTCCGGATATCGGCCTTCGACGTGGAGCAATGGATGGACGAGTACGAGACCACCCCGGGCTGCCTCAACATCGCCGAGACCTGCGCCGCCTCCGTCTCCGTAAATGACCTAGTCACCCTCTCCGAAGACAAGCACGCGCCCGGCCCCGTCGACCTCTCCACAAAGCTAGTCTACGGCCCCATCCGCGGCTCCGCCCGGCTCCGTCAGAAAGTCGCGGCGCTCTGTAGCGGCGCCGGGGCCGGCTCGGATGGCTCAACTCCCGACGTGCTCTGTGAAGACGACGTGCTCATCACGCAGGGCGCCATCGGTGCCAACTTCCTCCTGCTGTACACCCTGGTGAACCCCGGCGACCATGTCATATGCGTGTATCCCACGTACCAGCAGCTCTACAGCGTCCCCGAGAGTCTCGGCGCGGATGTCTCCTTGTGGAGGCTCAAGGAGGAGAACGGCTTTGTGCCGGATGTGAGCGAACTCGAGGCCCTCGTCAGGCCCAACACAAAGGTAATTCATCTTCTCATTCATGACGACAGCCCTTTGGAACTAAGTCCGTTCATCAGATGATCATCATCAACAACCCAAACAATCCAACCGGCATACCCATCCCAACACCAGTCCTCGCCTCTCTCGTCGCCTTCGCCAAAGCCAGGGACATCGTCCTCTTCTCAGACGAAGTCTACCGCCCCCTCTTCCACAAGCTCTTCTCTTCCTCAAGCGGGGACGCGGATGTGCCCCCGCCCCTCACAACCTTTGGCTACCCCAAAGTCGTCGTCACAGGCTCAATGTCCAAATCCTACGCCCTGGCCGGCATCCGCATCGGCTGGATCGCCTCCGCAGAGAAATCCATAATCCAAGCCGTCGCCTCGGCCCGCGACTACACCACCATCAGCGTCTCCCAAATCGACGACCAAATCGCCTCCTACGCTCTATCACCACCCGTCTATGCGCCGCTTCTACATCGGAACGTCGGGCTCGCCGTTACCAACAAGGCTCTCCTTGAAGCGTTCATCGAGAAGCACGAGGGCGTGTGCTCCTGGGTGAGGCCGTTGGCGGGAACGACTGCGTTTATACGCTTCACCCACAGGAGCGGCGAGCCGGTGGACGATGTGCGGTTCTGCTTGGATGTGCTGAGGGAGACGAATGTGTTCTTCGTGCCGGGGTCAAAGTGTTTTGGTCATGGGAGGGACTTTAAGGGGTACGTGAGGATTGGGTATGTGTGTCACACCGAGGTGCTTGTGGAGGCTCTCGAGAAACTTGAGGCGTACATGCGTGTAGCGTTCCCGGAGTAGTAGGTGTCTGCTTGAAGCCATCATGACATGCTTGGCTATTCGAATGGTCACGCCACCTCATGAAGCATTTGACGATGTGATCAAGTTTTGATCAATACGAGTCTCAGGCCTCATACCTCATACGTTCTGTGCTGTTCAGGCAGTCCAAGAACCTGTTCTGCTGCCGACCTGTGTGCCACGGAGGCTTTATTTCTGGAGTTCGAGCAACGGCACATTGACTGACCCAAAGCTCTCACTGCCTCATCCAAGGAATCTTGACTCTTCACCCCTGCTAGTCGATGAGCGTTGCTGAAGCCGAAAGCCATGCACCGCCGAGATGTCTTCTCGCTTCCCATTCAGAACGCTCGAATTGAGACACATCTCTCTCCGGCACCATTTCAATACCTTACACCCACCCAGTCGAATCCTAGTCGTCTTTGCGAAGTAAATATAATTCTCGGTGCAGGTGTAGAGAGACCCCAAGACTCTCCATGTCATAACCGGAGCGGTCGTAGAGTACCCAGCTTTTGGCTGGTATGCCAGATTCCAGGCAGATATTCACCACGAGGAAGTCTAGAGATCTCCAACAAATTACTTATGCAGGAGATATTTCTCTGCAATTTATGCAAGAGCCATTTATTTTGATTCAGCTTGGATTTGTGGAAAGAAGGAAACATTATTCACGTTGAGATCATTGGTTGTAGAAGCTCCCACTACAAGACGTTGCGCGCGGTCTTTCTGACGTTGACAAAATTTGTTCTACAAGTCTTGTCGGAGGCCTTACAAACTGAAGCCCACGTCTCATTCCCCGCCAATATCCCCATCAGATAGATGCCAAACGGACATTCCTATGCGTACGTCTGCCTTCGTTCCTCTGGTATATCCGTATGAAGCATCACAGAAGGTACGTCGTTAACTTCCCAAGCCATGCTTTGGAAACCAGGCTTTGACCCTACACTTGAGTTCCTGGAAGCACCCAGCCGCTAACAGAAGGCTAAGCATAATTGAACTCATTCTCCCTGTGCTCAGAATTCGCTGAAAACTCATCAATAGTCTCAAGGTGAGCCCCATCACTCAGAGCGATCCTGTTTTTTTTTTCTGCTATGACTCTTGTGTCGATACAAGCCAGGGCCGCCTGATCGCTTGGCTGATGCTAGTTTTATCCAAAAAGCAATATCTCAGGCATACTCGCCCTTTCATCTGCAGTAGTGAGCCTACCTACACTGGATATCTTAGGCATTTGGGCGCACTCGATCACTGCTCCAGCCGTGACAGAAGGCATAACCAATCACCGCAAGATCATCAATCAAGATTGTGTTCTCTTATGGACGGAAAAATGACAAGCCATTTCTACGTTGAGCGCGTAGGCTACAACTGTACATGGCACAGCAACTTCTCTAAAAAAATCGCTTTGGTATCCTTTGCACTCGTTCAATCCGGAACGAGGTTCGCCAAACGCCGGTATCCGGTATGCCGGAAGACTATTATACAAACGAGATTCAAGACCTTGCCTCAGGAGGGCAAGTGCCCCGTCCAACCTGCATGTGTTTTCACCCTTCAAGACTTCGTATGTACCAACAAGATAGACTCCAGGCGTTCATTCGTTTGCAACAAGCTCATTGCCTTCAGCCGTAATCATCAGATTGAATATGGTTCGCGCGATCCCAGCTCAGGCCGTCACCTATCGTCGTGAGGCCTGGCACTGGAAGGTTCTATCACGATTTGCGGCACTTGCTGCAATCGTAAACTAGGTAGTCGTGGTACCCTTGAGCTCCGGCGCGAGTCTGCGGAGTTGTTCGTAGTCTGCTCATCTGCAGCCAGGTCGGCCATGCTCGAGGCAATGCTTTCCGCTCGTTGCTGGGCAGGGCCGGGGTACGTCGGCGGAGGCTCAATGCCAGGTTGAGGGGTGTTGCTCCTGGACCGCTCGTCATCCAGCGAGACTTCGTCGTATCCAGGTGGAGAGTAGATGGGCATACCAGCGTCTCCTACGTCAGCTTCAACGTCCGGGCTGGACCCTGCTCGGGTATCTAGGCGGGGGGTATCTGGTCGAGAATTCGCCCGTGATCTAGAAGCGAATCCTGGCGAAGGTAGGTCGCTTTCGATGCTCATTACAGAGCTGCCTCTCCTGTGGTTCATGGTTGATCCGGCCCCAGATCGGATTGAGGTGGCCGCAATACTGGCGGAGTCTGACAGCAACCCCATCCTCTCACTCTCATTGCTGTTGGCGCGAAGTCGTGTACCATCGTGACGAGCAACACCGAGGTCGGCGTAGGAAACACTGGAAACAGCTCTCTGACGTTCATTCTTCAGGCGTTCATGTTCTTCTCGGAGCACAGCGACGACGCTGTTATTGCTGGCAGCCCGAGCTCTGGATCGGATGTTGTCCAGAGCTACAAAGTCACCACGTTCCCGAGCTTCCCGGCGCTCCACTCTCCGCTCCTCCCGCTCAGCAAGCTCTTGACGGCGGGCTAGGCGAATCTGGTAAAGAGCCTCCATCTCCTGATCACGCAAATCCTCCTCTGTTTCTTCCGTGGGATATTCGATAACCACATCGACACCACCGCGTTCACCTTCGCGACCCAGAACTTGCTCGGTTTCGTTCGGATCAGGCCGATAAGCAGGCAGCGTCATAATCGAACGAATCGAAGTATTGCGGTTGACAGCGCTGTTGGGAGACCGGGCATCGGCCTGCGACTGATCGGCCGAGGCATCGAATGCGACAGAAGAGGGGCGGGATCGACGGCGGTCGGTCAGTCGCTCGGTAGAGGTGGAGTCTTCATCCTGAGCCTGGCGGTATCTGTTTCTGCCACCATTTTTCAATATTGATTTGAAAAAGCCACCGCCGCCAGGTTTCTTGTTGTTGCCGCGGGTAGAGCGCCGAGATGCGCGGAGGGAAAAGACGACAAAGGCGATAAAGATGAGGAGAACCAGTACACCGAGGATGACCTTTGGTGGTATGGCGTCAGCGGCTTGTTCTAGGGTAATGGAGGACGGGAAAAGAGTCCTTCACATGTCTTGTCACTTACAATTGTGGTAATTTTCCTGCCGTCGATTTCTTCACGACGTTGCAATGTCGCAGGGTAGCCGGTCTGGAAACCGGCGGAGAAGTCGAGTGGTATTCGCATTTTGAGGTACATTGCGTATAACGAGCGACTGGATTTCGACAGAGTACCGGAACGGAAGGGTCGGCGGTTTAAGGCCGAGAGGCGCTGGAGTTAACGGCGAGGCGGATTAAGGCGGGGCGTCCCAGCTGCGCAAAGCGAATAATAAGCGTCAGGACTGGGACATTGAGACTCGGTAATTGCAGGGGCGCTTATGGGGACGCGTTGGATTGGAGACGAGAGGATGGCGATACAGGTGATGGTCGAAGTGTTGTGGACGTGGGAGCAGTCGAGAGGTGATGTGGGAGAGAAAGAAGGAGGCAAGCAACAGTCGGTTGATTTGGCGGTTGGAGGTGAGATGAGGTGAGGTGAGGCGAGAAGACTGACGGGACCAGGTCCAGGCAAGGTGCAGGTTGGTACTTGGTAGGTGGTAGCGGCGCCGTGGTGGTAGTAGCACAGGGTCAACCTCGAAAGGTCCGGGGTTCCAGAAGCAGGCGGCGAGGTACGTATCCGTGCCCGTAGACTGGGTGTAAACTTGTGCCTCGTCTCTGTGCGCAGTGCTGTGCAGCGCAGTGGGACTTGGTGGTGAACGATGAAGGGTCCTTTCGGGTGGGTGAGTGGGTTTGATGGATCCGGGAAGGGTGTGAGCTTTGTGAGGCTGGGAGGCACGGAGCAGCAGGTCGGTGCCTTGCCCTCGAAGTTCTCTGTATCCGTATGCGTGCTTGGTCTTGGTAGCGATGCAGGAGGGAGGCGGAGGCGGAGGCGGATGGACGAGAGGCAGCAGCGTTGCTGGATCGGATCACCGCTGTCGATTGTCTCTTGGTTTGCCTGAGTAAGGTAATCAAGGTGGGTATCCGTAAGCGTATTGCGTATTGCTTGTTGGATGTTGGACGTGGGACGTCAGGATGACCGGGCTGGCGTATAGTGGACGGTTGAATAAGTTATGTGTATTGAATGATGGATTGATTGGCGTTATTTGGAAAAAAAAGCTGCAGTGATGTTGGTTGCAGAACCTAGTAGGTAAGGAGAAGAAGAGCAGAAGGAGGAAAGGTGAACAGGCAAAGCCTCGGTTGATGTCGCGGTCGAGGTTGCGGGTGAACCTGAGATGAGGACGAGGACGAGGACGAGGATTGCGGATGCCTCAGCGCAGCGCAGCAGCACCTGGGTACGTACTGTGTAAGGTAGAGCTTCGACGGAAGGCAGGAGGCAGGGACGCAGGCACGAGAAGGAGGCAGGAGCAGAGCAGGATGCAAAAGTGGATTGTTGCAGCTGCCCACGGCCGCGCCTGCAGCTGCTGTTGCAATTGCACCTCAGTCTGCGGTTGCCCTTCCCACCTGGACCCCGAGACTCCTTCTCTTCCATTCTCTCTTCCTGACATCTTTTTGGCAGACTCACTGGCCCTCACTCTCTTGCCATGTTTCAAAGGTACTTCTTCAACAACCCACTACAACGTGAGAAACGAGGTACCTCGCACAACAAACATCCTCCACTCCCCCCTCGAGGTGGGCCGCCTCGTAGCTTACCTTAGCGTCGCTCGTGTATGTTCCTTAGTGGGTGCCGGCGGCGGGAAGAATCTATGCGCTAACCTTGTCCAGGTTCTACGTTGCTCTGCGCGCCGCTCATCCCGTTGCAACTCTGCTTGAGGACGATGCAAGTCGTCGCGTCCTCCCTCTCCAATTCTCTGATGCGCTCTCTCTCTGAGGAGTAGTCTCTGGTGTCTCACGTACGCAGCTGCACTGGACCCCGCGGAACGGATTCGAGTCAATGGCCACGGCCTTCGCCGTCAATGATATCAGACAAGACAATCCCGACTGTTCTCAATGCCGCTCCGGGTAGACATAAGATGGCAGGCCGACCGAACCGCCAATGAACCAATGAACCAAGCTATCAAATCATTTGAGTTTACCCCAAATCAGCGAACGCCGTTCATCGAATCATTCTCGGCGTTTTCCAACGTACCTATCTGTGTACCCGTACATGAATACATGACACCGTCATACCTGCCTACTACACACTCCGTGCTCCGTACTCCTATCAGGAAGACTATCTGCAAACACGGCCCGGGCGAAACGTGAAGGAGAAGAGGCCTGTCCTCTGCGTCTGTCAAACTTCACTTGCAGAGCAAACAGCGAGTCTTGTTTCTCCAATCAACCCCTTTCCGCACAGGACGTTCAATCGAATCAATCTGTCTTCCTCCGGGGTTCACTGAGCAACAGGAGCTTCCATTCAAATCACCATATGACATCAATCACCCAAGTACGAATGCCAAATCAGGACCATCCATACATCTGCAGTCAATATTCGAGCCCATGGCCGCTGCGTTAGACACCTCCCAGGGGGCCCAACTTTCAGTCAGCCCAACCCAGACCATCGGGGCGTGAGGCAGTGCCCAGGGCAGGGCGGTGTTGGTGTTGGCGCCAGTCTTGCTCACCCGCTCTGCACAGGCACACAGGCTATGGAGACATCATACAGATTGGCGCTATCATCATCACTGGCGATCCCATCGCGCCGGCAGCCTGTCCTTGGGGCTTGACGTGTGGCTTGCGGCTTGCTGCAACGGTGTCATTCGGCCCTAAAGCTTCTGGCCCACGAAATGTCAAACCCCCCTCAGCTTTGCTCCATCGACTTCCCCGTTTCCTGTCTCTATTCAGGTCCACGGGTGACATCAGACAAAACCATCTCTCACGCCTGAAGAGTCGACGATGGGATTGATCTGTCCTTGACAAAAAGTTACTGCTCCCGCCCCTTCTGTTGATTTCATGCCCTAGGGCAGTGATTTCGCTTCCGTCGCCTGCCGTGTCACGAATTTAAGCATTAGCAGGGGCCTCCTCAGGAACGCCGTCGCTATGCCATGCCGCCATCCGGCTTGGGCTTTTCGATTGATTTGAACCCACTTGGCCAAGAAGAACTCGAGCGCTGTGTCTCCAGTTTTGCCCGGTACCGGTAAACTATTTCCAGCAACAAGCATCATGGCCCAGTAACAGTGCAACGAAAATCAAGCAACATCGACGCACCAGCCTCCAGAGGATAGTGTAGAGCAGCTCTCACCAGCCACCGACTGCTTCCCTCTCAGTACAATATGCGAACTAATCTGCTGCTCTGCCACAGCCCACAGACATGGCAAGCTGGCAGGGTTCCCCGGGACAGGTGAGATAGCGTGGATAGGATGTGACTTGCGAGAAGATTAACCGCCAACATTGGGGCTGCCTGGCAGCTCGCGAGCCAGTCAAGGAATGGCAGGGATGCCCCGCGGTCTCCAGCACCGCCTCATCTGCATCATGATGACCATGTGGCTGGGGACGGAGGGGCTGCCGCTTGCGTGGGCTTACTCCAGCGCTGCAAGCAAGTCATGTCAGCCCAGTTACCTCGCCATCTTCATTCTTCGAAAGCTGCCGCAGCCCTTCTCGAGGACATATCTCGCATGCTGTCCCTCGGGTTCAGTCAAATGGTTCCGAAATCAACACCTGGATACTAATACACGGTTTTCAAGACTTCCTCAAGGGCGCAACGCTATTCAGGAACGAAAGCCTAGCTATCATGCAAGTCTAAGACAGTTGCACTTTTTGTCTAAGACATTTCTGCACGCCGGCTTAAATCACCCAATCGCCTAGCCGCACCCTCTAATTCGTCCACCTTCGCGAGTAGCGCTGACAGGACTCAAGGAGAGAGAGACGACTGGCCATTTTGCAGAGCGGCCATTGCCTGTAGGGCAGCCAGCCGTGCCTCGGGTCGGACAACCTAATGGTTAGGCCCGTTGTGTCAGCTCATTGGAAGACGCCGTCCAGCGCAACCTCCGCGCGAAATCTGGAATCATTCCGCATTAAGGATAAGGCGAAGCAACGTTGAATCGGTTCTCTCAAGGTGCCACAATCTTGACTTATACGAGCCGAGGCTTGGTCTCAGTTCCGCTGTCAATGTCTTCAAGGAGAACGAATTCTTATGTACGGAGTATCCGAGCATATTTGTTAGTCCGGTTGACGACAAACCATGCGAATGAGGAGTATCAGAGAGCCTGGGGAAAGAAAGGCATCCTTCTCCATCATAGGAAAAAGGCAAGACGCTATCACACCTGGCAACCCCATCCCGCTGTTTCACGGAGACCCATCCACTGTCAGCTGCAGCTATCGCTCGCAGGATTTATCACCACACATTGCGGTCTGTATCATGAATCCTGCCAGCCCTCCACCACATGCCGAGACCAACAAAGCCTCATCACTTTGCCACTTGGAAGAAACTAGACCTGGGCCGTTCTGACGGAGCGACATTCCGGCCCCCAAAAGTCGCGAATCCTTCCCCAGGCGTGCCAGGCCACCACGTTGTCAATCGCATCCATGCATAACGTACGGGATACAACTGCCGATCGACAAGATACTGTGAGATTGGTGTACTTTGCTTGCTGCCTGCGCTGCCCATTCATGACAACTCAAAAATGGATGCTATCCCTGATGAAAATCGCTATCTACATCAATTCTAAACGCGCTTTAATAGTGGTTGGGAAGCAATGCCGTTGCCGTCTTTGAATGTGGAGCTGGGAGAAAGAATGCCGCATCGGAAAAGTACCTGAACCGAGATGGTATAAAAATTAAGAAGGGCGCATGTAACGCTCCGCTGTGAAAGTAAGACTGTTAGCTCCGAAGGCATGAATATAAGTTTCTACCTTGTCTTACTCGTGAAGTATGCTAACAGGGGAAGCGTTTGTGAAAATCCGTAACCTACAAACCCGCCAATAACTCATCCTATCAACAGAGCAAGCATTAGGGCTCTTGTTCTCGGGTTATCTGCATAATTCTCCCCGCATTCAGCTTCAGCGAGCAAATCTTGACGGCCGAACCGCGATCGGACATCTGCCTTGGAGAAGCTAATTGCTCTAGGGTCATCACACGCGGCTAGGATCTTCGTCAACGTCTTGAAAGGCTCTTTCTGAAGGATGAAATGCCACCACCAGGGCGAGGACAGAGTGAATAACGATGGCTCGTTGGCTCCTCATCATCGTTGGTAGCCTAGCGCTTGGAGGCGGCCGCCTCTTTTCAGCTTCACCCGTTTGAAGAGAAAGGGACGAAGTGGAGAGGGGGGCAAGAGTGTGTACCGGACCAAAGGCTCTGCTACAAATACCCAGTCTCTTTAGTGAGGATTGGATGAGATGCCTCATTGACTGGAACTCCGCTTAGCATTGATGATATTTGTGAGTATACACCCAGGCAAGAGCCCGACTTCTCAGCGAGGCACGTGGTATCCGGAATATTTGTGAACAGGAAAATTATCTATTGAGGTTACGTACTCAATGACCAAACTACCCAGAGCACCCAGGATTGCTCCCCCATTATGGAACTCAAAGAATAAAGCGAAAATCATCCAAACCATGAGTCGCCCCTTCCCCCTTTCCCTCACATCGCCATCACGTACCCCAATCACCCAAATTTCTTCTCAAACTTCCTAAACATCCCCGTAACACCCTTCTCCAACCTGCCAACATTCGCCTCCAGCCTTCCCGTCGGGTCCTGCTTGCCCGTATACCCCTTATACTTGCCCGCCTCCACCTCCGTAGGCCGATACGCCTGCTGGTGAATAGAGTAGTCGAACGCTCCCGGCTGCTGCTGCTGGCTGCCCCCGTTGCTACTGCTATACGAGTACTGCGAGAACCCGCCTGGCGGGGGCGACATCGGGGCCCCTGCAGCCGGGGGCGCGGAGGCCGCAGTCGTTGCTGAGGGTGGTGTCGGGGGAGTGGGGACGGCTCCGGCTTGCGGTTGGGGTGTTCCCTGCTGCTGTACTTGCGGCTGAGGCTGTTGAAGTTGAGGCGGCTGAGTAGGCGGCGGGGGCGGGGGCGCGAAGCCCGGGGACGAGGGGAACGGGCTGCCGTTCGCGTATGGGTTGACGAGTCCCGGAGACGCGAGGCCGCCGTGTACGGCTTGCACTGGCATCGTTGCTGCGCGCTGGAGGACGGGTTGGCCTGGGGGCCCACCAAATTGCGGCGGTGGGGGAGGGGGCGGGAGGTCGATTCTGCCGTGTCCCTGTGCGCTTTGGAACCCGGGAGGGGGGACGAAGCCTGGGGAGAACGGGGCCTGGGCGTCGTAGGCGACGGCCGCGGCTAGCGGGTCCGCGACACCGTCTTCGGGGGGCGGGGTCTTTTCTCTGTGGCGGATTGTTTCTGGAGCAGCTGGGGCAGCGGGGTTGTATGCCATTGGTGCGAAGCTCGCCGGCTGCTCTTGTTGTTGTTGATGGGCTGATGGCGCGGCGGCTGCGGCTGAGGTAGGTGGTCCGGCGAACGCTGAGCCGTTTTGCTGGTGCTGCTGTTGCGCGGAGGCGCCCCCTCTCGGAGAACCGTAGTTCGGGTCCGATATCGCGACGTGTTCTAGCTGTTGGACGACAGAGCTCACGGGTTGATGTTGCGTGTGCTGCTGGACATGGTGCTGGTGTTGCTGCTGCTGCTGAGGCTCATCGAGGATCTCGACCTGGGCGGGCGGGAGGACGAAGCGGATGCCGTTGACGAACTGGAGAGCGTCGTCGGCCTTCCAGAAGTAGATATCGAGCGAGTGGAGTTTGTAGTGGTACTTGTTCTGGTTCTGGGGGTCGTAGGTGGGCAGGTGCCATTCCATCTGGTCCGTCGTCTCGCCGACGATAAGGGTTACCATGCACTGGTGGTTGTACGAGTATCGAACGTGCGTCTTGTCGAGGACTGTGAATGTTGGTTAGCGGACGTGATACCATGTTAGCTCCAGCTGTAGCTGAAGCTAGATGTGGAAGCTACAGCTTCAGCCTCAGAGAGAGCTCTCGGAGCAAGATACATGGGTTTCTACACACATCCGTCAAAGGCATCTTGATCTTCGGTGCCGGGCTGGTTGGCAATCTCAATGCGCGCGCGGCGGTCGTTTGCGTTTTCGAAAAGGTAAACGTAAGATCCCTTGTCGAAGCGGTGGTGCGGCGGATTACTCGTCGGTGGGCCGTAAAAGTAATGAACGTCTCCGAAGCTGTTGAGAGTTTGAGACCAGTCAGCAGCCGCCATCGTTTTCTATAAATATGCGCCGCCCTTCAATGTGCAAATGAATCGCAAATCGCAAAAGCCCACGTGTGGTTTCGGATGTGGGTGTCGAGAGCCAGAGAGAGTGTGAGAGGGAAAACAGGCGAACAGGGCCAGGTAAGAAGACAAATGCGAGCTATCACGCTTCTTTACCACCTTTTGGGAAAGACAAAAAACCAACAAGAACATGAAAACTCACAGAGTAGCAACGTTTTCCTCTCCCGGCCGGGTCGCCATTCTCTAATTGTGGGATTGCTGCGAGCAGCCCCTCCAAACCTTACCTTACCTTGCCGAGCTTCCAACAACGCCAAACAAAGGAAGCTCCAAGAATAGCTTCCTTGCCTTTTCTCTGTCCAAGGGTTCGGGGCCACTCCCTGGGCCGATGATCCGATTGACAAGCACCAGAGAGGCGCGCAACTTTCTCGGGGGGTGTTGGGCGCTGGCAAATTGTTACCCCGCCTCGGTCAAGGTGAAAGGTAATGTAGCCAAGGGCGGCAGCGGGTACGAATAGAGAACCAACAGAGCTCTATGTTGCGGGCGAAATTGGACAGAAGATGTGAGAAAGTGTGTGTGGCACCTAGTTTATTTCAGGAACAAGATGAGTGAGAGGTAAAAAAGGGGAGAGAGTTTCGTTTGAGGAGGAGGAGGTGGGAAAGATGGACTGTTTTGCGCCGAGGGTGTCGAGGTTTTGTGTAGCTTGCTTACTACCAGAACAGACCAGTCTCGACGATCCAAAGCTCTCTCTCTCTCTCTCTCTATTCCTCTCGTGTGATCAATCACCCAATACCCCTCTAGTCCTCTTCTCTCTCTTTATCTTGGTACCACTCAGTAGCCAGACCGCCTCAAATACCCCCTCCTCTAGTAGGATGAGCAAAAAAACAAATTCGCAAGTGACAAAAAGGAAGGACCAGGCACGCTACCTTACCTTGGGGGTCTTGCGACTTCGCAAAACGCCTATCAACCCAATTGTCCCCGCCATTCTCCTCCAAGTCCCAGAAGCTCCCGAGCTAAGGTAGAGACCATGCGCGTGCCAGGCCCTGCTTGCGTTACGTCTGCTGTGAAATACATGGGTGGTGAGCTGCAGCTGGTCGCATCGACTGGTCAACTCGGCGCTTAGAAGATGTCGGGGACAGCCAATCAGGTGCTCCGGCCGGGGTTGTGTACTGCGTAGAACGGACAGTGACGGGAGAGTGCCGTCGTCGGGGAGTGGGGTCCGAGGTGCGCCGTGGAGCATGGACCTTTTTCCCAAGGTGAAGAAGATAAGATAAGAGGTGGTGAGTGAGGTGAGTGAGGTGGCTCGGTGAGTGGAGGTGAGGTGACCGAAGTACCTCTGCCTTAGTCATCAGTCGACAACGGCTGCGATGGGCGTGTCCAAAATTTTGGCGATAGCTTCCCTGCGGCTTTGATTGCGTGGTGACGGATTATTCTTCGCGGTACCACTGGAGCCAGCCAACGCGCAACGCACACTCCTTTCGAATCTCACAAACTGAACACCATTGAACTGATCGTCAATTGACATCAATACAGTAAGCTCCCGCCCATCAATTGAGCTTCAACGCAAAATCACCAACAGCGGTCCCTCACAGCACCGCGACAACTTCGACGACACTCCCCCCTCGAACCCCGATTCCAACCGAAAACAGAACACCCTCCCAGACCGAGAGCCGACGGCTCCCCAAAGCAATCCAAAATGGGTGGCCTAACAAACGTAATCAACATGTGCTCCCACCTCCAAAACGCCTCCCGCGCACGCCTGGGCATGACCTCCGTCACAAACACAAAGCAAAACCTCAACCTCGCCCTCGCCCTCCACCGCTCCGGCTTCGTCTCCTCCCTCTACCGCGGCGGCCCGACCCCGCCTGCGCCCGAAGACCTCCTCCGCGACCCGGAACCCGTCACCTCGGCCAACGTCGCCACGCGCCGCCTCTGGCTCGGCCTCAAATACTGGAACAACGAGCCCGTCCTCCGCGGCCTGACCATGGTCACCAAGCCCACGCGGCCCATCAACGTCCACATTGAGGACCTCGAGCTCGTCGTTCGCGGGTTCCCGACCAAGAATGGCCTCGTCAAGGGGTTGGCGCTGGGGGAGTGCCTGTTTATTTCTACGGATAGGGGTATCTTGGAGGCGAGGGAGGCGCTAGCGAGGAAAGTTGGCGGTATGGTACTGTGCCGGGCGAGATAAGAAGGGGAACATAAGGCCTTGTTGTAGGTCAGCGGCGAAGAAAGATGGCCTTTTAGAGAAGGGAGAATTTTGATAGCCACTCCCTACGAGGAGAGAGCACCTGGGCCACGGGCAAAAGGAGTCTTGGGAAAAAAGAAGACACCACAGGGCAGGCGTCGAAGTCAACACGTTACTGCTCTGTAGGAGCAATGTCCTCCATATACTGTACAAAAGTTGTATTCTAGAGAAGACACGAACACACCATATTTGAAGCTTTTCTGTTCCGTGGCCAGATTGCAGCGACATCTGCTCTTGGGGAACACTAAGTCCGAGCTGCCTTTTAACAAGCTATGGCTCACCCGCGTAGAGAAGAGCATTCAAAACTACACACATACCATGCAAAACTACTGAACCTTTTAAATGTCCAAAAGTCAGAACAATTCTGTGCGAGTGGTATTCATTCTCTATAACTGATTTCGGGCTCCAGACACCAACTTCTCCATGCTCCGGAACTTTGAAATTTCTCACGAAGTAATTTACGCCTTTTTGTCGGTCAGGTATCATGGTACACCCCAATGGTTTCTAAAACTATACAATCACCTCCGCCACTCTTCGACAGAATTCTTTTTTTCATGCAGTCTCAGTCTTGACTTCTGTGGTCGCCTCAACAGGGGCCGGAGTTGACTCCGTCTTGTCCTCCTCCGCCGCTTCCTTCTCATCGGCCAGTAGCTCCTCGAACTCATCCGGGCTCTTAAGCTCTTGGTCCTCGGCGTCTTCCTCCTTGAGGTCGAGCGTGGCAGTCTGCTGGACGATGTCATCGAGCTCGGGCTCCTCAACACGCTCTTCAGTCACGGCCTCCAGCTCAGGCACCACGGTCTCCTTCTCCTCGACAGGAGCATCAGCCTCAGCCTCCTTGGCCGGACTAGGTTCAGCCGCAGTCTCCTCGATAATAGGCTCTGGTGTGGCCGGTGCCTTTGCCTCTGGGGTTCTCGGTGCCTCGGCGATGGCCTCGGCCTCTGCGGTCTCAACGACATTCTTGACTGGAGCATCCTTCTTGCTAGCGAAAGGGCTGCCTGTGCGGCTTCCCGCCCGTACCGCTGCCGGTCGAGAGAGTGCTCTCTTGGGACTCCTTGAGGCGGAAGCCTTCTTGGCGCTGCTCGGCTTTGCGCTCCTGCTTCTAGGAGGGGTAACGGGAGCCTTCTCTGATACCTTTGAAGTCGAGCTCGCCGTGGGTCGCATCATGCGAGCCAGGAAACCTTCGTCGACCTCCCTATCTTTCTTGGTAATGGGGTGGTCCTGAAGGGGCTTCTTTGGCGGCGGGCCAATGCTGGGCCGGGGCCGGTTGATGACTGAGTTCTGGCGCTTCAGAGTCTTGGGCGGCGCCGCAGCACCGGGCGCGCTCGCTCTGCTAGCCGGGCGGCCCTGGCTGCCAGAGGCGCGCGCAAGGGTTTCGCGAGGAGCTTCCTTGACTCTTTGGACGGAGGCGGCAGTCGGGGCCATCAGCGAAGCAGGCAGCTTCACGGGCTTGGTGGGCGACTTGACCTTGGGCTTGACGAAGCCAATGCCGCTGGAGGGAGAAACCTGCACGGGCGCGGGTTTCTTGCCGGCACCTGCCGTTTTCGCAGCGGACTTGGGGGTCGAAGTCGCCGGCTTCTCGGCCGGCTTCTTTGCGGCATCGTGCTGAGCCTTGGGGGCGCTCGGCTTGGAGCCCCCCGTTGCTGTGGTAGGGGTCTTGGCAGTGACTGGAGATCTCAACGGTGTCTTTGCTCTCGTGATGGTAGCGGGAGGTGCCAGTTTCGCCAGGGGTTTGGTGGTGGTCTTTGTGGAGTTTTTGGGAGCCGTGGACCCGGCGGTCTTTGCGGCAGCTGTTCCATTGGAAACGTTGTGGTCGGGCGACATTTGCGTCGGGTCGCCTGGGAGTAGCTCTGGCGTAGGCGTTTCGATGTCTACGTGTTTGTCGGGATTGTGGCTCGGGTGGTTGTTCAGAGCCCCCAAGCTACGAGGGGAGGCTCCGTTTGTCGGCTTGTCCGTGTCGGGGCGGCGAGGTGACTCGGGAATGGGGCTGCCGACGATATTTGTCTTGTAGCCCCCGGAGGTGTCCTCGGTGGCCATTGTCCTATCAGAGAGGCCAGATACAGACGCCTCTCCCTCGGTATGGCTGCTGAGCCTTCGCTGGGACACACTCGACTCGTTGCTGGGATCTCGGCGGAGTCCTACTCTTCCGTCCTTTTCAACAGCAACAAAGCTCGTTCGAATCTTGGAGAGTGGGCGGGTGGATGATAGAGGGGGAGTTTCGGTGCCGTCTGCAGAGGTATCAGGTTAGTTGAAATGCGTACACGATGGATAGATGGTGTTTGGAGAGTCAAGCTGAGCAGTTCTATGAACTGGGAAGAGGTCGATAAAGCAAGCTCGCCGAGAGAAGCTGCGTCCATTGCCATGGAGCTAAGAACGGCGGGGGAACTTACTGGAGGAGAGGCCAGGGGACCTTCCCCGATCCGGGGGACTCGAGTCGGCTTTTTGCTCGAACATTGCCCGGAGGTTCTTAACGGCTGACATGGCGGCGGTGTTGAGTCGCTACCGAGCGACTTCTTTGCAATCAATGTGTTGGAGGAAGCTAGTGGGATACGTGGAAGTTGCGACGGGTGGATCGTTTCGAGACAGAAGTTTAGAGGCAAGAATCGCGTGCGCCAGGCGTGGTGGGTTACAATGGCGGACTCGAACGTTGAATGTTGCCGGAAAGAAGACGCATGCCCGGTCAGTCCTCGTGTTTGCGGAGGAGTCGGTATACAAATCGAGGTCGAAGGGAAGGAAAGCTGCACTTGAAGTCGCGACACAGCTCTCGAGGGTCGTCGAGGCAGAACGGCGCAGGGGGGTTGGACGGGGCTCGTCGCGGCGGTGTCAGTGCAGTGAGGCAGACACTGCCCAACGGCTGGAGGATTTCGAGTGTTGGGCAAGAATTGGTGGAGGAAGAGCGAGTTGCTATGACAGCTGGAGATGCATGATCAACAGTAGGTCGGGGGGGTCTTGGTAGTTGAAGCAGTCAAACAGCGGACTGCAGGCGATTGATTGTTGCGGTGGATGGTGTTGTATGCAGTTTGTATTGGGTGATGTGTTGTTTGGATGTCTCAGCCAAAGTCTCGTTCGTCTCCAGGCCTCGGTAGGTTGTAGCTCAGAGGTGTAAGGTGTAAGGTGGTCAGTCCCGTCGCGCGTTTGCGTGTCCGTGCCGTCCAGATCAGAGAGATAATGCCGGTGATGTATGGGGGAGAAATGACGAGAGTCGAAAGGTGGGTGGTTCGAGAAGGGGGAGACTCAGGGAAGTGAGGTTTCTGGCCTTCAGGGCTGGCATTTAAATTACGGACACCCCATAATCATAATCAGAGGCGGAAAAGGGACGGCCGACGTGGATATTTGGGCAATGGGCGTGTGACTGGATCGATCCAAACGAGCCAAAAGAGCCCACCGCCACTATTAATCGCTCTCTACCGAGTAAATCTGTCTGTCTGTCTGTCTGTCTGTCTGTCTGTCTATGCTGAACTATCCAGGACCAGTTATCCATCCATTACCTAGTTCCATACTTGATACAGCTACCTTACAGATAGAACACTTCACCATACTGCGTCGGGGGCAAGGGACTTGGACTGGAATTCAGGGGTTCCCATAAACGCACAAGCTCGCTCTGCTACCACGCTACCAAACCGTCCCGACGCGCTTGCCAGCCTGCCAGATACAAAGTTGCACTCCTGGCACCTTCACAAGGCGGTGGGATGTTATGTAAGACAGATGTATTGACACACTTGGGTACAAGCTAAGGTACGGGTGCTGTACAAGGTACTTGAAGCTTGAGTGGAGCAAAGATATCCAGTTTTAAGATACCTCAAGCGTCTGTAATGTGTAAGGATAGGTACTTATGCATCTATACAGCACCGGTGCGGACATGTGCCTCCTCTATGCAGGATGTCTGCAGCAGTGCAGCAATCCGCCCCGTGTCACTGGCCCTGGATCATCCTCTTTCGCTTCTCGAATTCGACTGCAGGGACCCCGAGTGGGAAATCCATTGGCTCGGCCGGGGTCAATTTACCAGAGAACATGGTTCTGGAAGGAAGCTCATTTCCTCTGGGCCACTGCTCTGGTATCAGAATGCAGCTTCTCCAGACACGTCAGTACACTACGGAACTGATTGAATGGCAGTGACTCTTTGGTTTCATCATGTAGAGTGGTGGGTAGTTACTGGCGATGGGCCCTGGGATCTCATCGCTGGCCCCCTTTTCTAAGGTAGCTTGGGTTCTTGTGATTGCCCGTCCTTTGGGCCTCAACAGTCTACGAAGTAAGAGTCGGGAAACGGAAGAAGCCAACTGGCCCCCAATGACGCCCCTCACACCTGAAAATTGGCGTTCTAAGCTAGTCGGGAGATTGTGTCAGCGATGGCCGTGCTAAAAAGCCTCAATGAGTGTATCTGCTGGACGGTTCCTTCGGAAATCGGGGCACGGGCAAATTGAACGAGACGAACAGGCCTGCGCCAGTGTCAGTCTGGCAGTCATCGGAATCAGCTAGCCGGAGAGCAATGACTCTGTTCCGGTTCGTACCTGACTAGGCGGATTGGCGTGACGGTTGGTGGCCGTTGATTTCGAATTATCAAACGTTCCCTCCTGTGTATTTTCTCTCTTTCTTTGTCTGTGACTTGGTGTTTCTGAACAGCTCCGTTCCTTCTCGCTGTCTTTCCCCTCCAAAATGGGAAGCTACGTATCGGGATACTTATGCACGGTCTCCTGTTTCAGATAGCCTCTTCAATCTCCTATCCGTTTTGTGCATTAGTGCGCAATCTGCAGAGCCCATCGTGTATCTTGTAACTGCATGCGGTTTGGCTTACCGCCTTTTGTCGTCTATCGTGCCTTAGCTCTGGCCCATTATACAGGAACATAATGCATTATTCGTTGAAAAGAAAGGGGGTCCTTCTCGAGCCCCTCAGACGCGCGGGGACAAAGGAAAGAAAAAGACACGCAGGTATCGTACAGCAGCGGAAGGAGAAAAAAGTTAGCATTGTTGACATTCAGTCCCGTTTCATTGTTGCTACCATGTCCGGCTGCTCCAGCAACTATGAGTAAGGCCCCATCTCCATTATCAATCAAGAACCTCAAAACTACCGTCATGTTTTTTGCCTCGCGTGCCTGTTCAATGTCCGTAGTGAGGAGAAGTTGTGTATCTGGAACACTTGAACCCGGGAACCCCTCTTCAGTCTACCCAGTTGTTAATCACTCCAGTCTCGATCCCGCCTCCGATATGTGTCCTAGCCGTGTCCACCAGCAGTGGCAAGTGAACATCACCTCCCATCTCGGGACGGAGACACGGAGGGGAAGGAGCAAGGACTGGACTCAAGGGCTCCAGCTTCTGGGGGTGGTCATACCGCTCCCCGGCGCGAGGCGAACCTCCCGTCTTCTGGAAGCTCGCAGTAACAGGGAAGAACCGGGTTTGGGGGCCCTTTTCCCGCTCTTCGACCGTCTCTTTTCGACACGCTAAGAAGTGCAGAATGTGGGGAGGAAATTTCTCACCAGTCTCGGCCCTTGCTCCAGGTCTACCCATAGGCCATTCCTCACTCTTTTCAATGAGCTTTCTCATATGCTGACTGACTGGCTTTCAATGTACTGTGTACTGTCCGTCCCATGGTCGAATTTCGGCGACGGGCATGTAGATATGTTTTCCGTCTCAGAGGACGGTTCTCGTGTTCACTCATAGCCCGCAATGGACAAGGCGGATGGATGCTGACAAAATCGTGGCTGACAGCGCATCAATCCCCAAGCCTGCCGAAGCCAAGTTCCAAGTTAAACTCAAAGCCCACGACCCGGTCAATTGTCGCGAAAGCGAATCAAACAGAGTCCCAAGACGCGCTCCTGGTGCTACTGTGCATCCCAGATTTGCCAATGTAACCGTGACTTGACGCAATAGTGCGGAATCAACCGTGTTCTAGAGAGCTCCGATGCACACCCGCAAAGTACGTACCGCGGCTAAGGTAAGCCAGTAAAGGCAGTGAGGACCCTGGGGGATCTTGTCAGTGCCGACCACCAATTGGTCGCTCGCCGGATCGGCCCTCGGTGTGCATGGCCCGTACCTCCGATATCGACCGTGCAGGTGAGGTGGGCTTTTTTTTACTTTTGCGACTCATTCTCCTAGAGCTTCTGCTTCAACATTCCCTCATCCATCCGTCAAACCAGCACTTTGGACGCCAATTGACGCCCATCATGTCTGTCAGAACTCTTAGAATCGGTAAGACTATCTTTGAACAGGACAATTGACCTGTTTTCGTCCTGTAACCCACGTTAACACACTTACCCACAGGCCTCATTCCCGGTGACGGCATCGGCAAGGAGGTCATCCCCGCCGGCCGCCGCGTCCTCGAGGCCCTCCCCTCCTACCTCGGCCTCAAGTTCGAGTTCACCGACCTCAAGGCCGGCTTCGAGACCTTCGAGCAGACTGGTGCCGCCCTCCCCGACAAGACGGTTGAGATCCTCAAGAAGGAGTGCGATGGCGCCCTCTTTGGCGCCGTCTCTTCCCCGACCACCCCCGTCAAGGGCTACTCCTCCCCCATCGTCGCCCTCCGCAAGAAGCTCGACCTCTACGCCAACGTCCGCCCCGTCAAGACCGTCCTGACCGCCGCCAAGCCCATCGACATGGTCATTGTCCGCGAGAACACCGAGGACCTCTACGTCAAGGAGGAGAAGACGTACGACGGCCCCAACGGCAAGGTCGCCGAGGCCATCAAGCGCATCTCCGAAAACGCCTCCCACCGCATCGCCGCCATGGCCGGCGAGATCGCCCTCCGCCGCCAAAAGATCCGCGACGCCGGCGCCGCCAGCATCCACTCCCGCCCCCTCGTCACAATCACCCACAAGTCCAACGTCCTCTCCCAGACCGACGGCCTCTTCCGCGCCACCTCCAAGGCCGCCCTCGCCGACCCCCGCTTCGCCGGCAAGGTCTCCGTCGAGGAGCAGATCGTCGACTCCATGGTTTACAAGCTCTTCCGCCAGCCGGAGGACTACGACGTCATCGTCGCACCCAACCTGTACGGCGACATCCTCTCCGACGGCGCCGCCGCCCTCGTCGGCTCCCTCGGTCTCGTGCCCAGCGCCAACGTCGGCGAGGGCTTCGCTATTGGTGAGCCCTGCCACGGCAGCGCCCCGGATATCCAGTTCCAGAACATTGCCAACCCCATTGCCACTATCCGCTCCGCCGCCCTCATGCTCGAGTTCCTCAACGAGGAGACCGCTGCCGCCAAGATCTACGCCGCTGTCGATGCCAACCTTGAGGAGGGCAAGCTTCTCAGCCCCGACTTGGGCGGTACCGCTAAGACCACTGAGGTTATCGAGGATATTCTCCGCAGACTGTAAGGTGGTGGTGTGATAGTATCGGATGAAATCTTTCTTTTTTAATCTTGAGAGGCTGAATTCATGAGGACTGGATGTGGCAGTCGACATGACGGTAGTTGCGCCTTTGATACCTACCATATTACCCAAAAGCATATGTTTCTTGACTTGACTCGAGCCAGTGTTCTGTGAATGTGCATAACGCTGATGTGAAAAGACGTCAAAGGGCTGAGAGGAAATCAAACCGTTCTGTTGCTCCGCCATTCATCAAAGCCTGAACAGCGTGGACTGGCCAAGCAACGGTTTCATCTCAGCCCAGAAGTATTGGGCTTCGAAAGACATGGAATACACACTCACGAATAAACCACAACCACTCCACCCCTGCATTCATAGGCCATAATTCTCTAGACGGAAAGCAATGAGCGCCGTCTCAATGTGTCTATGACCTAGTGGTGGAAGTATTCACGCATAATTGCGTCCCGTAAGGGTTGCGAGTTCGGATTGGGTGATCCTACATAATGCCCCAGACAGCTCATTTTTTTTTGTATGTTTTGATATGATCCTTCAAGAATCCCAACATGAAAGGAAGCACTTCATTGATTTAATGTATTGGCAGAAAAGGTGTATTTGCAGAAAATCAAGAAAGTCTTGTATTAGGGCGGCGTCTATGCCTTGTACGCATGACGCGATTCGTCTCTTTATGGACGAAGATGGGTATCATTCCTCACCAAAACCACATCGCACCAACTATGGCTCTTCCAAAAGCCCCTGTTTCTGTATCAAAGCTCCTCTACTGTATTCCATTATCTTCAACTGCCTCGTTGATGCAAAAAGTCGCGTAGCCGAAGAAGATCTGATGCCGCCTCAAGACCACTCGGACTTGCGCGGGTCGAATCTGCGGCAGTGACCACACTCGCAGATGAAGCCGTACTTGTAGTAGAGCACCGAAGGGTCTTGGCCGTATGAGATAGTGAGCTCCTCGCCCTCTTCAATGACCCAGTCCCTGACAGTGAACACAAGAGACTCGTGACTGGCACGGTACTTGTAGTCAATCTTAGGCAAGCATGAGTGATTGAATCGGCCCGCGACGGCGAAAAGACCAGGCATGTTCCTCTTATTACCCGACTTGGATGGGACATATGCCGCGAAGCTGTCATTCAGTCAGGTTTAGAAGGTTGAAGAGAGAATGGGAAGGACCAGGTGACCTACGCGTTCGTGTTCCAGACCGCTTCCTCGTGAGTCTCGCCATCCCGGCCTTTGTGGCCAAACATGTTGTTCGCGATCAGGCGCTCCTTCTCCGGCAAAGACCCTACAGACGTGGTCACGTCTGCGTAAATTGCATGGTAGAGGGCCTTTTCGACGAGGATCTGGTCGCCCTTGTACAGCTTCTTACTCGCGAAAGCGCCCCAGCCAGCCGTAGGAGACTTGCGAACCTCGAAGAACTCGTTCGAGAAGATTGACAGCCTCTCCTTGGTGTCTTTGGCGTTCTTGTAGGTTGTGAGAAGCGGCAGTTCAGCAGGCTGAAGAAGGATTGGGGATTCAAGCTTGCCGAAGCCATGGCTGTAAATTGTTAGGATAAGTAGGAAGTATTTTAAGGAGAAGACTTACCCTTGGTAAGGTCCTTCGGAAGTGACGCTGCTGGCACTTGAGCTTTGCGACCAATCTTCGTAATAGCCCTCCTCAAGCTCGTAGTCCTCATCGTCATCATCATCATCTCCATTATCATCACCATCGACCACAATGCCTTGCGCAATGTAGACAGTCTTCCAAGTAATCTGGGAGTATGGAAGAGGGGGCAGTATTGAATCGATGAATGCCTGGAACTCTAGGAGTTCAATTTTGATTCTCTGTGTGTGATAGCTGTCAGCCCGGTCCTTCTATCTTCGGATTCCAAGGTCGCACTTACCTCAAGCGGCTTGCTCAGGCTCAGGATATTATTGGCCATTTTAGCTTCGACGGCAAGGTCAAGGACAGCATAAAGGCTGTATGTGTCGGTGTGAAATTTTGTCCGGACTTGAAAGTCGACAAAGAAGTCGTCGCGGGCCATGACATATCTGTGAGGATGAATCGCTCCAAGAGGGAAAGAATTAATGACCTCCATGGTAGAAATGAGGTAGGTTGATGATGTAGTTGGATGATGTAATTGGGAAGTTCACACTCAATGTGATCCTGGGTGCCCAATCTCTTAAATATGCTCTCCTGCGGTCGCTCTTGCTTGTTTTTCTTCTTGAAGCAATCAAGGGAAAATGATCGGTGATGTTGCTAGAGGCTGGAAAGTAAAGCTTGATGCTGTGGTTCCAAGAGCTTATCCTTGTTTGTGTGGTTGGTGTTGGGGATTGGTCCAGATCAAATGACCGCAACCAAAATGAGAAAGAAAAAAGTGTTGGCTGCACAGAACATATTTTCGTCAGCAAAATTTCAGTTGCCAAAATGTTGCTGCTCTTGTTGTCAAGCAATCATATCACGGTGTGTCAACATACCGAAAGAAGTGTGTGCCAGGATTCACGTGAGACGAATATACCCGGCGGATATTCAGAAGCAGAAGCCTGGTGGGAACAAAAAAAGAAAAACAGAAGATAACCAACAACCTCAATGTTATAGAAGTCGAAGAAAACTGTTACTTAGCTGTCCCTGTTTTGAAGCAAAAATCTCAAAAGCTGAGCAGAGGAGGTGAAGACCTAATGGAGAGTGAATAGAAGATTCAAAGAGCTTTATTTAATTGAGGCCGTTAAGTAGCTTGGATGGCTATATTCAGCTCGTATTCATTCCTTCCTTTCCTGATCTGATGGCCAAAGTTGGGAGGTACGACCCACCCGATATTATGAGATTAATTCTCACGGCAGGGGCGAGCAATAGCAGGTGGTAGTTTCCCACATCATGTTTTATAAAAGTGAAATAAATACAACCCAAGGAACAGCGTGAGAGCCTCATAACTTCGCTTTGTTCAAAAATTCTTCTATATAAACCACGACTTCTTTCATATGGTTGTGCTGAAAGAACAGCAGGTATGGATCGTTTCTCAAGAGGGAGGAAACCGGGGACTAAAACTCAGTCTGATTGGATTTTGAAGTCAGTCACCTTTCACTAAATTAATCATCTTGAGTACTGATGAGACTTGAGACTTTTGAGTATTACTCAAAGCACATGTCTCCAACGATGAGGTCTCCCGAATAAGGATGGAGGGGCGTTCTTGAGACCAGAGACTCAATAGGTCAACCGACCCGTTAAGGCAGTATCTTTGAGAACGAAGCTCTCAGAAGAAAGCCCTCTGTCAGCACCTCGGATTCTTGAAACCTCATTTTTACTTCCTGCAAGTCTCGCTTGGAAGGGGCCTTTGAGTAGGTAGGTAGGCACATCCTCTTTATAGATGTCTTGCTCTTTATGTAACCACTGAATAGTCTTGAGTTGACTTGCTCTTTATGTAACCACTGAATAGTCTTGAGTTGACGACAACGGAGTATGCAATAGCAACATGAACGAAGGAAAGAAACGCTGACAGAACGAGAAGCACAATAACAGAGGATCATCCAGTAGAATCATTGGCTGAAGAGCCTACTTGGATGGAATCGCTTCAGCATATGTGGTTGAACCCAACCCGTCAGCTTGAGCCGTGCCGCCGTACCGATCCAGCCACTCGACTGCCACCCATCGGCCGGCCCAAACCCGCGTCAGCGTCTCCTGGTGTAGAGAAATGGCGTCCGAAAACTATGGCAGGCAAACAAGACGACAAGCCAGGCACCGGCCGGCGCTACGCTCTGCATGTGTTACAACGCAAGCCCGGAACCGGAAGACGAGCCGATTGCGACAATGCTGCTGCTAAATGCAAGTGTTCATCCGTCAACCATGGCCCAGGCGTAACGTCGCAGATTTCAGCCAGCGCCCTCAACAAACCGGGCGTTGCTCCCGCGTTTCAAACAAACCGCAGGCAGGGAGCGCGCTCGGTCCAGGAGGTATTTGGCCTGAGCAGAAAGCCAAGCCTCGTGGGAAATCGAGAAACATTCTGACAGACACCGCAGATCAAACTTGCGTCTTCGGAAGAATATCAGCAAAGTGGTAAAGTTGCGCAAAGGTGAGGGACAATGTGAAGCAATAGTTCGCACGGTAGTGTGTGCCTATGACTGCTTTGGCTGCGCTTGTCAAACCCATTTGCCTGTCTAAGAAGACACTTATCCATGTTGACTTACAATTCCAGAGAGAGAGAGAGAGGCTGTGGATCTGACGCTGCGACAATAAGCAAGGTTTCGACTTCTGAGGTCTAAAGCAATGAGTCACTTGTGTTCCGATATCCACAATGTCTTGATGCGCGTTCTTCGGGGAACCAGCCGGGAGGAAAACTTGACGTGTGCGTAAAGTACGACCCAATCGAGTCCGCCACGAGTTCTTTCGGGGCATTTGTTTCGCGCTTTGGCAGAAATAGTCCGGAGCTTATGCAAGGTCCTCCCGCCGGGAGTAGAAAAGACAAAGGTTTTTTGAAGTATGCAGGGACGAAGAGTAAGAGAAAAAAAAAAGAGGGCGCAAGAGAGACGCTTGGTGTCGCGTAGAGACGGAGGTATTGCCTCATGTCGGTGCATGGCTAGGTCGAGCGAAGCATCGACAGACGGACACATGTCTTGAGTCGAGCATCATGCCTGATGACGTACCGCAAGGGTTGAAGGTTCGTGACGGGGTCAAGCATGCGTGGGAAGCAAAGCAATGTGGATGCAATCTGATGAGAAACGTTGCGTGTCCTGTCAAAGCTTTGCCCTGCTTTGTTGGGATAGGGATAGGGCTGATAACTGTCCAGCAAGAGTTGACGATGTCTAAGAGCATCCATGAAGACCTCGTCAAGTTCAAAGAAGGGAACATGAGGCGCAAGCGGGTGCGATGGAATTAGCCACACCAAGAAGCTGAGAGGGACAGGAGTTAGGATAGTCCTGCATTGGCTGGCAAGTATGCGCACCGCCTCGTTGGGATCGATGATCGCACCGAAGGAGTGGAACATTCCACGTGAGGTCCGGAGCCGGTAGACCGGCGGGTGATTCCTCGACTCGGACCCTTCCATGCCGCCCACTTTTCAAACTCTTGGTCAGGAGTCGCATCTTATTCCTTCGCACTGCATTTTCCAAACTCGATGAGACGCCCTGTCGGCCGTTTAGCCCTTGAGTTTGAAGAGAGGGAAAAAAAATGTTCTTTCTCTCGGCACTGACACTTCTGGTCAACCCACAGACGAGCAAATTTCCTTGCACCCCGGGGCAGGGTTGGTTTAGAGTCTTGGTGAGCAGAAACGACAAGAAACTGTGCTGGTCTCCATTCCGTGGACTCTGGAGTCTATCCGAGCTTCAGAGTTGCAAAGAAAGCTTCTCCTCCGTCCGGCCCCGCGTGCCGGGAGACCCGTTAGCATGGTCAGCCATGCCCGAAGCTCACGCCTCGTTCGGTGACTGGGCGAAGACGCAGCCAGGTAGCAAAGCTCAATGTTTCTGCTGCCCTCTAGGAAGGGTTCCGGGTCCGATGTTCAGGCTCACTTCATCATTTATCGTTGCAACTTGTTAAAGTCACTGCCCGATTTTCCATGTGTTACCCTGGTCAACTCGCAAATGGTTCCTTTTGCCCGTCTTGTGCCCGGAAGGGGTGTATCATGGCCCATCTGGTTCGCTTCCTCTCCCACCCCCTTGGGTAGTCTTGATCCGCCAGGCTTCCACGTCCGATCATCGAACGCAGCTAGAAGGACCGGGTCTCGCCAGGAACCCTTGCCGCGGTGATCCTACTTCAGACGGAGAGCTACGCCCTCGGCCGAGTCTCAACAAGAGTGAAGCCCACATGCGCAGCAGGCACATGTCAAGTAGCTTGCCCTAATGCAATGCGCGAGCCTCTTTTTTTCTGTCTACACTTTTGCTCTTGTTGCGTTTCCCTTCTGCAACCAAAATTCGTCCTTGCTTCGGCATTTCGTCATACGGTCCGATGGGATGCCATGCCATGCCATGCCCGCAGAACTTTCCTTCAGGGTGCAGCCCGCCGGGGAGATATACAAGCCATGGACGTCCCCGTCTCTTTCGAAAGGACGAGCTTTCGTTATCAACCATCCCATGATTGAATCAGTCCACTGTTATCAGAAGCATTACTCGCCTTCACTTGCAGTCTACACATAAGAATGAGCCTTTCTTCTCACTGGTCTGCAGCTACTTTATCACATTTTTCCAGCTTCAACCATCAGACTCATTGATCGCTCATCACCAGCCGACTTGTCACCTCATTTTCCTCGGACCCATCATCTGTACATCAAGCAAGGTCTCTTTCAGGTAAATACATACCAACTCTTAGGACAGCAGAGCAAAGTACTCAACCTAGTCAATAGATCTCATCACAATGGACTACAGAAGCTCAAGTAGATCGAGCCGCTCAGGTTCTAGTCAGCAGTCAAGGCACCGAGACGCCAGCGGAAGACTCAACGAGGGCTCACATTACGTCAAAACCTCAAGTAGTGATCGATCACGCGAAGTTCCCCAGGGCCGCAGCGGCTACAACCGAACCCGCGAACATGGTCACGGTGTTTCACCGAAAGGCAGATCCGGATACAACTGAGTCCGGTATCGATCAACGCTGCCATTTTCTCCAGCAACTACAAGAAATCAGCAAGGATGGATGCAAATAGACTATACAAGAAAGGGTTCATGGGATAGATATTGGAGAGGAGGACACATTTTAAAACCAGAAGGGGGCAACCCATACGTAGAATCAAAACGGTGATTTCCAACGATGCAGGCAGGGAAAATCAGTATCAATAGAAGTTCCGATTGAATCAAGACTATTCCAAGTATCAAGGACCACTTCCCAGTCTAACAATACAGTATTTCCTACCCCTCGAATCCCACTGAAGTCCTGTTTTCCTCCAGTTTCCCCCCAATTTGAGAGCGTTTTTTTCCAATCAAAGTCAATCAAGAAGCATTAACGACCCACCAATGCTGCAACCAACCTTACATGCTGGACAAGAATGGAAACAAAAGACCAGCCGGCTAGGAGCATGAAATGCGCTTCCATTAAAGCCGGGTAGCAACAAAAAAGCCATCCCGTCAGGCTGAGCCCAGAACACCAATGAAGAAGAAACCACCCTAACAAGTTATTGCAAGTAGCCACACCGACAACCAAATCCAGGCTAGATAGACAAGCATCTCAACTCTCACAAACATTTGTGGAAGCACATCTATGTCTAGGCATCACACCGGAGGTCTGAAAGCACTCTTCACGAGACAGTGCTCACACTCAATGTACGACTCATTCGACGGCACCCAGTGCAGACGCCGACAGTCACAGACCGACCACCTCTCTTCCGTCAGCGATGTGATGAGCTTCCTCTTCTCATACAGACCGTCCCTAACACCGCACTCGATACAGAAGCGGCGTAAGAGACCTTCCCCATTCCGCAGTGTCGGAAGCCTCGACTGCTCCTTGTCACCATCGGCTTTGCCGGCGTACCGCCCGACGATACAACCTTCAGACGACACGACAAAGTAGTCGGGCAGCTTCTCGAAGGCGGCCTCAGGCTTGATCGTGTGGCAGCGATAGCAACCGTACCCCTTGGGTGAAGCTGCAGTACCACCAGCCTCCTGAGACTTATCCCTTGTTGTAGAGTTCCTCCTGCCGTCTCCTTTACTCTTACTTTCTTCCTTCTCCGGCCACGCGCAGATCTTGGGGAACTTTCCTTCAGCGTGGATGATGAAGGCCGTCTTGCAGGAGTCGGATGCGTACCACGACTGGTAGCCCTGGGTGCGCCAGTATGGCCCTCCATGTAAGGAGTCCCAGTCGACTTGGTCGAGAATCCGGTTTCGGAGGGCAGGGCACATGTCCTGGAAGAAGTGGGAAAAGTCATTGTATGGCCTGGGGAGAGTTGATCTCGAAAGGGTGGAGAAGGCGACGGTTGGCGTAGGCGGACTAGATCCGGTTACAGATG
The DNA here is from genome assembly GCF_030869225.1 of Colletotrichum abscissum. Taxonomy (NCBI): domain Eukaryota; kingdom Fungi; phylum Ascomycota; class Sordariomycetes; order Glomerellales; family Glomerellaceae; genus Colletotrichum; species Colletotrichum abscissum. The sequence continues at coordinate 446,580 of NW_026850321.1, forward strand.
CCTGGGTTGGGCTGGATGTCTGGTTTCGTTTTGGTGGTGTAGACGTTCGTCGATGACTTGGGAGGTTACTGAGGAGCCTCGGGCGTCTTGGAATGGGTGTAATGGATGGGTCTGAGGCTATGCGACGTCTTGGGGCAGCGGTCGAGCGACGTCTTCTAGCTTGGTGTTCGGCGGCTGAGAGTGCCATGTTGAAGGTTGTTAGATTTTCGGACGATGTTGTTTCTCTTGGTTGATTCGATTGCTCCTTTCGAGTAGACGTTCTTGTAAGTGTTAGGTTCAAGATAACTTTCATAGACTGAACCAGGCAAACCTACGAGTAGGAGTTTACGAGAATGTCGAGACTGAGAAAAAGTTCAACAAATTTCGTGTCAGATGGGATGAAGATTCATATGGCAGATCGGAAGGATTTCGAGGTGTAGCCCTGGTCGTCTGGTTCTTATACACTGCCTGGGAGATCCAGATGCTTGGATATTGAATTTGCATGAAGGACGGGATGCCAGGCCATCTGAACAAGCGTCACGACGAAGCAAGGAGGAAAGAGGATGAGTAGGAGCCAAGCAAGGGCTAACAAGCGTACCCTGCACCTCCAACAAGAGAAGGAGACGAACAAGCACGCGCAGCAGCGGCTACACACCTGACAAGGGGAAGGGGGTATAAGTCTTGCAACTTGCAGATAATGCATTTCAAAGTGAGAAGTGGGCGATTCACTTACCTCTTTGGTTCATCAAGACTTACCGTAGCAACCTATTGCCAACGGCAAGACTCGAAAGTCTTGAACTCCATCCCATTCGTACCCTTCCTTCTCATGTCTTTTTGCTTCTTCCTACGTCCCGACCATCGGTCATTAGAGGAACCTTAACCACTCATCTTCGTCTGCCATCACTCTTGACACCACTATCAGCCCGTTCCCGTCGGGACAAGAATCTGCACACAAACACGGCCGCCCGAAAAGCACTATGACATCCGCGGCTCCTCGGAGTCCTGATTCTTGTTGGTCGACTAGACGAGGGGACATTGCCTCAAGGCCTATCGCAGGCTCTGATACCCTCACCGGCCGGACCAGGGTTTCCCTGCAGTTGCAGATCGAAAGAGGCACCTAGACTAGCTAGACGCCATATCCAGACTGAGAGATTTTGACGGCACCATGGCATCAAACCACACGCAGGGGACGGGTGGAGGATGAAGAGGAGAAGGGGAACTAGGCCTGGGTGAATACTTATTTGCCCTGCAGTGGCGTCATGCCAGAGAGGGAAGAAGTGGAGAGATGGGAGGGGGCTTTCACTTGTCAATTGGCATGAGGGAAAAGCAAAGATGGACGGACGTTCGAGTTTCTCGTAGGCCGTGGGAGACTGTGGTAAGGTCTTGCACCAACAAGCGTGTTGCACCTTGCAAGGGGGGGTGTTCGACCAGGTTCTGGGGCTCCTAGCAGCCCGGGTTTTGGGACCGCATCTCTGTTGGCGGTTCCCAACTTCCTGGAAGTGTGATTTGAACACGGCATGGAGAGACGATGGGGGGTGGTGGGCTTGTCCAGGACTGGACAAGTTGCACAATAGGGCTGGTCATGTAATACTATCAACCTTCCGCTCACCAGTAACATATGCCCACTTCAAAGCGGACACTCTCCGTCGCATCGGTCTAGACAGCGTCTATCGTTCGAGACCTACATTAGGTAGAATATGCTTAGAGCAAGTTGCACTCAAGTTGAATTGCAGCTGTTTCTTTCCAAAGGGGATCAAGGGCGCGATCTTTCCAAGACATTATCGTCTAGCATACCTACTGAGGTTTCGGAAGCGGATCTGGAACACTACCTGCCCTCCTCTGCATCAAAGACATGTCTTCCCAAATAGGTAAACAATGTCGTTGATGGTGACAGGGGGAGGCGAGTGATGCCTGACGGGTCTCACGAGTCACACATCGACAAACCAGCCCAACGCCACGAATCGTGAGGGCGGAATTGCGGATGGGGATATGCAACCTGCACAACCGTTTGTAAGCCGCGCATCATATCCTTCAACCACGTTCCCCCGTCACATCGTATAATGGTATTACACAACAAAGAGGCAGAGGCAAAGGCAGAGGACGGAAGCTCCCCGCTTCGCTGCGGTCGACAATTATGACCAGCCGCTCGAATCGCTGAGGGTGCGCCCAGAGCAAACTGCATACGAGAGCGGAAGAAGGGAGATTACACGACGTAGCATCTGGTGTGATAAGTGTGACGACCCAGCGTGTCGGTTCCGGCGTGCTGGAATTTATTCAAATTCCTGAACGTGCCGCCTCCAACAACCTGGTGAAAAGTAGAAATGAGGTGAGTTGGGACGGGGGATCGGAACCCGCCCTTCCCTCCCCCTGCACGTTCGGCCGCGGGTCGAGGTCCTTCTGTCTCGACTCTCTCTTTCGGAGAGTCTCTCCCCTCACAGCCCTGCTCCCCTTGTTAGCGCTGGTCGCAAAGCCGCAAACAAACAAGCGGGAGCGACGTTGGCGATGCTGGTCTTTTTGCAAATGCCCTGAGTAGGCATCGATCCAACACCCCACCCCGGTCTCTCCTCGTTGGCAGGACAGGGGTTTGGTTGGAACCGTTGCAACCGTGCAACCAACATCGAAAACAAGGGTTGGTCAAGGCGCTTCGCCCTTGAACATATGTATCCACATCCTCCGGGGGCCCTCGAGGCGTACATCCGGAGCTGGAGATTTGTGTTCCTGGATCTTGGGCAACAAACGAGGTTTTGAGTCTTGGAGTCTTGATCTACTCACCTTCAAATCTACCCTCAACACTCATTAGAAGAAGCTAAAGGAGTACGGAGGATCACGGACTTGGAGGCTCTCTTCCTCGGTTCTAGAGCCCGCCTCCCCGATGACAATACGCTGCTACTAGGGGAGATATCCATAGGAGGAACGATTGAGCGGGAAGCTTGTCGACAACCTTGCCAAAAGACCACCTCCCTTCTCTCTCATTGTATTTGTGTTTTCCTCTTCCTCGGAGATATTGAGTAGTCTCGGAGACGTTGTGCAACCCTCCCCCATCCCACCATCCTCCCAGCGTCATGTACATCCGATAACCCGGAAGATACCTGCAAGCTTCGATCTGGAGATGTTGGTGGCCATCTGGCTCGCTCGCTCGCTCCCTCCTCCTCTTCCTCTTCTTACCTTTCTTGGTCCGTGATCCCCAAACCACCTACTATACCCTCTTCCAACCGATAGCATGATAGCATGATTTCTGCTCGAATGTATCTGTTTGCTTCCCCTTCCCAAATCCCGACCCATGCCCAGAGGCCGTACGGGCGCTGCGGTCTCGGCCGTTGACGAATCTGGCCACCTGAGCCGAATCATCGCGCGCGGACTGCGCTCCGTGATCCTTGGAGTTGATTGCTCTTTGATTCGGTATTACTCGCTTTGCCGCTGGCGAACATCTCCTCGGTTATGGCATTGGCGAGTCGACTACGCAATCCATCGACTGTGGTCAATGTACCGATATATGAGTGAGAGCGTGTGGGCAGTGTGCGCGTGTGCAAGACTTTTGGTCAAAGTTACGAACACTGCATCTTGGTTCGTCTAAGTCGACCGGGGAACTCGAGTATAAAAAGAATAAAGATTTAGTGCAATCGCCCCTCTCTCTTAGTCTTCGCAGATGAGGTGTGATGATTTAGATGACCCCCGTTCTGCGGGCCGATGAGCGGGCGCGGGCTGAGTTTCCCCTTCAGGCCGAGAACCCCGTCCCCGGCCCCTCCCCTCCCCCCCCTCTCTCCTCTCTTCCGATCTCGAGTTCGTCCGCTATTCCGCACAACGTAAGCTCGCTAGGAGCTTCCCGTTGCATTAATTCAGATGCGTTGAGATTGTTTTATTGACAGGGGTGTGGGGGAGAGAGGAGAGGAGAGGAAGGATTCAGACGGCGCAAAGGCTTAAGAGAAAGAGCGGGTGGACTGGAAGAAGAGACCGGGGAGAAACCGGCATAGCTAAGTGAAGTGAATGTGTCAGCGATTGTTTGCTTCTTTTGTGGACATGTATATCCATGGATTTGTTGGTATACGAGATGGTAAGCACCTTGTTACTCCTGCTGCGTTTCCTTACGGCAAGCCGCAGCTCATTTTAGTCACAAGACCTCTCCCCGCGGCGCGACTCGGCGCGAGGCCGCGTGTGTGAAACCGCGGCCGGGCCTGATCTAGATCATGGACAGCGGAGGCCTTGATGTCGATCCGTCGCGATGTTACATTTCGAGTTAATATTGCCAGTCGAGGCCAGAGCGAGAGACGATCGACGGGTCAATTTCTTTACCTACCAACGTATGCCTTTCTTGGGAGACAAATGCCAGACTGGGCATCGTCGAGGTGCCACATGAGCATGGCCGATCCATCATCTCCCGCCGGGACGATACATTGCCGAGAGAGGGAGTCAGATATCAGTCAGCTCGCCCGGCAAAAGGTCAAGTTCTGCCGGAACCCAAGATCCAGCTCACCGGTCGTGTTCCGGTAGAGGATGCGGACAATGGGATTACGAGAGTCCGTTGAAAACGGTCCGATACAATGACACCTCACACCTCACATTTGGCGCCTGTTGGTCTTGTTGGAACTTGAACATTGTGTTGGTTGGGCCACGGTTGGGCTGTTGGACCAGGCCACTGTGACTTTGTCACACGTCTCTCTCCCCTTCCATTTGTTCATTTACCGCTCTTCAGCCCAAAACAACAGGAACGGGGGGACATGGTCGGATTCGGTATTCCGGTTTAAGCGCTCAGCAGCCCGATAGCGTATGCGGTGGTGGTTATGATCAACATGAGTGCGTCACGTTGCCCGCACGTGTCGTTCTCAAACTAGCAGGACTCGGCTAGGAAGCGATCAGCCTGGAGATGGTCGAGGGTGAGTGATGAGTCCGTCGGGATGATCATGTCTTCAGATTATTGCGGTGATTCCAAGCAATGGTTACCAACAGAGTGAAGAAGCAACGATGTGCTATGTTAATGAATGCTCTATGGCGTGTTGGACACTAAACGGGACCAAACTAGACGCAAGCAGGTGAAAGAAATGGGAGAGTCGGTGACGAAGGCGTCTGGTTGGTCCCAATCTCAATCAGTTCACCCGAGGCAGATAACTGATGAGTTCCAACGGCATTTGCTGCAGAATATGTTGATTGAACCAAAGCAACTAAGAAGTGGCGAGTGCCATGTGAGCTTCGGTGAACAGTTGAGGAATTTGAAGATATGCGTCGGGGGAATCCACCATCTAGGAGGTTCGACAACCTAGGGAATAAACATGACATCAAATCGTAGTCCAAAAGAGAGAAAGTGTCAATAACAGTGTAACAGTGCTCCGTGCCACTCGGAGATAAGTAGTACACGGCCGGGCTATCCCAGGCTACCCGCGGCGCGGCGCGGCGGCAGCTAGCCGGATCGATCCGGGTTTCCACTACCAGTCTCGGAGGCGGCGCACATCGGCCGGGGACCAACGGCATCTTCCGGCCGGTAAGGGCATGTCCTCGTCTCCTTCCTTACATCCAACCGACACTCTTCGCCTCTCTTCTAGGCGTGAATGGAAATAGTTGAAGAAACACACGTTTGGGCACTTCGCCGAACGGATCATACGTTAGGACGTGTGTACGTCTTTGAAAACACGTGCCGTGATAGACCGTTGGGTCCCAGTTCCTGGTCGTTATTTGCTGAATAGACTAAAAGAATGATACGCGCCATCGGCTTTTTCGGATTCACGCCATTGGGGGATGGAGAAGTGAAAAAGAGTTTCTGCCGACTTCGAACGCGCGTCCGTGTTGCAAAAGCCAGGGATCAATCAGGAACCGGAGAGGAGAGATGGATTTTGAGTTAAGGGAAAGGCTCGTTACCAAGCAGCGATTGTCAGATGCTTTTCATTACCGCGAGGGGGGAAAGATGAGCACCTCGGAAACCCCCTCACAAGAGGAGATGATCGTTCGATAACTGGGAAGATGGGAAAGGCAAAATAGTACTGATGATCCGTATAACTGTGGTAGGCCTTTTGCGAAATTGTTAAACTCATCACCCGCTCACTCATCAGGAATGCGCTCTATCCAACCTAGCTGTTTGCGCCGGGTACCATCGCCGAACACCATTGCCGACGAGAGCAGAGAGAGCAAGATGATTGAGGGTCAAACCGCATGAGTTACAGGCCTCTACGCTCTCGAACATGAGATCGCTCCCCAATCGGAAGTCTTCCAGCGTCCGAACAATGTTGAGAAGGGGTGTTTTCGCGAGCTTCGGTGTCCCAAGCTCCTCGTTCGTTCCTGAGCCGCGGCTTCCGTCCCAGTATTTACACTTTCATGTCTTGCGAGTCAAGCTCAATTTGGCTGAGTTCCCGGCGGGAGGGTGCAACCAGCTCAAGGTCCAGCTTCGTAACTGCAAAGGAAATAGATGTTGGAGTGAGCCTTGCTGTGCCGGCTCATCCGTTCCTCTTCAATAGTTCTTATCTTCGTACTAATTATCTAAAGCGTCGTTTGAATCTTCTTAATTGGGCGACAACTGACAGCGCACCCGTTGTCCTATTTAGGAAATTTAAATGCCCACAATCAAAAGGAAGCGCCGATCCCTAAATAAGAAGCTGGGTAATAGAAAACCGGCCTGATGGAAGCCCCGTGCTTATTCTTTGGAACACCCAACCTCAACTGTCAACTTCCCCGTCTTACGGAGAACAAGTCCGAGAGGACTTTTGTATCCGTTAAGAAGAGACAAAACGCGTAATTGATCCTTCCAGACATTATCTGGAAAGTGACGTGGTTTTCCTTTTGTTGTCGCCAGCCCAACTGTCCAATGTCCGGGGCACGCAAGTTATCGAACCTATGAGATCGTCGTATGCGACATTGCTGACCTTGCAGCGAGCCGCAATCCGCACTCTTTTGCAACTTTTTTGCGTTTGATGACGGCACAGCTGCGTGGTGCGTGTCTCTTCTCCCTCCTTTCCTCTCTATCTTCCTCTCTTTCCTTTCCTTCCGGAGCTCAATGTCCGCGCCATCGCGAGAGATAACGACAGCACACACACACACACACACACACACACACACACACACACACACACACACACACACACACACGCAACCCTTGAAGAGTCGATCCGTCGCGTTTCCTTCTCACTCATTCTTTACCAGTTGTTCCGTTTCTTTCTATTCTTTTTGTTTTCTCCTACCCATGTCGTAAGCACGTCATCCCGCCAATTATCGAAATCACGACCTGTACCCAAAGTCCCAACCCCTACCGCCCTACGAATCCCAATACCTATCCTAAACAGGCAAAAAAAGGGGGAATAGCTGCACTCTTCCTCCCATCCTCCAGCAAACGCACGTCGTCACGTCAGACGCAACAACCCAGACAACGCAAGACCGCATCCGGCAGCAGCAGCAACACGCAGCTCGCATAATCAAGAATCGCATTTTATTCTGTCCGTCTTACACTCAGAACCCCTATGCTACTATCGCAGGGAGGGCCCCCGTTTCAGAACTCTGCGCGTGTCTGAGAGCCCAGTCCAGACCCCGTCAAACCCCCAATTCGCATCGGCAATAAACTCGCATCTCATCCCAGGGATAAGATTGTACTCTGCAGCTACATATACATCTTGGAGTCTCCTCTTTATCTTCCCTTTTCTGCTTATCTCTTGACTACCCACACCTCGGCATTTCGCGCCATTGCTATATATTGAGGATACCGGCTCTGGCATACCGGATATCCTGTGCGCCTTCATCTCGCATATAACAACGGCCAGACCTCATCGTTACACAGATCTTCGCAACTCGATTCCGACACTGCTCATCCACAGAACCCAACTCACAAGGACGGCAACCGCATACACTTCAAGATGCGGTCCCGCGCCGAAAACTCAGACGAAGACACCGTCGTCGACGACGCCGGCTCTCCAAGATCGTCCACAGACTCATCAACAGAGTCAACCCCCCTCTTCGCAACCTCTTCCTCAACGGCACCCAACAAGAGACCAGCAACAGGCCGCAGCAGAACAGACTCCCTCCTCGCCGCAGCAACCCAGCTCCACGTCCCCAAACTCTACAACGCAGACGCCATCGTCGCGACCTTTGTCACAATCATCCTCCTCGGCGCCGGCTTCGGCGGCCTCTGGACCATCCCCACCACCCGGAAAGTAGAAGACATCGTCTGCCGGCAGTACTACGGCGTCCTCTACACCCAGGACGCCATCGACGAGTCCAAGTGCAAGGAGGACGAGATCCAGAGCGAGGTGGCCATGATCTTCGCCGTCTACAGCGCGCTGCAGGCGTCCATCGGTGCCGTGTCCGCGTTTCCGTGGGGGATCGTGGCGGACCGGCTGGGGAGGAAGCAGGTTTTTTCGTTGGCGGTGTTGGGACAGATGCTGGATCAGGCGTGGTTTCTCGTCGTGTGTGCGTTTCCCAAGGTGATTCCGCTCAAGGCTTTGTGGGTTGGGCCGTCGATGTTGCTCGTTGGCGGGGGCAACGCCGTGTTATCTGCGGTGGTGTTCTCGATGCTCTCTGACGTGACAACCTCGGAGAATAGGTTCGTTCCCTTCTTTGGTATTTCCTCCTACCGTATGTACAGCCTGCTAACACGCCGAACAGAGCCAAGAAGTTCATGGCCGTCCACCTGGCCTCCATGATAGGGAACCTCTGCGCTCCCGCCATCGCAGGCTGGGTGATGGAACGAACCGGCCCTTGGCCCGTAATGTGGCTCGCCTACGCCGGCTTCGCAACCCTCCTCTTCACAATCCACCTCGTCCCGGAAACCAAACCTCCCGCCGCCAAAGTCTCCTCAGACCCCATCGCCGACTCCCCCGAAGCAGACTCCCCCGTCACCGGCACAATCCAACACACCTTGGCCCGCCTCAAAGAATCCATCGCCCTCCTCAAGAACCCCTCCCTCGTAATCCTCATGGTCGCCACCCTAAGCTCCTACCCAGTCGTGATGTCAACCTACCAATTCATGACAATCTTCGCCTCGAAGCGGTACCACGTCTCCCTCTCCCAGACAGGCTACCTCTCCTCCCTCTACGGCTTCGGCGTCTTCCTCACCATCGTCGCCGTCCTCCCCGCCCTCTCCAGGCTCCTCGCCTCCGCCAGAGCCCCGAAACCGCTACGCTACGCAGACGACCACGAGCGCGACCTCTTCCTAGGCCGCCTCTCCTCCGTCGCCCTCCTCCTCGGCGCGCTGACCATGTCCGCGTCCCCGACCATCGGCGCCTTCGTCGGCGGGCTGGCGATCCTGGCGCTGGGTTCCGGGTGGGGGAGCTACGTGCGGAGTCTCTGCGCCGTGTACGTTGACGCGGCACACCGCACGCGGTTGTATTCCATCATCTCGCTCGTCGAGACGGCGGGGCAGACATACACGCAGCCTATGCTTGCTGGCCTGTTTAGTCTGGGGATGAAGCTTGGCGGGGCGTGGATCGGGCTGCCGTATCTCGGCGTCGCTGGGTTCTGCGTCGCTGCTTTGGGGTTGCTTCTCATGGTTAGGCTTCCGCCTGCGGAGGGTAAGGGGGCGCATGCGATGGGGGATGATGGTGAAGATGTTGGTGCGGGTGCTCAGTAATGATGGCTTCCTTTTTTTTTCTTTTGTTGGCTTTTTTGTGATTTTGTAAGAATTGGCGAGAATCAAGATACCAAGACGTAGATTGTGTAGATCCCAGCACTTGAGCCTGGGAAAGAAATTCGAGAATAGAGAAGATTTGCAATACTCTCCTTGAAGACTGCCTTGAAGAAGTGTATCAAGCTGTTGGCCTTAGACCCCGGAGAGATTCCATAGGAGCCTGTCGTCTGCAAGAACAAGATCGGCGCAAGCTCTAGGAATGTCGTCCGCGTGAAAGCCGGCATTCGACGGCATCAGGTGGTGTAACCTACTTCCCGTAGGACAATTGATGAAAAGGATTCAGATGCGTTTTGGCGGTAGCAAGATCGCGGTCTCCATCATTTTGAATGGTGATCTGCTCGACACGAGCCCTCTTTCCCAACGGCACTCTGGATTCACGGCGACCCTTAAATATATAGAATAAAAATATTCAATGAGTCGCAGGCATGCGTTTGACGACGTACTACCGACGAATCATCGGATGAGAATCCGCCGTATTGTCGCAGTCGATATGGAGCTCCTTGATACTGAGCAGCATAGCACTAGCTTTACAAAGTGCAAGGGGGG